>NC_056742.1:303169069-303286569 GCF_019279795.1 Protopterus annectens | reverse complement strand
AAACAATGAGCTATACTTCGAACTGTGTAGAATACGGTATCCCATACTGCAGTACAAACATAAACATTCTATAATGCACATATCTTATAGCTTTAATATGGGAGGTAAATCATACTTTAATTTCCCTAATTATTTAACTGCTAATCTAAAACAATAAAACATTTACTGTCAGATTAAGTCACCTGTAGGATTTTAGTAGCTATGTTGTTTGTTTGTTGGTTTGTTTATTTATGTTGACCGGGTAGGTAAGATGGTACAAGGACCCTTTTCAGTCATGACCCGGATCCATTAAGGGCAAGAATACAGAGCTTTCAAATGTTACATCGAGACCTTTGCAATTAGGTTATACAATATGAAATGGATTCAACTATGTAGTTTGGTTTACAGTTCCATAAATTATGCCATGATTTAACTATGCAGTTTGTTTTATACTTGCATAAATTATACCGTATGATTTAAAGTTATAAAAATTGTGTTATATGTTGTCACTCCACATGAGCAAAACTCAAGTGATCTAAAAGAAGGACATGATGTCTAAATATTACAGAACCCTCATACCCTGCATTCATTATTGTTATTACAACCTGGGTCGGCTTTTTCTAAGAAAATGTGTTGATTGTAGTATTCAAAGCTTGCATTTTACAGATACAAAGATGCATGGATCTACTACAAGTGCTCACATGTTAGCATCTCGCAACACACTTACTAGAAAAAAGCAAGTGTTTGAACTCCCACTAGCCCAATCACCTGTAAGTAACTAGCCCTCCCAAAACCTGATCCTATAAAACTGTATAACATTACCAAAGCCCTGACTCTAACTCAAAAATTCCCACCTGGTTTCTAACCCAAGTCTTTACTTCCTTACCTTAAATTTCAACACCCCTCCCTAAACCTAAATTTCTTAATTGATCCCTAATGCTAAATCCCCCCACTCCCTAAATGTAAGAATCCCTTCCCACTCCCTAAACCTAAAACTCCCTTCCCACTCCCCTAACTCTAAATCTGTCCACCCGGTCCTTAACCTTAAAACTTCCCTCCTTTTCCCTAAACCTAAATTCCCTAATTGAACCCTAATGCTAAATCTCCCCCCACTCCCTAAATGTAAGAATCCCTTCCCACTCCCTAAACCTAAAACTCCCTTCCCACTCCCCTAACTCTAAATCTCTCCACCCGGTCCTTAACCTTAAAACTTCCCTCCTTTTCCCTAAACCTAAATTCCCTAATTGAACCCTAATGCTAAATCTCCCCCCACGCCCTAAATGTAAGAATCCCTTCCCACTCCCTAAACCTAAAACTCCCTTCCCACTCCCCTAACTCTAAATCTGTCCACCCGGTCCTTAACCTTAAAACTTCCCTCCTTTTCCCTAAACCTAAATTCCCTAATTGAACCCTAATGCTAAATCTCCCCCCACGCCCTAAATGTAAGAATCCCTTCCCACTCCCTAAACCTAAAACTCCCTTCCCACTCCCCTAACTCTAAATCTGTCCACCCGGTCCTTAACCTTAAAACTTCCCTCCTTTTCCCTAAACCTAAAACTCCGTTTGCACTCCCTGAAGCTAAAACTCCCCTGCCATAATCAATGCTCCCACCCTCCACCTACTCCCTTCCCAGCTGCTCTCCTGAACTGATATTCGAGTTTGAACACAAGCAGCAGCCTATGTAATCTACAAGATACTCGAATCCCTTGCTTTGAGGTAGTGGTCTTTGAGCACTTGGAACTTGAGCACTTGTAGTAAACCTGAGAAACACTTGCTTTGAAACTACAATGTCACTCTGAGCCACTTGACTTTTAATATCTTAATTGTGTTTTCATGACTCTGTGGAAGTATAGTGCTGTGGCTACATTCAAAAGACAAAATCATTCTGTTTCTCATCTGTTTTGAGCACAGCAAAAAGAAATGGTCTTTTTTAATGCTGTCCTTCCTGTAGGTAGTAACTTTTTTCCAAACGTTTTAACAGTGTAAAAAGATACAATGTTATTAAAACAGTTCGGCCATTTGCTGTAGCAGTCTTTTCATGCGCTTTTCCCCGCCTACTGAATCTATTCTGTTATTCTTTTACAGTTATTATCCTTTATAGCAATTCTGTCAGTGTGCACAGTTGTAGTCTAGATTCAGTAATACTCTTCAGTGCATAACAAAAGTACCTCACAGTCAAATAGTCCACCCTCAAACATGTGAGAGAGTCAAATAAATTTTACAAGTTCAATATGGGCAAACAAAAACTGTTTAAGAGCTGCACATAAGGGCTGAACTTACCCAAAGCACACTACGCTCTCCATACCTGCCACACGGTACAGTCCAAGATACAAGGAAACTACAGTGCACCATTGCCATTAATTGAACAGCGTGAATGTACATTGGCATGAATGACACCTTCTCCTGCACAATTCATATACAGGAGGTTAAAAGTAAATCACCTATCACAATATCTTGCATATCACTCATGTACAGTTGTCCCATGAACCCCACAAATTAAGCCCCCCGGGGTACATATGCATGCATGTGACAATGATGATACACATCCTCTATGTTATCCAGGAGTTCTCATTGTAAGTTTCAGGATGGGAAATATGGTTCTTGGAACTACAAAACTGTAAGTGTGATTATGGAGAAGTAGGTAGAGTTTAAAACTTCTGAATCTTGGGGAGCTCCCTTTTATCTGAAATGCAGTAACCTCAGAGTTAGTACATATAAGTAATGGGGTGGGGGTGCTGGATGCAGGGTGCATAAGAGCTTTCTCCTTTGCTAAAGCAATTTTAATAGTAACAGCAACTTTCACCGTTTCCTGTTACTTCTGATTCACACTTCATTTTCCCAGTTTCAGAATTTGCACTATTTGAGTCTTGAACTTCCAATTATCCAGGAATTCACAGATGCTACTGCAGACATGTAAATGATTCATGCTATTAATTACATGCAAATACTGCACTGAATATATAAAGTGTGTGCATGCCATATGACAGGTACCTACAAATGTTGTAACAGTACTGCTATGAAAGTCCACCTGAAATTTCCAAAAATAACGTGAACCTTCATGGATTAAAAGTGAGAAAAATCATAGTCAAGACTATAGAGAAGTGCAACCAGAAAATATAGACCAACATTACCAAGAATGCATGAAAGCTACTTCTTTCAGAATCCCTTGGAGTACACCAGACACACACATTAGTGATGCAACAGATACCCCAAATAAATACAGTGTCTGTATTTATAAATAAAAATGTGTATCTGTATAAATGGAAAGATTTTGATAACATAAATGGTTATTATGCCCAAAGTAACATAAAAAAGAAGAAAAAACAGAACAGCAAATAATAATAATGTAAAACTTGGAGATGAAGAAACACAAGTTAAGCCTCTTCAGGAATAGTTACATACCTATATTAGATGTACATGGCCTTTATGACTGTCTGCATATGTGGTCAATGTTGTAGCTAAAGTCTGTGTGAAGTAGGGCTAAAAGTCTGGGCAACAGACAGTGGACATTATAGTCTGAGGGATCACTGGACACTGGCTAGACCTAACATCCAGGATGTGACTAGCATAGACCACCTCCTTCATGTCATATGCCTCATGAGATTTCTCCAGAGCAATAACTGGTTAAATGACTGCCTGTCAATCACTATGCATGTCAGGGTCCTTTAGCCACTGCTGAGTTGTTACCCCACCATCTCCACTACAGCTCACTGCATGTCACTGATGGTATGTGGCACATCATGAACTCTGAAAAAAATGTATTTATTTATCTAGTTATTCATTTGTTTTCTGGGGAAGTACACTGATCGCAGAGGACCATTTTCAGGAACACCCCAGGGTATACAAGCACAAAAAGAAAGTTTTTGTCTTCCTGTTAAAGAAATTTCTAAAGTCTGTCTGGTTTAAAATAAAAATATTAGTCTCTTCTAAGAAGTTTCTTATTTGTGTACATATGTACAGCACTTAGATGCCTGTGCAAATAGTTCTTAATCTGTATTTTTCTATACCCTTCTGTAAACTTCCATTCAAAAGGATCTCCCCAAGTACTACAGATAGGTTTGACAAGCTTATCACTTATGCATCAATACAGTATAAAATGGGATGCAAATAATATGCCAAGAGGACAATTTGCTTTTTTGCATTAACTTTACTAAAGCTAAACATCTACTAAACATGTAACATCATAAATATGTATTTCTTGAGTGTGCAAACAGAATTTTAACTGATTTTCAATTACATTCCTGTTTTTTTTATCCCACTTGTAAATGACATTCAGGCACAAATGTTAAATTCAAATACTTCATAATTATTTTTCAAGTTAATTATCTGTCCGTCAGTTAAAACGTCAGTAGTCTGGGAAGTTCCTCTAAAAGTGTTTAGCAAAATGGCTTTATACTCCCAGAGCTCCTCTCACTCCAACCAACATCCCACTTAGGTGGTCAGTAACAGGTATCCCCTCATTAACTGAAAAACATCAGCAAGTTAATGCCCTCGGGCAGATAGCCTAGTAGCTACCTATGAACCTATGAACCTATGAACCTAACTTTCATATATTTTGGTGCACTTTATAATGTCTGAAACATAAAAGAAATATAAGGGAACAATATTTTTTCTGGCAGTAGTGCAATAGACAATACATGATACTTTAACAACCAAAGTGGGGAATGTAAGTCCGAAGAACATTGCTGTGGTAGTATCAGGTGATGAAGCTGCTGACCATTTACAATTACTGCTGAGGAGCTAAACAGAATGATTTTGAAGTCATTGGACTATATGGAAAACCACTGCAGTTGATCAGAGAGACTGTCATGACATTCGAATGCCCATGGGACATCAAAAGACTGGATCAAGCCTTTGCAGTGGTGCTTCCAGAACATGAAAGAGTACTGAATGTATTGAAGACAGTTAGTATAGGGAAGCAAGGCTGCAAGTTGTTGACAAGCGGCTCCTCTAGTCTGGGATCTGATGTACTCACCCATCCTTTGTCTGCTCTGTGACTCTGAGCAAGTCAATTAACCTCAGGGTGCTCTGAGGTAACAGGGAATTGGACTAAGTATTTCAGTGGTCCCCTGGACCACATGCCAAATAATTACCTATGAACCTACGATATTGAGAAGAGGATGCACTTAAAAACATAAGGCTGACAGGGCTTACAGAAGGGGCTGAAGAGTAAGATATTGTTGCGTATTCCTGAAGTCCCAATTCGGAAAGTGGAACTATGCTGGGGCTGATGACCTACTGACTGAGAAGACCTACACACATTTGCTTGCTTGACATGCATTAACACCTTGTTCTCATCCTATTCTTCTAAAGACTGCAATATCTGTGTAAAAATGGCTCTGGTTTCCTTTCTGTAAACTCCTGGCACTGTATAGCTGCATCAAAATGTGTAGATCCTGGTAGGTAACAGTTGTGTCTGGCCGCAAGACAGCTGTGCAATAGTTTTCTTTCTGTTATCAGACTCTGCAGACTTCATAGCATCAGAGCCTGACTCATATTTCCAGTGATTCCAAAGATTTTCTTCCCAGACAGAGCCAAGGCTTTACGACCTGGAAGGAGATGAGACTTCATCTTGTTTTGAATGGGCTCCAAAAGAGAGGGTCCCATAAACAGCAGAGGCAGAAAAGATGGCAGATTAGAAGAGGGGTATAACAGAATGAGTACTGATCAAGTCTGTAACTGTCAGTATGTGAGTCCTAGTCCCTCTTTGAAAAAAGAGGCTTACAAAGAGAAATAAGGTGTCTAAAAACCTAAATCTAGTGCCTGCAAGGTTAAACCTTTATTAGTAAGTACTGTTTACTTCTTCTAATGTAGGATCATCAGAGTTTAAATGGGTTCTTCACTTTTACCTAACAACTGTTTTTTTTTTTTTTTTGATGATGGAGACCCTAACTGGAGCCCAAGGCTGTACTCTGGTAACTATAAAGGGATATGGGCTTGGTTAGTAGCAGTTCAATATAAAACCTGAGAGGCTGAGTGGACACTTCATGTTAATGAAGTCTCCCGCTAATTGTTGCAGCTTCTAAAAGAAATATATCCACTATTCAGTTTGTTTCAAATGCCATTTGTAGATTCATCATTCTTTCCCTAAGAGATGAACACCACTGCAAAACCACTGAAAAAGCTAATGGGCTATCTGTGAAACAATATGCTGACTTTCTGCTTGCCTTTCAACTATTTAAGCTTATCATGAGTGACACTTCCCTCTACAAGCTTACAGACTATTCAGAGATGCACAACTATACAAACTTAGACATGTTAAAGTGCACAAATAAATAACAAAGAGATTACCTTTTTAGTCTTGAGTCAAGAATAATGCTTTAGGATGTGCAAAGTACTGGTTTATTCCATAAAAAAGCACTGCGAGACTGCCTTCACAAAATTTCAGATCAGTCTCCCAGAAGAAAGAAAATATTCATATTTTATGCATTTTGTTATCACTTTCATGCATGCAGGATTCTGATATCAAATAGCTTTTAACAAATCAGTGTATTTTAAAATATTATAGGATTATATTATATGATCCTCGCTTAGAGCTTCAAGTGAACACTTGACAATATACCTTTTTAAAAACATAGACCATCTGGCCTAAGAATCTTATCCTTTGACCTTGTTACATTCAGTACCAGTACATACTATATTTACAAATATCCTTGCAACAACTCTTTCCCCAGCCCGAGAAGGCCAGAGTTTACAAAAGATTCCTGGCACATTGTTTTTCTTTTTTTCCTCCATTAACATTCTGAAACCAGGCTCTTAAACACAGTAACATCCTTTAATTCCTTCAGCACTTTGCCTTTAATTATCTGTCAGTACACTAAAATTTGCTAAGAAAGAGAATGCAGTTGTCAGGTACTTGAAATATAAATCTATATTTTTCATAATCCATGCATCTATTTTACCTTTTGATTTTAACATAAACATATTATAAACATTTTATTAGACTTATTTGTGAAGAAACTGCAAGTTAATATGTATTTTCAAAGAATAATCATGAGGCAATATATTTTTTCGTAACAGACCTCCCCCATTTGACACTATCAGTGTCACACAATACACACAATTATATTTTAATTCTTCTTAATTTGATAACATATGCTTCAACATCATAGTATTCATCATCTACAGTGATTGCATTTTCATTTACCTTTAGTTCATTATCAAATACTTTTATAAGTGGCATTTCACGTGCAGGTGAGGTTAAGCATTTTGTAATTACAGCCTTAAGAACAGAAAATATTAAAAAAGCTAAAAGAATAATAACCGTTATTGTAATGATACCTTGTAATATACTAGTTCCCAGATTAACAAATGCACTACCCAACCATCCAAAAAGTGTCCACTGTTTAGATGTGCTGTCCAGGGCATTGGCCCTCTGTTCCATGAAACTGACCACCTTTTCTTGTTCATCATGATAGAAACTAATATAAGAACAACAAGAACTTCCTATGAGAGCACATGACCCCTCCTCCTTTGGCAGAAAACCTTATGTTGAGTGCCAAGCAATTTTATAATACCACAGATTGAATTTCAGTAATTTCTCAATTTGCCAGCCTGATGAGATGTGAAGTATGATTTGTTACCTCCTGAAGAATTTGAGCAAGCATGGTAATTTCGAGCATTGTCCTGTGAACTCCATACCCAGGAGGAAAGACTGAAAATACTTGTTCTGCCCAATAAATTGCCCATTTATTTCTCAGTCTGCCTACTGGAGGATTCTCAAAATATTGAATAGCAGGAGTAATATAGACCACAAAACAATATACAGACCAGTTTGCAGGCAACCAGAGGTAGGCACGATCACCTCAAATGTAATAACGATCCTCTATCCTGCCCATGCCATGCCCCCAGTCGTAGCATTTTAAGTGTAAAGAGTTCAACACACTTTCATATCTAGTTTCATTGCATTTGCTGGTTCCCACTGGTACAGTTCCATTTCTGGCATAGCTTGTGTCTCCATGATTTGTGGTTGCAAGCTGAAGAGATACAACCTTTGAAAAGTCAGTCACATTATGCCAAGTTAGATTACTTTCACCAAGATCCTTTTCAAATGTCACCTGTGATACAGGGATTGGAATTATGGGACTCCCTGCTTTAGAATGATGAGGTATATGCAAATACACCCAACAGTTTGTCACATTTAAGTTCACAGCATGTTGTCGAAGAACCAACAGAAAACTATTTTCTCTCGATCAGCTGCTAAAAGGAAACAGCAACAAAAACAAAGCAAAAGTACCTGCTGTTACTGGATTCATCACAGACTGTTGTCTGAGTTGATTTTCTCTTTTAATCCTTCACTGGGGCAGGCGTTTCATCCTTCGCACTTCACTCTTCCTTCGCTGATACAGATGATTCAGCTGGAGCTTTCGTACAACAAGTCTTTTTTTTTTTGGACTCAGACAGTTCTTTCTCTGGAAACTTATAACATAGACCCAATCACTGAGCCGCAGTTGGTGACAGGGATGGTCAGGAGGTTGAGGAAGAGCTTCTCATACAGTTCTGTGGTACTGCTGCAAGAAATTAATAAGTTTTGTGCAGTAAGACTATATAACATCATCCATTAGAGTTAATTCTTCATTTGACATAGGAGGAGTAGCTGGAAGGTCCATGGGTCTCCCCATTAAAATCTCATTGGGGCTCAATCTCCTTGTAATATTTAATGCACTTCTCATGCTCATTAGTGCTAAGGGAAGTGCCTCTGGCCATTTAAGGTTTGTTTTTAGCACAAATCTTTAAAATTTTATTTTTAAGGGTCCTATTAACCCTCTCTACTAATCAAGATGACTGTAGATGGTTGGAACAGTGAAGATTCAACTTAGTATTAAACAGTTTGCATGGCTCTTTAGCCAGTGAATTATTAAACTGGGTTCCCTGGTCACTATTGATAGTACAAGGTACACCAAATCTAGGTATGAAATCAAATAATTTTTTATCAGTTGTTACAGAATCTGCTTTGTGACATGGGCAAGCTTCCACCTATGCAGAAAACATGCAAACAACTAGCAGTATATATTGTAAACTGCAAACTTTTGTCATCTGGACAAAGTCCAGCTGTACATTAACAAAAGGTCCCGAAGGTGGTGGTAAGCATTTAGCCCTAATGTTTGTATTTTTTGCTAATATTATGTTCTAAGCATATCGCACTGTTATTTACATACTGAAGTATCAAAAGGAAACATGAGGGGCATACCAGCTTTGGTTAATTTGATTAAATAAAGCTGTCTTACCCGCATGGGCTGGTAAATCCCTCACCTAGGATGATACCACAATATAAACAAAAATGATTGATTTTAACAATCGGCTTAATTTCTTGTATAATGGATCCAGTTCCTGTCAGCCTGGAATGACATGGTTGATGGACCACACTGCTTTGCCAATGATGGTTTTCACTTGTCACCTCTAGGTTTTCGGTTACTGGTTAAGGCACTTGCCTCCCCCATAGGGCCTTTTTAGGCAAGGTCTCAAGAACAAAATTTCTGAAGTGAAAATATCACTCACAAATAAATTAAATGTTACACTGCTAAATGCTAGGGTTTAAATCAGAAACTCCACTCTCTGGAAGCACTCCTCCCTGGAGGATGTTGATGCCTGTGCAGTCACAGTAACTTGGTTCAGGGCCACAGATAGTACGCTGGCCTTGCAAGGCTACAATGACTTCCACACTTTCAGTCCGCAAAATGATTGTGTGAGAACCAAAGTGGGAGGAGTATCTATCTTTATCAAAGATAAATGCACCTCTAGAGTGGCTAGACAGAAAAACTAAATGGAGTTACTCCAAGTTCAACTAACTGTGGGTAAGACCACCTCCCCCCCCACCCTTCAAGTCATCATTAGCTATAGGCCTCCTTCAATGAACCAACATACCCATTCTGCTTGTTTGGACCTACTTGAGTCAATCAAAGTACAACCAAACACTTTAGTCATGGGTGATTTTAACTATCCCTCTGTTGACTGGGAAACTTACATGAGTACTAATATGCTCGCACAAAGGTTCCTGGACTTTGTTAACACTAATACCCTGGAAAAAATAGTATGCATCCCCACAAGGGGCTCAGATATTCTTGACTTGGTCCTCACCAACATGGGTGACCATTGCACCACCACAAGTATTGGACCCTCACTAGTTAAATCTGATTACAAACCAGTCACATTTGAAGTAGCTATAACACCTGAACCCCTCGTATGTGAAATCAAGCTAAATTTTTTTGCCAAAGCTAATTATAGCCTCCTAAGGGATGGCATAAATAACTTCCAAGCTCCTGTTCCCACAGGTGGCATTGACACCTATACTAAGGTATACACAAATGCCCCGTAAGTGAAGTATGTATATTTCTTTGCACTAATCATTTAGGTGTCACTTTACAACCCATTCTGTATCTCTTCAGGTCATTTTGAAGGTTTGTTCCATCATCTTCTCTGTCGTTTCTGTTTTAGAGTAATCTAGAATAGGGTTATCTTGTTCTCAGTGCCCATGATGTCTGATACAAAGATACCAAAGTGCCAAAGTCCCAAGGCTGACCTTAGTACAACCCAATAACCACCTCTGTTTTTTGTTTGAGGGGGCTCCTTAGCTAGTAATCTTTGCTTGTTGGCAGCTGGCCATACTTCTTTCTATATAGTTGATTTCTGCCATACTCCAAGTCTCATTAGTTTGCTGTCATTCTCCTTTTTGTAATTGAGCCAAATGCTTTGCTAAAGTCAAGGAGTGCAAGACCAAACAGGTTCCCTTGTCAAGGTTTGTAACCCAGCCATAAAACCAAAGCAGCATGGAGTAACATAATCTGTTTTCTATAAACTCATGTTGGTAGTCAATCTTTAAATTGCTGTAGTAAACCAACTAGCCTTTTCCACAGCATTTTCTCCACAACTTTGCCTTATAACAAGCTCAGTCTTATGGGCCTGTAAATTCCCAGACCCATACTAGCTTCTCCCTTGTAATGACACTAATATAGCCATCGTCTTCAACTACTAACCACTGCTGAGTGACCATTTGAAGAGTTCTGTCAGGGAATCTGTAAGTACACCTGCCAAATTAGGTTTCTAGGGATATGTTGTCAGGAGCCTACATCTTGTCTTCTGTTAACTTCTTGAATTTCCTTTCTGCACTATCCATTGCTAAGTAAGTGTCAGATGTCCTCCCTCTTTCCTCCATTCTCTCTCCCAGGTATGTAGACTTCATTTCTCCTCTGTGAAAGTAGAAGTGAAGAATTTATTGAGAGGGCCTGCCTTTTTCGTGTCCTCACTGTACTCCTTCCTTTATTTAACAAGTATCTGTAGCTTTGTCTTGACCTTCCTTTTTTCCCCTTTGAATCTAACTACCTCTTCCCTCTGTTTATTTATTCATTCTGCTAGATCCCTCTGTAGATTTGTTTTTGTGTAGCACTTAGGGGCAGCAAATTAAAGCTATATGCTGTTAACAAGCTGCTTCCTGTAGTCCAGTGTTTGATACCCTCAGCCTCCATTTGCCTACTGTGTGACTCCAGGCACGTCACTTAATCAGACAGTGCTCTGGAATAACTGAGAAGTTGGACTAAGCTCCTCAGTGAGCTGCATAACCATGTGTCTAGTAAACACACTTGAATCTATTTTCAGCCAGGGCCTAGATAATCTAAAAATAAGAAAGAGAATAAGTGAAAATAGAACAAAAAATGTTAGACAGACTTTATTTCCCAGAAGTGTTTACAAATGTAGTCTAATACTTTTGGATAAACAATGAACAAAGACAAATGTCAAAAAGAATTACAGATCAAAATATGATTTCTGACCCATATAATACAGTGTCAGTGGCACAATAGATCACACACTTGCCTGTGATGTGCAAGGCTGTGGATTCTGTTCCTACAACAGGCAGATCGATTTCTGATATTACAGTACAGCATAAGGGGGGTGCAGTCATCCTGCGGACGAGGTGTTAAACCAAGATGATAGACTTTAATACTCAATAAAAAGCATAAAAGTCACAAAACTTTCAGGTTATAACAACCCTTCCTCAGTGTGACACATTAAGGACATCTCCATGACGTTGTTGGCTTGGTTTTGTTGTTTTTTATTTCGAATGCATGTTGCCAACAGTTATACAAGTTACTACTTCTTTCTTTATGTTAAATCAAGATACCATCTGTTTGAGTTGGTAGTACATCAAGTAGATTTAAAAAATCCCATGACACCAACTTAAAAGACTAGATGTCTTTTATATGCAAAAATTTTATTTACAAAATATTTATATATTTACAAATATTTACATAAATACAATTTTATAAATATACACATTGTTTATATTTTTTCATAATTTCCTTTACAATCATTCTAAATTTTCATCCCTATTAGATCCCCACTCCTTTTTCCATAAACACCATCTGATTTTACTTAATATTGTATAATAAAATCTATTTACCATTAAATATAATTTCATTTATGCTTTCATTCTATATAACCCATATAACAGAAAATAACTTTTATCTAGTCTTTTAACATATTCTTTATTGCTATTCTTATAATATCCATACTTAATCATATCCATATTTATTTTATCCACTTCTTTTATATCTTAAAAAAAACTCCTTTACTTAGTTTTCCCCATAACTTTTTTACTCTTTTACATTTCATAAAACATGTGTTTCATAATTTATTTTTCTTGACACTGTAAACATATTCTATCACTTTTCTTTTTATATGGCATACTTCCTTTAATTGGCAATTTATCTATTACCAATCTCCACAAAAAATCTTGACATTTTTCTTTCTGATTACACCATTTGCTTCTTATTTTTATAGTTTTATTTTTTTTTTCATCTTTTAGACTTTCCCATGGTTTTACATAATGTTTTATCATTACATTTTTATGCCATACTTTTCTATCTTTTTCTTTATCAATAGTTTTTATTTTCCACAAAAATATTTTTTTCTTGGTAACATTTTATTTCTTCATTTATACACTCTTTTTGTCTTTTACTCTTTTTTACCATGCCCCCAAATTTATCATACTTGTATTATACAGTTTTACTACTAATCTCACATCTTTTTCATTTCTCATTTTAACACTTTGTACAAATGTAATGAATCAGCATATACCACTGAGTTAATTGACCCTAAACCTCCTTCTTTGTTTACATACAAAACTCCTCTTTTTACTGGGTTTAATCTAGAACCCAATATAAATGAAAAATTACATGCAATAATTCCTTTTCAAATACTATCACCACATAAATGCACTTTTTAAGTATGCTATTTTTCTCATCAGTACTGAATTTATCAAATAAGACTTTTTTTCTGAATGATAATTTATATGTTCTCCACAAAAGACATCTTTGTTTTATGTTTTCTGTTGTTTTATCCTCTTGAATTCTACTTACATCTTTATTCCCAAATGTCATATCTAACACAGACATTTCATTCATTGTAAAATATATACCCCCTAGTTTTACTACATCACCTAAACGTTTACTTTTCTCTTTATTTAAAGCCATCCCTATCACTTCTAGACACTAATTTGTGAAAACTTTACTTCTTTTATCCAAATTTTATTTTTTTGCAGTTATTGTAATGTCATCTGTGTATATTAACAGAACAGGAATTCTTAACCCTTCAGGCATTGTATACCCTGCCTCCTTCATTTTGTAATATATTTTACACACTATCACATTCATAACTAATGCAAAGAGTATACAACTCATTGGACATCCCTGTCTTACACAGCTCTTCATATATACCTCTTGGCTTAAAAGCCATTTATAAGTACTTTTAGTTTATTATTACTATACACTCACATACATAATTTCCTAATTGTCTCACTTATATTCATTCATTATTACCTATAAGATTTTATGCCTGATGTTGTCAAATGCCTTATTAAGGCCTCCTGACATAATTTTTCATCTTCTCTTCTGTTCATAATAACATCCACAACTTCTCTATTGTTTAAAATTCTTGACAACCTTTCTGCTTTTTACCATGTATACTATCTTCCATAATGGAAGGCCGTGGTGGTGCAGCAGTTAGCATTGTCACCTCACAGCAAGAGGTTCTCCCATTCGATTCTTGGCTGGAGCACCTTCTGTGTCGAATCTGCATGTCCTCCCCGTGGTTGAGTGACGTTTAAAGAAATGCAGGTAGGTGTATGCATGAATGGGTGTGCCTTCTTTGAAGGTTGCCCCTCTGGCTGGTAACTCGGCACCCTAAAAATTCACTGCCAATCATTAGCGGACTGGAGTTCTGCTGTGGCGACCCCTAACCGGGAAAAGCCGAAAGACATTACTTTTACTATCTTCCATAATATTTTCCATTTTAGTTTCAAATGTCTTTTGTATTATTTTCATAAAGATCTTATAACCATTATTATTCAGTACTATCAGTCTCCATGTTTTAATTGTCCATCTTCCTTCTTCCATATGAATTTAAGTATTCCACTACACAATTCTTTATATATAAAACCTTCATTTAACCATTCATTCAAAATCTTAAAAAATATATTTTTTTGCCAATCCCTTAAATTTGTATACATTTCAAACCCTATTCAATCTGGTCCTGCAAACAAATCTATATTTACTTATCCTAATACTTTACATAGCTCATTTAAAGAAATCTCAATTTCCAGCTCTTTATTCTCTTTTTCTATTAACTTTTTATTTTCCATGTTTTATTTACTACCTTTTTTCTTTAAACATTTTTTGTATATATTGTACTACATATTTTTTAATCTTTTCCTGAGTTCTTTCCATTTCTCCTTTTACATTTTATTTCTCTAATTAAACTGCCATATTCCTTTACTAATCTGCTAAAGTAACTCAATACTTCTCATTTTTCCTTGTAAAAATATACTTGCTTATATGACAATTCTTATATTTTTTTCTTGATTTCTTTCATATAATTATTTTTCTTTGTCAAAATACTTTCTATCATTATGTTCTAAATCTTCCAATGCATTGTTGTATGTTCTTTTATATTTTTCTTTCTCTACCTTTCTCACACCATATCGCTACTGTAAAAACATTTTTTATCTTTTTCCTTAAATATCATCCACCATTCAGATCAGTTTTTATAAAATGTTCTCGTAGTAATATGATCTTTACATAACTGTATTGCAGATCTCTTTCCTACTTCATTCCATACTTTCTCGTTTATCCTTGTTATTCCTTTGTCTATTTTTATGTACTCCTTGTTTTCCTTTATATCTAGCTGTACTGGAAGAAGAACAGAAAATCCTGTTTCAGGGGGCGTGGCCAAGTTGCCAGTCTGATAGCAGCAGAAATCCATAGCTCTGCTTAGATTTTAATATCCTGACAGGAAATATACTTTAATTTATAGAAAAATCTAACTATAAGTATACTAAAAGTTAGATTAACATAGGCTCTTTATTATTTTCTAAAAATTAATACATAGTCAAGAGAATTTTTAATTATTCCTGTCAAGAAGTTTTCTACTGGAGATCTCAAGATGAGCAACTCGAAGACCCCACACCAGGAGAGTGCAGTGAATAAAAAACTACATCTTATAATAGCAAACATCCAATAACTGTCACTAAAAATGGACACATTTGAAAACAAAATGAATATTACCAAACAATAATGCAGTAAACAACTGGAACTTCTAAATGGAATAGCAAAAAACAATCTGAACATATTCTTGCCTTACAGGAAACAGTAAATGACCTAGATATTAAAGTGATGGAAAATGAACATCACAATGAAGTTCTTCTGAAACAAAGCACCAGGCTGATTGAGAAAATGGAAGACCTTGAAAGTAGATCAAGGAGGAATAACATAAGAATATATGGAATTCCTGAGAAAGAAGAGGGTGTTAACATTCCTCAATAAGTGTTTTTATCAGCACTAAACATGCCTGAATCCCTTTCTTTTGGAATTGAGAGGGCTCATCAGTTCCTGGCAAATCCAGCTTCATCTCTGAGTTCATCTAACCTCAGGTCTATAATAGTTAGATTTATTTCCTCGCAAGACAAGGACTTAGTGCTGAAATCAGTTTGGACTAATTCCCCTATCAAGATGGGTGAAAAAGTTATTAATTTGACAATGACTATACCTCTACAGTCATATCCAGAAGAAAGGAGTGCGTTCCTCTAATTAAGTCCTTGAAAAAGCCAATATTAAAGCTCAAATTCTTTTTCCTGCAAGAATAAAAATCACCTTGCCAGAAGGAGTGAAGATCTCTGAGTCCCTACAAGAAGCAGTAGAATGTACCCAAAAGAAGAAAATACTGTCAGGCATAGAAGAAATTGAATGGTCATCCCAGAGTTTGAAGTGACAGGCAACAAAAATGGATGGTCTGTGCAGGAAGGAGCAAACAAAACTAAGAATCTAAAGGACAAATGAATAAATTCCTTCTAATTTTAAATGCTTTGTTTTATGAATCATAATATATTTAATTCTGGAAAGTCTCTATGCTGTAATGTAATGTGAATCATTTTATTATTAACTTTCTCTTTTCCTTTCTATAGCTGCTTCTTCTAATTACATATAGTACTAAGGGTTTAAATAACATTCTCTCTCTCTCTCCCTCTCTGTCTTCTTTCTTCCTATCCTTTTTGTTACCAATGTTCTTTTTCTCTCTTTTCCCCATTATAAGTACTTTAAATTATTTTCCCTTTTAAATAACTACAAATGATGTAGGTCTTCTAATTCTTCAGTAATAGTATAATTTGACTTAATACCAAAGTGCATTTTTCTAGTGGGTCAGTGGTGGGGTAACAAGGTATTTCTGATTAGTGTTTCTAACTAGATGTTTTAGACTCTTTGTTTAGATACATTTAAACATTAATATAGTACATTAATGGTGTTTTATAGATAACTACAATATAAATTTATATATATATATATATATATATATATATATATATATATATATATTAGGTTTCTTTTTTTCTCTCTCTGGCCTGGTTAACTGGTGAGTAAATGATTGAAATGTTATAATATGATTTCTGGTTTGAGGCAGCTGTTGTTGCTTCTGAATAGCTGTTTTTACATGAAAGGGCTACTTTTTTCACAATGATGTTTTGTGAGGAAACTGGTGGTCTGTGCGACTGTTCTCATTGTGGAGATTCATGATATGCACTAAAGGGGCAGCTTGAGTGTTTTTTTTTTCCTTCTGTAAATTCAAAGCTTCAAGATATGAATTTCCTGCCGAAAATACTTTTTTCTTCACTAGAGACAACTTCTGTTGTGCATGAGCCTATTTAGATACTTTTTAACAAGTTTATGAAGCTGCAGCTTAAGGAAACAATAGTGATGACATCATTTGACCTTTTGAACTTGTTAAATGGTTGTAATTAGAATTCTTTTTTCTTGAAATTCTGTTATACTTCACTAGATATTTTAAATTATCCTTCACTAGATACTTTAAATGGTAAATAATTAGTTCTGATAAAGGTGTTTAACATATTTTGAAAATGCCTATGTTCTCTTATAGAGGCATACATTCTGCAGATTCAATGACACTATTAGTAACTAAATTACATCAAGTGAGCTAGGAGCTGCATTAGAAAACTCATTATGCATATTAACATCAGACATGTTATATAACTAAGCCTTTTAGTAACTAAACAGAGGGTTGTGAGGCCCCTTTTTTTTCTCTTTTTCTCTCTCCCCCCTTCCTGATGAAAGACATCAGCATAGATATTGTTAGTACATATGACATATGAGTAATATGTATATAATTGCAAAATATAATAGTTATGTTGTAATAAGTGATATATATATATATATATATATATATATATATATATATATATATATATATATATTCAACAGGTCCTTACATGAAAAATGTTAGATAGATGACTGACAATATGGTTAAATTACCTGATGTTTCTTGAAAAGTCTTAGAAATAATGACAATATTCTTAATCTTCAGCTTCTAATGTTTATACATACTTTGATCTGATGTGTATTTGTGGCATATCTATGTATTAGAGGTGCTATTATCATATGTGACATATTCATATAGCTTCAGATATATTGGACACTCTCATTCTAATGTATATTTCATGGATTCAGATTTCTTTAGTTGCTTTCATAATGCTTTTCCTTTTTGTTTTTGTGTTGTTTGGTATTGGAGAGGTGGTGGATGGATGGTTTAGTTAAGTTTTTAACTAAACCAGAAACTTTATGCTTCATGTATGCGTTCGTAAATAATTTTGGGTTTTTGAAAGTTGTGCTTATTACACGTTATGCATCCATGATATGTAAGTTTTCAGTAGATTTTAAATCAACACGGAAGAAAGCTCTTTCATTCAGTAATAACATACACATTATAGTCAATGGCTTATAAATGTTTATCATTAAATGTTAATGGTTTGAACAATAATGTCAAAAGAACTGGTTTGCTTAAATATATCAAAATGCATAAAGTCCAGTTCATCTTTTTACAGGAAACCCATCTATTAAAAAAAGATCTACAGAAATACTCATTCAATGACTATACCATTCTGGCTGATTTATGTTTTAAGACTAAGAGAAGGGGCACTCTTATTCTATGGAAACATACTATGCCAAGAATTATAGATACAATTTCAGATAAAGATGAGATGCTAAGCATGGTTATTTTGGGAATCAATAGGAAGTATTATAATTTGATTAATACATACTGGATACCAGGACTGAGTACTAAATATGTTGACAAATATCTGGACCTGATTACTTTAAATGCAAAAGGGGAAATTATAGCAACAGGTGATTTTAACTGCCTAGAAGGTCATCTGGACTAAGAAAGACTATATGTGTGTGAATGAAAGGGAGGATAGAGGAATGGTGAGGATGCAGGGAGTAGAGTTGGCGAAGGTGGATGAGTTTAAATACTTGGGATCAACAGTTCAGAGTAATGGTGAGTGTGGAAGAGAGGTGAAGAAGAGAGTACAGGCAGGGTGGAGTGGGTGGAGAAGAGTGTCAGGAGTGATTTGTGACAGGCAGTACCAGTAAGAGTGAAAGAGAAGGTCTACAAAAGGGTAGTGAGACCAGCTATGTTATATGGGTTGGAGACAGTGGCATTGACAAAAAGGCAGGAGTCAGAGCTGGTTGTGGCAGAGTTAAAGATGTTAAGATTTGCACTGGGTGTGATGAGGGTAGACAGGATTAGGAATAAGTATATTAGAGGGTCATCCCAGGTTGGCCAGTTTGGAGACAAAGCCAGAGAGGCGAGATTGCGTTGGTTTGGACATGTGCTGAGGAGGGATGCTGACTTTATTGGGAAAAGGATGCTAAGAATGAAGCTGCCAGGTAAGAGGAAAAGAGGAAGGCCTAAGATAAGGTTTATGGATGTGGTTAGAGAGGACATGCAGGTGGTTGATGTGACAGAGCAAGATGCAGAGGACAGGAAGAAATGGAAACAGGTGATCTGCTCTGGCGACCCCTAACCAGGAAAATCCAAAAGAAGAAGAAGAATATCAGGCAATGATACTTCTAGAAATGGTAAAATAAAACTAATATCTCAAGCGAAGAAGTTAAATGACTTTACAAACCAGATGAACTTTAAACATATACATGGTCTAAGAGGACATTATTCCTTATTCTATACTCACTATTCATATTGGTTTGGTACACAAACATTGACAAGGTATTTGTATTAAATAACATATACTCTAAAATAAGTGACATATCTATAATGACATGTCCACTTTCCGACCATAATGCTATAAACTTTACATTAATTACACATACAGATAATTTAAGATTTCTACAGAGAATTCCTGCTTACATAACTAAGTTAAATGACTTCAGGGAATGGATAATGAAAGAAATAAACATGTTTATGGAAACAAATGACAATGGTGAAATGACTGATACTATATTGTGGGACACCTTTAAAGTTTATATATATGGTAGAATACAATCTTTGCACCTTAAAAAAAGGAGAGAGTGGGACAAAGAACGTTTTAGACTTACAAAAATTGACAAGATAAAAATGGATGTAAAACCAAATAACAAAGTAGCACATAACGAAATTACTAAGTTAAATCAAAAATAAGTTCTGAATCATAAGGTAGCCATAAACCTGGAAAATTTGAAATTACAATATTATGTTATAAATCCCAAATATTTACATAAAATAGCGATAAGATCCAAAAATTAACAATCAAAATCTTATTAATAAGATTAAATATAAAAGTGATGGTTCAGTTATGAGTAAATCTAACTTAATGGGCATATTAGAAGTGTTTCAAAACTACTATAAAGATATAAATAATAAGACATGACATTTGGAGACAGATAATGTAGTAAATACCTATATTCAAGAAAATATAACTACTAAGGTGTCAATGCAACAAAATAACATATCAAATAAACAAATAACACTAAAAGAAGTGAAAGAGGAATAAAAATGTAAAAGATAATAAAGCTCCAAAACTGGATGGAATAATTCCTGAACTATATAAGATTTCTCCTGAATATATAATAAAGAAAATGACGAGTTCATTTACTATGGTTGAGCAAAATGTATAACACCCCCATCAAGGAAATACTCAATTATCTCCCTCATATTAAACCAAGGTAAGGACCCCAAATCGTGTGATTCATATAGGCCAATTTCATTACTAAACACTGCTTATAAATTTTTCATGACAATATTAGCTAGTAGAATAAAGAAAATATTACCTAATCTAATACATAATGATCAGACAGGGTTCATTCTTCATAGAAAAGTGCAAGATAACATTATTAAATTACTATCATTAATAGACATAGCATGCAAATAAAAAAATAACTATTATCAGCCTAGACATAGAAAATGCTTTTGATTCTATTAGTTGGTCTTATCTACAAAGAATTCTGATTGGTTTTGAATTCTCCTCAGATTTTGTCAACTTATTAATACAATTTTATAGTGGGCCACAAGCTTATGTGAAAATCAGATGATGTCTTTCCTCACCACTATAAATCCTCAAGGGAACTACGCAAGGTTGTCCTTTGTCACCATTCTTGTTTGCTCTTTGAATGGAACCTTTTGCTACATATATCAGAAACAAGCAAAATATAAAAAGCTTTCAAATTAATAAGGACTATTGTCCTAAGATACAATTATTTGCTGATGATATGTTGTTAACAGTGGGTGATATTGATGGTTCTTTGCATAATGTTATAAATACCTTAAGCAAGTTGAAAAGAATTTCAGGGCTTAAATTTAATCATAATAAATCCAAAACATTAATAATTAACAAAAGATCAACAAAAACATAAGAGAGAATTGCCTGTTTAATTGGGAGAATGATGTATTAGAATATGTGGGTGTCAGTATAAACAGTACATGAAAAGAGTCTGTTAAACTAAACTACAATAATTTAATAACCACCATTAGTGAACTAATCAAAAGATGGAATAAAATGTTCTTCACAATGGAGGATAAGCTCTCTTTAATTAAAATGATAATTTTACATAAAATTTTGTTTTATATACAGTCATTGATATTACCCTCCCAAAAACATATTTAAAAATTAGATTCCATGCTACTTAAATTTTTATGTTTCCCCTTAAAAGCTAGGATTGCGCATAAATGGAACATTAGAGCTTGGAACAGTATTGGGATAGCATTCCCTAGCTTAGAGCTGTATTCCAAATCAGTTATAATTAATGTAATATTACATTGGATCACACCTACCTATATATCTGGCTGGATACATGAGATTCCTATAACTGATGTCAGAACTATAGAAAATCAGATTAAGGAACAATATGGAATAAGTGGAGTTCATTGGCGTTTATGTGAATTTTGTTTATTTAATAAGAAGTTTGATCATTTTTCTTATGGCATTAATCAAATATTTAATAACTTTAAAAATATAATTGATTGTAACTACAACATTAAACAATTTCTATTTTTATATTCCCTGTAGCATACTCCCCTGATTGCCTAGATTCTTTCAACATCAATGCAGTACAAAAATTAAACAAAAATAACTTGATATTCTGGCATCAGTTTATTGAAAATAAGAGTATTAAACCACTAAACTCTCTTTTATGTAGTTTTGATAATAGTCAAGACAGTTGGTTGTTTATACGCTCATCACAGTAGTTTATAGAAAACAACATGAGAGTATCAACCAACCTAGAAAGTGAATCTATACCTAGTTTGATTCAGCTTTTTATTAGGTGTCTTGAAAAGACAGATAATCAAAAATTAAGTATCTCACCTATCTATAAGATACTAAGAGAAGACACTCTAAAGTTTGACTCAGATTTTTGGAATTACTATGTAAAAAATTAATGGAGTGCAAGTATCTGATGAAGCCAAAAAAATATTGAATTCTATGTATGGTACCTCTTCTTTATTATATTGGAGATTGTATACACGGAAATTTATGAATAGGAGTTTCTATACTCCACATAAAATAAATCTTATACTCAAAAACAGTGAAAGTAAATGTTGGAAATGTGATGAATTACTAGAGGCCAACTGGGTTCGCATGTTCATTGAATGTAGAAATGTTGTTCAATACGGGAAAGACTTCAGATATTTTGTAAATGCTTCGTGGTCTGATAACTGTTATATTTCTAACTAACTAATCCTATTCAATGTTTCTATACCTAATGTAATACCTAAATCTCAGATTTAGTTACTCTGGTTAATTCTTGCAATTCCCAGAAAAGTTATTACGTTGAACTGGAAAAGTACACCATTTTTATGTTTAAAGATTTTATTAATTTAGAAAAAGTTATTTGTAAAAAGAACTGCAAGCCATTTGTTATAGAACTCATAACATTACTCATTAAAAGTAGCATGGCAAAAGTTGAAAAACCCTTTGAACAAATAATGATAACTTCTCATGGGTAAAATGATTGTTTATCATGGATGATTGTAAATATTGTAAATAGTTTTGTTATTGTTTTATTGTATTTGTTATATGTACATTTGCATATGTTTATAATGAAAACAAAATAAAAACATTTTTTGAAAAAAGAAAAAAAAGAAAATCCTGTTTCAACTACCTCCCTTTCCTCCTATAACTAAACCTTCTGATACTATAAAATAATCTGTTTCAGTTCTATACACACCCCTTTGGTAAGTCCATGAATTTTTGTACCAAAGTTTTAGCTTACCACATCTTATAACTTCTAACATTTTTCTTATATCATTTTCTTTCTTTTTACACTTGCCTGTTAAATCACAATTAAAATCTGCTGTCATTATGATATGCACATTTATCACTACATAGTCTAAAATCTGATGAAATAAACTTTCCCTTTCTTTACAATTAGTATAAGCATATAATGTTATAATTCTATATACTCGTTCTTTCCATTTTAAATCTACAGTGGTTAACCTTTCCATTTTGCTAAAGTTACATGTAATATATTTATTGTATTCCTACAGAGCCCTGCTATTCCAGAACATCTCTCATTTCCCAAATTCCAGATTATCTTTCCTCCCTGTTGTTTCTCTGTTTGTCATTTTTTTCATCTGTTAAGAAATCTTGTGTCTTCCAAAATAATTACATCTACATCACATGTTTTACACCATTCCAAAACTCCTATTTTTTTACAATATTCTTAATACTATTCACATCTACAGAAAGCACTCTACAATTATAATGTTCCATTTTCCTTAGAATCATGGTTGCATAGGTTGATAACTAATTACTAGACTAATTAGTTTTCTTAATAGGCCATTCTTAGCCTATCCACTTTCCCTTCTAAAGGTGAGAATCAAATCATACCTTGTGTCTGTGAGTCAAGCACCTTAGCCATTATACCATTCCCCGATTATTAGCTGTATATATTCTTTTTCATCCATTTTCGTTATTTTTTCTTTTGCGCTTATCCTTTGAAAGTTCCTTTTTCTGTCTTTTACCCTTTAAATAATAGAATTCTTTTTTTTTTCTTTTGCTACCTTCCAATTTATGTCTTCTTCACTTATTTCAGAAACTTCTATGTCCTCTTTATTATTTTCTTTTTTCTTTCATTTAATTTTCTTCTGTTTATACCACTTTTAACATTTCCTCTCTTTCTTCTTTTTCTTTTTCCTTACTCTTATTTTCATTTTTGCAAGTCACCCATAAATGCCCAATTTTGCTACATTTATAGCATTTCATTTCACATTTTTGAATCATGTCCCATTTCCCCACAAATATAACATTTTCTTTTGTCACAGATACTTATCAAATGTCCTTCTTTTCCACAAAGAAAAAAATAACATGTTTTGGATTGTCCTCAGTATTTTACAACACCTCTATTCCCCTCCACATTTATCATGCTTGATATATGTATATATTTTTTCCAATACATATTTGCATAATATTTTCAAATCTCCTTTCAAAGTCTCTCTTTCTACCTCTGTCCGAAATTGTACATGGATTTTCTTTTTGTTTCCCTGTTAAATACTTATATCACATAAACATCCCATGGGTCACAGTCTTTCAATTTATTTAATGTTCTCCAAGAAAAATTTCAATTGAAAAGAATTCTCAAGTATAATGTCACAAAATGTCTCTTTGTTAATAAGAATAAATGTTCTTATCTCATGAGCTTTTACACCCAAAGGAGCTATTAAGTTATCCCACATATACCTGTCAAATTCTTTTTCTTTTCTATTTTTATCTTCTTCTGCCTTCTTTTCTACTGCTCCACTTTTGCCTTTTTTTACTTTCTCTGCATATGTTTTATTTCTATCTCACCACTATTCTTCAGGATTGTCTCTACATCCTCCTTTGGTATTTTTTTCTATAATGTCCCCCAGGAAGCATTTACTTCATTGTCTGGCTCACTCTGCACCATTTCTTTAAGTAAATCATCCCACAACCCTCCCGACTAGAAGGTTGTGATTATACATCCACCATTTGCTGACTCATCTCCATCAAACAAATTTCTTTGAGAAAATTCCTCAAAGTCCTGCACACATTCTCCGGTCCTGATATTTGCTTTCTCCTCCATTTTATTCGCCACTCCATCATCTCCTTCTTTCTCCATCTGCCACCCCATTTCTCTGGGCTACCTCTGCCCCTGGAATGGAAACAGGAAGTGCTCCTCCAAATGGGTCCCACTCACAACAATGACAAGTAGCTGAAGTTCCCCAATGCCCTGGACAAATTTCTCCTAGTGGTATAAATGCCACATCAGGTCTTCCCTGAAAAGAAACCACTAACCTAGTAACCCAGTCAATAAAGGATAACTAAATAAAACATGCTCAGAATAATCTGATCAGGAAATGCATTAAGTTACTGCTTCTCAACAACAAGTTTCAACTGGGAGATATTTCTGAGTGCCTCAGTGAAAAAAAGATAGGATTATATTTATTTTACAACGTAATTCCAAAGTATTAGCCTCGACAAAACTAGTTTTTCTAAATGTATCAATCTTAGTACCCTTGGACAAGTGTTTTATTTTTTATTCTGACTACCTATGATCCATTAGCTGTCTTTTGTAGTCCTTGGTCCATTAAGAGCTGATCATACAGGAATGTCATTCTAATGTCTTGCCACTGTGTATTATATTAACTATAGTGGGATTTATTTATTTAGATCTGTTAATTAAGCAACAGCACTGATTGAACCCATTTCAGGCTCAGTTTGGGTGAAACACAAAAAAAATAGAGAGTGAGGTTTTATAATCGCAGCAAAGTATGTCATGGTAAATACAATGCACAATACCCTGCTATAGTCATTCAGTATGTAAGCATAGTTTATTATCTGCAGGCAGGGTATATGTGGAAATGGGATGGTTAGGTAGAGTCAAAGAGAGATGGGAGATGTGAGTTCAAGACAAGTGGTGGAACAAGATGACAGATAGGGCCTGGAAGTGGAGAAAGAGGAGGCAAGATATCAGTTAAATGGGTGGTCAATAAGTCAAAGATGAGGAAGAGGGGAAATAAGTAAAGCTTATAGCAGAATTTAGAGAATGGGTAGTGAGTAATGAGGTATGGATCTGTGCAGGTAAGTTAAGTTCAAATCAGATGAGTTAGTAGTGGGTATCAGGACACAGGGTGAGGGAAGATGTGAGGGGAATTGTGAAGGTGTGAAGCATAGAGTTGGATATACACTGGGTGACAGAGAAAGTGAGGACGAATAAGAAGAGGGAGGGTGTCAGGGTAGATGTGATGCAATGTAAAGTGGTATAGAATTAGTGATATGGAGCTAGTGGGTGTTGTCAAGGTTTATTTATGTTATGTTATGCTGGGGAAGCAGTGGCAGCCTTCTTTTGAGAGACAGAACTTGAAGTCTTTTTTAAATTTGGGAAGAAAAGTTGAGTCCCTAATTGACATTGGTATAGCTTTGGTCTGAGCACTAACAAGCTGTGGTCACTGCATTTCTTTGTGTTGATGGTGGAATGGGGGGGGGGGCATGATCTGGTTGTGACATGAGGTTGTAAGATCATTCTCTGTTAGAAATTTGCCCAGCAAGGTACATGAAGGAGTTTTTGATTTAATAGCTTGAATATAAGGATGCAAAGCAGGATCTGAGCTCTTTGTAGTACTAGCAATCAGTCTGTCTTTTTGAGAACAGAATACTGATGCTCTGACCTAGGTTCTAGGGAGAAGAAATTACACTACATGCTAGGGTGATGACATTACACTAGGTGCTAGGGAGAATACATTACACTAGGTGCTAGGGTGATTATACTAAACTTGGTGCTAAAGTGATAAAACTACACTAGATACTAGGGAGATGAAACTACAGATTTTGTTGGTAGTTGTTCGGAGAGAGGTAAGGTTTTTCTTTGAGGGTGAGACAATAAATGGTAGGGCATATTTGAGCTGAACTAATAGAATGCCTTTACTTGTAGCTTTCCTGCTAGATTTGCACAAAATATGAAACCTTCCATGCCCCAAAGAGTGTTTGTTTGTGTTTTGCTTTTCTTTATTTGCTGAAAGTTAAGAGTCTCATCAAATATTAGTTATTTGAAGGAGGTGATGGTTTCAAGGGCAGTTTGATTGTGGTTGAGGTTGGTGATGTTGTGTGAGGTAGCTTTGAGTTTTATGGGTGAACCAATTATCACAAATTTAGTTTTAATTAGGTTTAGTAGTAGTTTTACTGAGTTAAGCCATGTGACAAGAAAAGAAGGGCTTGTTGAGCTTGGATTTGAATGTTGAGGGGAAATGAGTGTGGCCTATAGATGACCATGTCATCGGCATACATAATAATGGGTAATTGTCAGAACGTAGTTTATTAATGTATACAGAAAATGGCAGGGAGGGGATAAATGAACCTTGTAGGATGCCGTTGACTAGGGGTGATATCGATGAAGAGGTAGGGCCTATTCTAAAAAGTGAGTGTGCCTTGAAATAGGAAGTCAAGGAAGTACTGTCACACTTTGGGACTGAGCCTATGTGCCTCGAGAGCTTTGTAAAGAATGGAGTGGTCAACCATGTCAAAGATCTTTGTGATGTTTATAAAACAGCCCCTGTAAGTTGTTTCTTGTGCAAAACTATTAGGATATCATCAGCGAGTGTCCATGTGGCTGATATTGTACTTCACATGGCTCAGAAGCCATGTTGACTGGAGCAGAGGAGTGTTTGATTAGAGATGCCTTTGGCTAGATGTCATATACTGGTTTCTCTAATACTTTGCCTAGGGTTGGAAGTATTGAGAAGGGTCCGAAATCATGCTTTTGGGTTGTGTGTCATTGAACTAAGTTTAATGGCATCTTTCCATGTTTTGGGCTAGATTTTATGACAGAAGCATAGGTTATAGATGCATTCTAATGGGAATGAGACATGTTCACAAATTTTAATGAACCATGATTTTAGGTCATCTGTACATGGCAGGTTATCGCTGGGGATTTGTTTATTATTTTCTTGATATCAGTTTTATTAACTGATTTAAGTAGTATAGAGAGGTGTGATTCAATTGGGGTGAGAGCATTTGGAAAATGGTGGGTAGAGTGGGAAGAAGGGTGAATTCAGTTGGGAAAGTACTGAGGCCTATGGAGTGAGGTTTGGTTGTTGTAGGAGCAATATTTTTTATCAGTCCTTCCAATTATTTGGTTAACATCAGTTTAGATTGTTTTTGTTGGTTGGTTATGCTGGCTTAGTGCTGTTGCAGGTAGGGTGCCTTGTACTTCCTGATGCTTTTTTTTAGCTAGGTTAGGTAAAGTGGTGAACCATTCCTTAGTTCCTGCAGAATTATCTGGTTCCAATTTATTTTATCAGATTTCTGTTTTGCTTTAGTTTGAATAGTGTAGTAGCAAGGGGGAATAGTTTGTTGTATATTGTGGAAAGAAGTATGTTATGCTGTTGCCAGCTGTATCAGCATCCTGGCTGGCCAGTATAGGTGTCCACTCTAGCTGAGATAGAGTGGTTTGAAACTTGGATAAGTCTAGGATAGATTTCATTCTGAATGTTATTATTTTTGCATGCAGTTTAAGAGTGTGGATTCTTATTTAAAAGGTAATTTGGGCATGGTTGCTTGTAAGGCAGAGAATTTGACATTTGTAGATTTTGTAGAGGGTGACATTTGTTATAACTAGATTTTAGGAGAGAGTGATTATTAGTTTTAGACATGCAGTAGGTGGATTGGACACTCTAAATTGCCCATAGGTGAGAGTGTATGTGTAAGCGAGTGGTACGAATGAACTACCGAGGCAGGGCTAGCCACCTGGTGGGGGTAACCTTGGCTCGATATGATTGTCACTGTTGAAGTGATACCCCGACCCCATGTGCAAAAATGGGAAAAGGGGTAGTGGATGGATGGATGGATGGATGGATGGATGGATGGATGGATGGATGGATGGATGGATGGATTACTAGTCTGGTAGTTAGGTATGGTGAGTTCTGTTATGATTTGATTTAGGCCAAGATCTACAAGCCATTTGGAGATGTATTGGTTGCTTTTGCTCAGTATGTTTAAGTGATGGAATGTGTTACTGAGCTGATAAGTTTTACTTGGTTAAAGATGGGGGGGTAGATAGGCTGAAGAGATAGTTTGGTTCATGATCAGATGAAGTTTTCACTGCCATGTGTTTGTAACTACAAGTAAATTTTATAGATAACCATAATTCCTCCTTCTGATCTGAGGCCTGGTCTATTGTTAAGAAAGTGCTGGTGTTCTGAGAGGTAGAAACGCAGGGGCAGGTGGTGTCCTTAATCAAAGATTCTGTGATGGCTGGGACATCCAATAAGATGGCAGAATAAAACACTCATGTTTGCTCTCTCCTGCTGAGCTAAACATTAAAATGTGTTGTTAAAGGATGATTTCCTAGATATAGATTTACTTGGGGCTTGCTGACAGGGTGGATAAAAGAAGTACTTTTTTACTTGAATTTTAAAATGAAGTCACTGCAACTCAGTGAAAAAAAAGTAGAATCTTTTTTCTCCCTGAGTTGCTGTGACTTCGTTTTATGTCATAGTTTGTCATGCTAGTTTTATTTACTGAGTTTTGTTTACTTTTTCTTTCAATGTTGGCAAAGTGGAGGAAGAAAGAAAAGAAAAGCCAAGAGGTGCTGTGCACTTGAGATCTGACAGCCTCTGCCATGGTCTTGGAAGACCACATGGCAAACACCCTCACTTGAGAAGAAAATAGACAATATGTGCACAAACATTTTCAAGATTAGTGACATCCTAGATGAATATGTGAAAGCCACTAATAGAAGACTGATTCAGATAGAAGATGCACTCTGTAGTCACTCAGATGCCATAACCTCCTTACAGGAATCAAACAGGGTGACAAAAGAAAACTGGCAAATTTGAAACAAGACAGGAGGAACTGGTGCAAAAGGCCATTGAAGCTGTCCCTAGGGCCCACCAAGAAAATCTTAGATTTATGGCCATTCCAGAAAACAGAGAAGGATTGGACTGTTTGGCCTTTATGACAGAATAACTAAGTGAATGGTCCAGAATGGCAGTGGACCAGATCCAGATTGCCATCAAGAGAGTACTTCAAGTATTCACCCTAGCAAAACAAGGTGTGCGACCTCCATGAATGATAATTGTTTGGATGCAAACCTATGCCCTAAAAGAGACTCCATTGTCTAAGGCGTGGCAAAAGGGGAAATCCTCGATGGTGGGAAATACAAGGGTGCATGTCAACAGTGACTACTCCTTCTAGATGAGATTGAAGTGGCAAAAATTCCTCCCTGTAATAAAGACATGAAGACAGAAGGATCTTTGATTCAAACTCCAGTATCCAGCCATTCTTAAGGTTTTTTTATCCAGCTGGTGTTAAAACCTATTAGGATTCCTCTTGAGTACTGGAAGAGATTACCTGATGGTCCAGAAGCAAAAGAGTGAATGGACATGGTCTTGGGGCACATAAAGTCAAGAGAGGAATGGGGTCTGCCAGTGGTGTCAGATTAGACAGAGAAAGTATACAGATGCAGCCTCCCCTCCCCCATTCTGGTGGGCATAAAGAAGAGGGAAAGATTTCTAGTGTTTCTTAAGAAGACATGAGTAGAGGTTGTTTTCTTGCAGGATTCCCACCTTTCTGCTCAGGAACATGAAGAATTTATCAAGTGGAGTAGGTAGAAAGGATCTGCATCAAGCATATCTAATGCAAGAAGCGCAGGCACATTGGTTTTACTATCTCTATGGTTTAGAGTGGTAATGGATGATGTGCTTCAAGATAGGGAATGTAAATATTTGGCACTTAGGGATGACTGGGTGGGAAAAATAATTACTTTAGGGTCAGTGTATCTACCTCCAAGAGACATTAAATTGGTACTGGGAGAAATAATTAGCTTATTAGTACTTAGAGGTGACTGGAATCTAGCCTCTCGAATGGCAGGTTCTTGAGGGGGCACTAGGAGTTGATAACTGAATAGATAAGGATGTTTCTGAAGAATTAGAGAAGGACAATAGAAGATGATTTTACATTCCAAGATGAAAGATGTGGCAATTCTGCCTGGTTAGATAGATTTTATATCACAAGGGAAAATGAACACTTAGTCACAAGAACTGAAACGGGGCCGTGTCTCCTTTCAGATCACTCCCCCTCTCACTATACTAAGGAGCTGTAGAGAATGGTAATTTGGAGAGACCTTGGAAGTTTCCCTCACATCTTATAAGTCATGATGACTTTGCGAGCTGGCTTGCCTCCATCATAGAGAAGTCAATACAGGAGGCAAATAGATTGGGATCCATCGGTGGAGAAATCTGTGGTAATTTAAAACTTGATTTAAGAGTTCCGGTCCAGTATAAGGAAAAGGAGATTTGGGAGAGTAACAAGTTGAGATATCATGAAGCATTAATAACCCTAAGGGAAAAATAGAATTTATGTTCACAAATGGACAGGTGAAGTGAAGTAGCAGTGTGAGAGGCAACAAATATAGTAATAGGGTACCTTGATAAATGGAGGGAGTGTTAATTGATGTCAATCAAGCTGATGTTTTTTGATGATAACCCAAGCTCACAAAAGACTAGAAGGGCAAGAAACAGTGGGTGGAGCACTTTATAGTTAACATGCGGGACCCTTCATTGAGAAAGTTAGCAAACTCCCCATGGAAGATACTTGAAATCTTTAGACAATACTATAGGAACCTTTTAAGCCCAGATAGGAAATATGGAGGAAGCTTCAGTGAGTACATGGGACATTTACCACTACCGGGACTCACAGATAGGGAATCTGAAAAACTAATTCAACCATTCAGAATGGAAGAATTAGAAGCGGTGATTAAGAAACAGGCTTTGTACAAGGCACTGGGGCAGGATGACCTTCCAGTGGAATTCTGGAGATAGGGAGGAAAACTCCTGCTCAAATACTGACTAGCTTTGTTTAATAATATTCTGAGTGGAGGTCAAGTTCAACACTCTTGGAGGAGGGCCATCATTTCAGTGATACCAAAGGAGGGTAAAGACCCTACAGACCCCTCAGCATGTAGAACAATTTCTGTACTTAACCATGACCACAACATTTTTGTATCACTGCTGGCTATCAAGCTAGTTAATATTTTCCCCAAACTGTTTAATGATGACTGATATGTTTTTATAGGGGGGGGGGCACCAGAAATTTGATAATATTAACCAAGTGGTCACTGTGCAGAAGGAAGCTGAAGAGTTGGGTAAGACTGTGATGTTGATGTCCTTGGATGCTGAGAAAGCATTCAACAGAGTATCCTGGCAATATGTGTGGCTAGTAATGGACAAGTCTGGGCTCCCAGAAAGGTTAGTGTAAGTGTTCAAAGTCTGTATTATGGCGCAGAAGAAAAAAATTAAGATAGGTAAGACACTATCTCAAATGCTTTACTTAGAAAGGGGAACTAGGCAGGGTTGCCCATTATCTTCCTTGCTTTTTGCCTTGTAATTAGAACCACTAGCATACAGGATTAGGGAATCAAAAATGAGGAGATACTTACGGGGACATTTCCCACAGAAGCCCTCTTTGTGGAGTATATCACTATGTTTGTTATGGACCCAGAAAAATAATTCCCCTAATATTTACCTGGTTTAAAACCTTTCAAAAAAATCCAAGATTATAAGATCAATGAAGAGAAAACTAAAGCAATAGTTATCAATAATCATTCAACCTTTGAAAAGAAAACTGAAGCAATAGTAATCAATAATCGTCTAACCTGTAATTTCATCCAACAACTCCCCAACAATGGGTCATACTAAAATGAAATATCTGGGAGTCTGGCTGATGCCATAGGCTGAACACACAGCAAGATACAACTGGTAGTAAACTAAGAAAGTATAATGAAAAAATTAAAAGAGTACCGATTGTTAGCGCTAGATTTAGACAATAAAATACAGGTAGCAAAATGTTTTTGGTCCCCCTAATACTTTGTCAGCCAGTGCTTGTTTTATGCTCCAGATGAATCAGTATGGAGAGAGATGATGAAGACTTTTCTATGAGAGGGCTGGCCTTCAAGAAACTGGTTGGGAGAAATTAATACTCACTGTCTCCTGCGGGGGGGGGGGGGGATCTTTCACTGCCAAGATTAAAGGGCTATTATTAGGCAATCCAGCACCAACTATGTTATTTATTTAACATGGCTGCTTATTGCCTCATTTTTAAAAATATGGTCCAGGAATATCTGGGAATTCGGGGAAATCAAGACAGAAAGAATATTTGGGAAAGGCATATAGCTGAAGAGACTGGGGACATTGTTAACAAGTAGGCCCTTAGAAAGTATTTTAGATTCCAGAGGATTATCAGAATGGATCTGGCTAAAAACACCTATATGCCTACCAGCTCAAAGAAAATTCAAGAGAAGAATTTTGTAGCAGGTATAAATTGTCCTAAGATGGGGAACTAGCCCTTTTACAGCCATCAGCTGATAACCAGAGATGTCCCTGTGGGACAGCTAAAGAAGGTTTTAATTTGATCTTGAGAGAGTATCTGCTATAAATGGGAATCTATGAAGAGTTTAAAATTAGGTTGAAGAAAATTAAGGAATTAGTTATTGTTTCAGAGTTGGTTCAGTTTCCAGTTGAGGATAGATCCCCACTGGCAGTCTCAAAAGAGATTATCATCATAAATTATAGACTCCTACATTCAAACTTCAGATATTCGGTAGTGAGGATGAAAAAGAAATGGGAGGAAAAGCTAAGTAAATCATGGATGATGGCACAATGGGAAAAATATCTGAAGCTCCCAGAACAGTGACTAAATCTAGGCATTTACAAATTTTTGGATGAAATGCCTACATAACTCTCAAGGCTAGCGAATATCTTCCCCAATTGTCAAAGTCAATGTTAGAAATGTGAGGGCGAGATCAGAGGGTCTTGGGAGCATGCTAGGCTAATTGACCTTAAAAGAGAGCTTCAGAGTTTGATAGGAACGATTTGGGACAATGAACTACAAGTCACTAAGTACACTTTTCTACTAAGTTGCAAAATACCAACAGGAAAGCATTACCCTCATATAGAGCTTTATAACTTTATACTAGTGGGAGCCAAAAAAGCAATAACAAGAGAGTGGAAGCTGGAGTGTCCTCCGGTGTTAGCAGGAGTAACTGATACAGAGCAATATATTAAGCAACTAGAAGTAAAGAGAATCAAGTGGTAAAGCCAGGGATGTACAGGCCAAGCGGAGGTATTGGGATAAAGGTGTGGCTTTAATGTAACTAGATTTGAACGTACATTCACTGTTCACCTGATTTTATTCCTATGCTTATCGGTTTTTCACAGTTTGTATAAGTTGACAAAACTTAAACACAGTTTCTAAGTTTTCTATCCACTTTTTGTGTATAAGATACTTGTTTAGTCCAAGTGTTACAAATCTGTAATTATCTGAATTAATAAAATTTGCTTAAAAGCAAAAAAAAAAAAAAAAAAAATCTATGATGATCCGGGTAGTGTCATTCTAGCAAGGTATTGAGTTAGCCTGCTTTGTTTTAATGCTGTCTGCTTTGAGTAGACAGCATATTACAGATCAGGAAGAGTGGAGACAATGGCAGAATAGGGTGCTGTCAGAGGATGGACTGGGGTATATTTAATGTTTCCTTGAAGCAGAAGGTAAAAGTTGATTGGTGAGCATTTTCCAAGGAGTTTTAGCCAATGGGACTTACGGAGATGTGAAGATTTATTCTTATGGGGAGGCATATGGAGGATTGTTAATATCATCTTGATGGAGACAGGACATTTTTGTGGCATAGACTGAGTTATTTGTGGTATATGCATGCACGGACAGCCTTTGCTCAACTGGTCCCCTAGGCACAAGGGTTCCACAGCATCCCCCACTCCACCCTGTGCCCCCATCCTGGTCTACCGACACCATCCAGATTACTTTTTTTCTCACAATTTATCTTACTCTTTGTTATTTTCCTGTATTCATTCAACATATTTTAAAGAAACCATTTCTTTACTGCAAAAAAAAAAAATTAAATAAATAAACAACTAAATACTGGAAAAGCGCCCCTGCTAGAGCAGCACCCTAGGCAGCCGCCTAGTTGGCCTATGCCTAAGGCCAGCTATGTATGTGTGCTTGTTAGGGGAATGAGTTGCATCTGTGGTGAAGTAATGATTTGGCAGTGGGGTTGAGAGTCAGTATTCAGAGTAGTATTAAAGGACTTGCTTCTTTTGGTTGGTTTAGTATACAGAGAGATTATGGTAAAGTTGAATATAATATATGAATGCTGGATGGCATGTATTCTGGGGCAGGTGAAAGACATGGACCATAAATTTCCTGATTTAGTTTTCTGCTTAAATATATAGATGAAATGTACCATGGAATAAGTATTTTTTTCTTTTAGGCTGTCTAGTGAGTTTATTGTTATGAAGCTGAGAATTATGTTGCCCTGAAGCATTGAAAAGCAAGATTATTGCACTGCTTAAAGGACTGTATGTGATGTTGTTATTGGGTATGGAAGGGAGTATTAAATTGGTTGGCAGAGATCAGCACTTATGTAGGGCTACACATGGGCTGAGCTGGGGAATGAAGGTGGGAGTTGAGTGAAGCAGCCTAGACTAGAGCCTAGTGGTAGCTAATCAGTGCCCACATGTACTCTGTAGCACTTGCACAGGTTAAGTAAACACAAGGTTAGGGTCAGCCTGAAGATAGGAAGTATCAAAGTGTCTGAGCTAGTAACAATAAGAAAATGCTAGGCTAGAAGTTTAATACTGTATTTGTGATCAGAAGGAAGCCACATGTGGGGTATAGCTAGTAACACCTAAACAAGAGCAGGGAACCCTGTCACAGCATTATAGCAGTTAATACTAAATGTTTGAGAATACAATGAAAAAGGCTTGTCACCCTGTAGATGACCTATCATTGGCTGCAGCAGACAAGCAGGTGTGAAGGGTTTGCAGTCTACCTGATAATCTGCAGTCTTTATTATTCAAAATGTCAGTGTTCACTGCATTAGGGAGTGGAGGTGATTTTCCTCCATTCACCCTGTTGGGAGCTTCACTTATGTCCTGAACAATTACTGAGGTAAAAGCAGTGTCTAAAAATAAATATATGAGAAGCAGATGGTCAGGGAGAGAATCAGTGTATTAGTACTATGGCCCCTTCTGAATCCATGTTGCTGGTCACTGAGCAGGTGTATGACTCAGGTGTATTTACCTGACTCTGTCACTGCTTTTTTCACTAATTTGAATACAAGAAAATATCAGTGAGACCAGTCTGAACGACTCAGCTCTGTTTTGCAACTTTGATAGATGAGCGATGTTTGCTTCTTTCCATAGGAAAGGAAATATCTAGAAAGGCATTCATAGTATCTAGCACAGACTTATGAATGAATTTAATGAGAAACAACATATTACAAGCAAAAGAGAATTGTTATGTTTTGTGGATTTTGTCATGAAACCAAACAGTAAAGGTAGGCAGATGAGTACTGAAAGTATTAATGAGTATGTCTTTATTCACTGATTGTACACATTCAGGTCACAATTCATTAGAGAATTTTAATTGAAATGAACCCAGTGAAAGTCTTCTCAAGAGCTATTGTGATCTTGCAGGGAGGCATGTCCTATCTCTCCTATGTAGTTCATTGATAAGTAGCGCTCACTGACTTGTATTTCAATCAAAAAAATTCTGATGAAATGTGATATGAAACAATGCAATTGTTAACAGTTATATTTACCACTTTGATATTTCCAGGTGTAAAAGCAAAGATGCAGTCTAAAGTGTTATCCCACCAGAAGTCTGGTGTGTTCTAGTGGTAAGCATTGCAAGTTAAGTAAGGCTGAATTGCTGAGTGCTATGGTCCTGGTTCAGGTCATTCATATTATCCTGTAAAGTTGCTGGGAAAGGCTTGGAGGATATCTTCATCATTGTCCTGATAGAGCTGGGTGGATATACTGGGGTATAGATCCATACTCGGGTGATGCTTTTGACCCTGTTTATATGCACCAAGTAAAATTAGTAAGTCAAATTGTGCAGAATACAGCAGCTGAAAGATTGACAGCGTTCAGGTTGGTTCCACATTATGAGCAATAGCGATCCCACCAGCTACCTTATGAGAGCTATCATATCAAAATATACCACAACCAGAAGGGAGAATTTCCAAGTCCAGGACATGTGGCAAAGCCAAGTCTGGGTAACAGCCAATAAATCTAGTTTAAAAATAAGATAGCCAGCTTTGTAATATGGGTACTGAAGCCATTACAAATGCTATGAATATTAACACAGTTAGTGTTATTCCCTTACAGTTGGACTACCTCCAGTCATGATAATCAGTCCAGGGTTTGTATAATTATCACCACAAATAGTTAAAGAGGCCACCTGGGTAAGAATTTTTTTTCCAATATTTGAAGGTATCTAATATCACAAAAAAGTTTAAGTATTAATTAGGTCCTAATTTTGGTACACTGGCATATGGGTTTAAGTCATGAGACATAAAAATGTATAAGCACTGATATATAGAGCAGGCTTCTTAATGAATCATCAAGTCACAAATGACTGAGTCCTGGACTCATCGTAAATGTCACTGTGGGGGAATTTTTCCCCTCTGACCTTATATGTGAGGGCTTCACCGCCCAATTCCCACCATACTTAATATACTTATCTCTGAGGTTGTCGTACCGCAAGCTAAAACGGGGGAATTTGAGAACTTTACTTCTAAATGATTTCAGGACTTGATGTATTGTATCTCATTGAGTCATCAATTATAGAAGATGGCCATGTCTGCAAACCAGAAAACAAGGACTAGATCATCGTCTTAGATGTCTGTAATATGATCGAGAGGCAGTAGAATTATTAATAGCACTAATTCAGAGAAGGTGTCATGCACCAGGATATAAGCAAATAATTTGGGTGTATATTACGTTATCGAATTGTTAAAAGTTCGAATGTCATATGATCAAACCCATATGATCGAACTTTTAACAGTTCGATTGTTTCAATGGAGATCTCCGTACAGTGCGGGATGGGAAGATTTCCCTATCCTCCCCTGCTTTAAACGGTCAGGTAGGTTTTTTTCTGTTGTTTATTTTTTTTTTAGTTTTTTGAACTGTTGATCATATGGGTTCGACCATATGACATTCAAATTTTTAACAATTCGATAACGTAATATGACCCCAAATAATTTATGGGGCTAAAGGGAAGGCAGAGACATTGTTTGGGGGAGTATTGTGAGGAGGCAGCCATTAGAAAAAAAGAACAGGATGGGAAGTGACAAGGAAAAGGAAACAGTTTCACTGGGTGACGTAAACAAGATGGAGGTGAGTTTTGTAATAAAATGATTCAGAATACCTAGCTCATAATTGGAGCCTTACAAAATGCTTATTGAAATGTAACATAAGCTACAGTCCCCAAAGCAGGTAGCAACAACATACCTCAGAAGTAAGGACAGATAAGAAAGTGAAGCTAGAAATATCTAGCTTATAACTGTAGTTGCTAAGCCCTTCCAGTCTGTGGAACATTTGTATGAATGTTTTGCTGTGTTAGAGCTGAGCAGGAAATGATCATTCTAGACATGGTCCTTACTAATGCAGAAGGGAAAGAAGGATTGATGTGAAACTGTCATTAGGCAACATTGTTTGTGCCACAATGAGGTTCATGATCCTTTATTCAAAATGAGAAAGTAAATAAAGACATATCCAGCCATACCTCTCAACTGTCCCTGATTTTGACTTAAATTTTAGCTCTGTCCCTCCTAATCCTTCCTAAAACTAGTGACTTTTGGAGGAAAGGTGGTGAATTACACTTAATGAATAATGGCAATAATTAAGAGTTATATACTTTTTACTTCAGAAAATGTATATTAATTCATATGCTCTGATTCTGTCAGTGTATCAAGTTAATAGCACTAATATTTTAAAAGTGTCCCTGATTTCTTCTGGATTTGTCCCTGATTCTGTTGAAATTTTTCCATGGCTGGTTGTGAGCTATGTATCCAGGAGTACAGAAATGTAAAGTTCAGGATAATAAGAAGCAGAATTACACAAAACAGAAAGTTGTTGCAAATTCATGACTATGTTTGAACTCTTGGGGTGTGTCAAGGAAAGAGGTAAGAAATTAATGAGATAATTTATGAGAAAAAAAGGAGATTAAAAATAAACAAGAAGCCTAGCTAAATGCAAATAAAAAGTAAAAAAGACAGACTTCCAAAAGGATGAAAAGTGAAGGACTAGGAGGAGATAGTGGCCCTTGGAATGACCAAAAAAAACATGCAGTAAGGAGCATTCTGTAAGCCAAGACATCCCTACAGAAGGCTGTAACTGGAAGAACAATGGAAGTGCAAGACAAATTTTAACTGCATTGGGCATATAGGAGGATTTAGCCAAAACTGACTGATTACTGGTAAAAGGCTGGGTATCAGAAGAGGCTGCAAAGCAATTGAAAATAGTAAGTTTATTACTTCGGTTCAAAAGGGTAAAAATATCGAGTCAGTACAATAGGGATGGTCACAGTAAATGGATTTCACTTACTTGAAAGGATATACACCACTAAAGTATGACACAGACTGGCACTGGAATCAGTTGTTTTGAATGTCTTTGTAAGTGGTGCTGCAGAAAGTCTGGAGTTAAACATATGCCTTTCCCTGATTGTGCAGCATGCAGTAAGGGTTGGGCATAAGAAAGTGCAGGAAAGAGCATCAGAAACCTGGCAAAACTGGAAATGTTTAACAAAATGACATCTTAAATTTAGCACAGAATAGGGGATGCACAGTGACACAGTGGATAACATTGTCATCGCACAGCAAGATTCGATACTTGAGTGCCTTCTATGTGGAGTCTGTATATCCTCCCTGTGTTCACATGGGTTTCTTCTGGGTGCTTCGGTTTCCTCCCCCATTCCAAAGACATGCAGTAAGTGAATTAGATACTCTAAATTGGCCATAGGTGTGTGTGTGTGAGCATGTGAGTGCATGGTGTAGATGAACTACCGTGGCAGGGCTAGCCACCTGCTGGTGCAAACCTTGGCTCTAGATGATTATCACTGTTGAAGTGACACCCCGACCCCATGTGCAAAAACTGAAAAAAGGGGTTGTGGATGGCTGGATGGAATGCATTTAGGTAGAAGAAAATCAGGAATTTAGTGCACAATTGCAAGGGAAAGCAGCAACAGTGACTGAAGAGGAAAGTCTTTTGTAGTTCAGCAAAGGGATTAAGGCTATTAACAGCTAACATGTATGTTTCCTAAATATGCAACAAAATCTAGAAGATTTAGGATATTTGCCTGGAAATGTTTGCATAGATATTTCTATACCCCAAGTAGACACCAGAGAATTTTTCCTTAAGTAGACAGTAAATGTTAGAGGTATGATGGGAAAGAAAAGGTAATTGGGAACATATTTTCTGGGAGTGCAATGAATTGGTGGACTTTAAGGATTCCCTGCGGGATGCACTGTCAGAGATGCTGGGTGGGTAGATTGGTCTGACAAGGGAGATGATTTTTCTGAGCTATGATACAGAATCTGAATTGCCTAGGCTTTGTACATCCTTGCTGTGTCTGGCTGCCAAAAAAGCAATTACTAGAAAATGGAAATCAAAATCTAAACCAACTATATTAGAAGTAGTGAGTATAATAACAGAGATAAAACAACTGGAACTGAGGTCTTTACAAAAGGGTAGGACCAAACTACATAGAAAAAAATGTCAATTGTGGGAACAGTACATACAAGGGAGGAATGAGGTTTAAAAGGGGCAGGACTTAAATGAGCTATGTAATGTTTGGCTGAAAAAGATTGGATAGATTATAAGTGATGTATAATGTTTGCAGCTGGGAGTGTCTCAGTATGGATTGTGATGTAAAATGCTTGCAGCTAGGATTGTGTCGGAGTGGTTGGTTTCATTTGTGTAAATGAACGATTGCCTATGTAGTAAATGATGGTTTAATAAAGATGTTTCTTGTTAAAAAAAAGAAAACAGGTAGGAATGGAATAATTGATGTAATGTTGCTTAGGTTATATGACATATAACAATATATGTGAAGTAAAATGTTTATGGTAAAAATAAGTCAATTAACAGCCAAGAAGCCTGATCCTGTAGTCCTGGGTTTGATTTTTTTTTTCAATTTCCATTTGCAAAGCCTGTGACTTCTAATAAACACTTAACCACCAATGCTCATGGGCTGCCCCTGAAGAGAGATACTAGTACCTGCTACCTATAAGGCTTGGCCAGTTAAATAAACAAAAGTAGACTTTTAAGCATAGTATATTAGTGGTGTTTTCATTGTTTAAAGCAATTTTGTGTTAGCGAAATGCTTCTGTAGAATATGGAGACTTCACAAAGCATTTAATATAATTAAATTTTATATAATTAAATGTATGCATTACTTAAGCTGTCTTTATTGATAAACATGCCATCATTTTCTTAAAGTTCTATCATTTTCTTACATTATGCTTCACATAAAATGTAAAAATGAATATGTTTGTTTAGAGAATTAAATGAGGATGAAACATGGACAGTTTAATGCAATAACTAATAATAATTGCACATAAAGAGAAAAAGACTTTTCCCCTAACTAGATTTTGTATAAAGCATATTAAATTAAAAAGGTAGTTGTTAACATTAGATGGGTGCATCTAGTTCAGTTTCCACTTGGCAATTTCCTTATTCAGTTCAACAACAGTGTAATAACTTGTGTAACACCATGACATCATAAATGAGCTACTTATCCAGATGAATTATTCTTCATGGGTTTTCGACTAGAATAAACAGCTTAAGTGTGTCACATTTGTGCAATTAACTTGCCAATGTTTAACTTTGCCCTGTGCTCATTTAAAAAGCTGAGGCACTAGTATAGTTACATCCTGAGCAATATACTTGCATTCATGCATTATTAATGAATGACTACATGCATTTAACTGAACCAGTGTTCTTCCCTAATCGTTTAAGAACATTTTAAATGAGGTATAAAATGGGTATTATGTGCCAAATCCTGACTAGTTCATTTTTTTCACAAAAGATTAGATTTAGTCTCATATGGGTGAGTCTGTAAATAAAATTTCTGTGTCTCAGCACGATTATAAATAACAGTAATACATTTATGCCTGATGCCATTCATGTCAGTGCACATCTAAATACTTTAAAATGTTTTAAAGCAGTCAGTTAAACAGAAATTATATTCTAGAATTCTATAACACTGGAAAATCAAGGTGCTGGCCATTACTGTTGTTCAGAATTATTTCTGAAGAGTAAAATATGATCATAGAACTAGCTGAAGTATAGCAAGATTCTGTTATTACGGAGTTAACATTTAAAATGTGGATTCACCCTTGAGGAGTTTTGGAGTTCTACATTTCGTATACTGAAGGTTGTACTGAAGCAAAGCATATGACTACTCACTTTGTATTTAAATAACGGTATAAATAATTTAATAGTGTGACAATATAAACATGAATTTCCTTAATTCAATCCTTATATAAACCAATACAGGTTCATAGAGGAGATGCATCTTGACACTTAGTGGGCATAAGGCATAAAAATTCATCATGGACACAATGCCAACTCATTGGAGAATGTAAACACACACAAAATCACCTGGCACACACCTACAAACAATGCACCTGCAGTGTGTCTTTATGATGTGGGAGGAAAACTGAGCACCGGGCAAAACCCCACACTAGTGAATGGAGGATATACAGACCCTATATACAAGGCAACCCAGCTGAGAACCAAACTGAGGAACTAAGAACAGTGGTAAATCTTGCACCACTGTGCTGCCTGCTATATACATTGCAATGTATTGTAATTAATATGTCTGTATTATGCATAAGCAACTGATTTTCCTTATTGACTTACCTGTATTTACTTGACACTGAGGATCTTCTTTACCTTCACCTAGCTAATAGCAGGTGCAGTTTATGGATCAGTTGTGCATGTTATTACATGGCTAAAATCTAATCTTGCTCAATGACTGAAATGTAGGATGATCCGCAAGGTGATTTTGGTGGCTAAATAATTAAACAGTTGAATAAATTGTTTAATAAATAAACAGAGATCTCTCAGGGTAAGGTACCTGCTATGTCCCCAAATGAAAAATGTCAATATCAAGGTGCAGGTACTCCACGACTATCGAAGCCAACCATCAACCAAAAAAAGCAAATAATCAATGAAAATTTTTTTTTATACTTGAACAGCAAAAAAACTTTATACCATGGGTTGTTAGCGCTTTCACGTCTACTCTGGATGCTTCTTCAGACTTTAATAAAACACTTCATCACTTCTGTATTTAAATACATATCAATTAAACAGTTAACCAATGAAAGCCTTTGTATGAATACATAACTATAAAAGTCAGAAACTTCTAAATAAATAAAAAGTCAGAAACTTATATTGTGAAAATTAAAAATTCAAAATTCAACATTGACACTAAAATGGATGTAGTAATAGATTATTACTGTTATTAACATTTCAGATGACAAATAGCTTATGAATATTTATTAAAAACAAGAGCATATAAAAACAGCATGTGGTAAAGAACATTTCAAATATATGTAACTACTGTAAAACTTCTAAAAATACATATTCCTATACTAACACCAAGAGACATGAAAAAGTCAAATGTATAGCAATAAATAACTGCTAATGCTTCAGATGATGACTGACTAGAAAGGGTTTCAGAGTAACCCTCTCATTAAGGCCATGTCCTTCATCTGCTTTCATTCTGATGATCCATTTACATTCTTCCCTTTCAGTGAAGTTACTAACATTGCCTAATCTCAATGTGGTGTGTATCAATTCAATAACTAAGAACTCAAAGGTGTGTGTGGTGCCTTGCAATAGAAGATGTCTAGCCAGTGCGTTCCTGTCATTCTCCCTGTTGATCGCATATAAATGCTCTCTAACCCTTTCCCTCAACGTTCTATTCGTCATACCGACATAGAAAGCCTGGCATTTGGTGCAGATGGCTAAATAAACTATGTTCCTTGTCCTACAGTCTGCATAATGATCAAATTTGTATAGCACACCTGTGTCCGGGTGCCTAAAGTTATTCCTGCCCAGTATGTATTTGCACTGATTGCAACTGCGACATGGAAAGGTACCCATTCTAACAGTAAGTGGTTGATCTTGAAGTCGCCTTTCATAACATAACATGTTCCTTAAAGATCTAGTATTCTTGTAGGAAAAACTGGGGTGAGGACCTACAAGTGCTCTAAGCCTATCATCCAACTGTAGGATACCCCAGTTCTTTCTAATGACATTAGTAATACTCTTATTCTTATTGGTATATGAAAGTACCATCCTCTTTTTACTTCTAGTAAATGGCCTACTTTGTTCCACCTGTTCACTAGTTGCTATCCTAATGTAGGGTCTTGTTTCTTCATTGCGTTCTGTTTGTTGCAGGACTGTCAAATCATTGTCATGGTAACCCCTGGATTTAAAGTCAGCATCTAAGCCCATCAATTCATTCCTATATGCTGAATCATCGCTTGTTAGGCGTGAACAGCGTGCTGCTTGATTCTTGACAATTTTCTTATGTATGTGGGGAGGATGCATACTATCACGATGTAAGTATGTGTTCTTTCTACAGGGTTTCCTATAAATGTTAGTAGTGAAACACCCATTATGCTTCCTGATGGTAACATCTAAGAAGTCAATCTGGTGACATGATCTCTCCCCAGTCAGCCTGAGAAAAGAAGTGGTGTTATTGATGTAACTTAAAAACTCATCTAAGACAGTAACATCACCACTCCAAACAAAAAACACATCGTCCACAAAATGTTTATAATACTTGAGGTGCTGTGAATAATACTCATTTCCAAAGATATACATAGATTCCCAATAGGCTAGTACAAGGTTTGCGTAAGAATTGGCACATGACGTGCCCATCGCTACCCCTGAAGTCTGCAGATAATAACCATCACCATATAAAAATACATTATTTTCTAACACTAATTCCATCAGCATAGTGATCATAATCACTTTGTCGTTAGTCATGCCCTTCTCTAGAAGAAAAAACCTCAGGAAGTCTATCCCTATATCATTAGGTATGCAGGTGAATAGAGACTGAACATCTAAGGTCATCATAATGTCATTCTCCAAGTATGCTTTTTCAACAGCACTCTCAGCTAGAGATTCCAATAGTTGTTTAGTATCTCTCAAAATGGAGAAGGTAGAATCAACTATAGGTCTAAGTTGCTTCTCAATATAAATTGAGATACATTCAGTTAGCCAGCCTCTCCCTGAGACTATAGGTCTGAAGGGTGGATCAGACAATGTCTTATGCACCTTCGGAAGACCTCTGATGATAGGTACCAAAGGTTTTTCAACTAAAAAATAATTATAGAGATCATTGTTTATAATATTGGACATCAACATATCATACAATGAGGCATGAAGTTTACTAATAACCTTGTTTAGATCATACATATGTATTTTTTATATGTGGTTTCATCCAATAACATTTCTAACATTCTATTATTATAATATACACTATCAAACAACACTAGTGCACCACCTTTATCCGCTGGGCGGATAACTATAGTATCATTGTTTTGTAAACTTTTTAAAGCTGCTGTTTCTTGTCGGTTTAAATTGTAAAATTCTGACTTAAAACCTGTTTGTTCAAACAACATATAAAAATCATTGCAACAAACTTTCTCAAAACTCTCTAAAAGCGGATGCAATTCTGGTACAAAGCATGAAGGTTTCCTAAAATGATTAATTACTATGTCCCTTGTCTCAGTGTTTTCATTATCATAAAATAAATCAAGTGCTAAACCCCTAGTAAAAAGTTTTAATTGTACTATCAACTCACTAATGTCTATCCCTTGTGAGGGCACAAATGATAAACCTCTGTTTAACACTTTCATTTCAGCATCAGTCAACTCATGGCTAGATAAATTAATTACCAGTTCATTGGAGTTTTCTTCCACAATCTCTTCTGTGGTTCCCTTTCTCAGTGCTTAATCTAGGAGAGTGAGCTCAGATGGCAATTGAGACTAAATGCATCATCTGAGTCTGGGGTAAATGATAGCACTTCTATCATGCCAGTTCTTAAGAGAAAAGCTATGTGTGTATAAAATGGGGTACTACCCCTTTAAAGCTATTTTTATGTCATCATATGATCATTGAATTTTAGATATTTAAATGTTTGGTCATTTTAAACTCATGGTTCTGATGAAGTCATGTCTGATGAAAGCACTTAACCATTTTTTTTACTTTTGTATGGAATAAAACCATTTTCATTTTTGGGATTTTCAGCCTTATTGGTCACATCACCAGTGGATTTATTTGTTGGAGTTTGTCCTTTTTATCATTTAGCAGCACGGTTTGGTGTTCAATTTTAGGTTTTTGGGCATGCACAGGTATGTCCGGGGGGACTTCCTGCTTATCTATACTATTTTACCACAAAGGTCTGAACTACATATTGGATTGTCCGACTGTACATTTTAGAATAGTCTATCCTATTTTTTTACAACTGTCTGCTATGCAGAAGCAGTTTTCTTCTTGTTTTCAAAGTGTAGAACTTAATGCAGCTACCTCAGGCCACTACAATGTAAAGGGGAGTGAGGGAGAGATTTCCCAGCTATTAAAACATTTTACTCAACAGTTAACAAAGCTTCAGACTTCTATTGAACTACGACTCCCAAGAGTCTTTGCGATGTCAGCTAGAGAGCATCAGAGCGAGGGAATTAATGTAAGAGCATTCTGAGATTAATGAACATCCAGGGATACGTAATTTTAATTTTAACACCCAGAATTTGATTCCTTGTGGACAAAGGACATATGCCCATGTTGTTCAAGACAGAAGAGGACGTTTTAAGAGCGGATGGACATAGAACTGCTACTGGGTGCTAGAACTGTGAGTAATAACAACAAAAAAATTCAAGAAAAGCTAAACAAATTTGTGTCCTTATTAAATAAAGTTTGGAATTTGCAATGTGATAACATGTTTTTAACATAAAATGTCAACAGAAAAACAGTTCCAAAAGGTCTTAGGATGTTCAAATTCCCTAATGGTTTATTAATGGGACAACCAGAGACTGATGAACTTTTAGCTATGTTTGATCGTCATGGTATAGAGCTTATGCAGTTTAATGTAAGATTAAACAAGAATAAGATTATAGAAAAAGCTAATGTTTTAAATAATGAAATTCTTGATGATGGCTACTTGGAATTGTTTGCTGAAAAATATGATTTGTAGTTTGAGAGGGTAGAAAACAATGTTAAGGACAACTTGAGAAGAAAAAGTAAAAAGTTAGATAGGGATGCACTTGAATACCAAAATAACTCAACATACCCTTTTCCTAAAGCATATATGGGAGCCAATGAACATAATTCAAACTTTGGCAACCCAGACCAACAACAAGGGATGGTTGGAGCAGTGGAGGGATTTCATAAGAGGCCCCAAGGTAGGTCATGGAGAAATTCTAGTCAAACGTCTTTACATGATGAGTAAGTGTTTGATGATGGTGATTCTGGACCTGGAAGGTCAGAGAGAATACAAAATAAGAATAAAAATAACTATAATAATTTTTTAGGACAATTCCACGGGCAACAGAATTCGAACAACAGGGGGAACAGAGTGGGTTGGAAAAAGAAAGGGAACAACCAATAAAAGAACAAGAAAATGACTGGAGCATTATCAGCACATTTGAAGAGAAAATGAAGAGTTATGGGGGTTATAACATCTTTAATTACACTGGTATCAACCTTACCCCAACACATTTCTCGCTCTTTAGGAAAGGATTGAAATTTATTCCTTCCAGAAATAATGATTTAGCTGACGCACTTATTGAATTGAAATTGTTCGTTAGGAAACTAAACTTACAATTTTGGTTTAAAGACAGTAGTGGGCAGAATAATTAAAGTATTAGGAGGAAAAGTGTTTTTAATCCACCCCTCCACCCTTTAATTTCAAATTATGAGAAACTTTGTGCTAATGACATTTACCAATGAGTGCAACACTCTAATAACATTAGTAAGGAGGAGGTAGTCCTCCTATGAGAACTAAGACAGAATGATGAGATTTGGGTTATGAAGCCAGATAAAGGGGGAGGAATGGTGATTGTAAATAAGGTCAATTATTATCAGGATGTGTAATATTTTCCCAAGAGATATGAAACAGTTTATCTGAATGAAGTTACAATAGCACAAAGAAAAGTGCAACTTTATTTGGAAGATTCTCTATACCAAGGGGTAATAAATGAAGCAACCTATAATTACTTTGTAAATGGCCATCCCACTATCCCCATGGTATTTGGCATCCAGAAAACCCACAAAAACATATATAAGCCCCCCTACAGGGTGACAGTGGCAGCTAAGCATAGCATTACCCACCCTTTAGCAGTGTTTCTGGATAAGTTAATACAACAAAATTTAAAACCAGTGGAATATGTGTTAAAAGATTTGTGGGACTTTCTGTCCAAAATTAAGCAGGAATTTTATAATGATGGAGCATGTTTCTCAACAATAGATGTCGTTGACCTTTTCTTATCAATACCACATGATAAAGGACTGGAACTGTTCAGGGAAGCATTAGTTGAACTTAGCACCCTTAAACTTAGTTTATCTAATTTAATGGTGGAAAGCATGGAGATCATTTGAAAAAACAACTATATGGTCTTTGGGGATGAATTTTTTAAACAAGTGAAAGGGGTGACAATGGGCACTAATTGCGCACCTACCTATGCGATCCTGGTCATGGAAGCTTGGGAGAAGAGATATATTTTTTCCTAAAGGTTATGATCATTGATGGTATGCTTATCTTAGATTTTTGGATGATATCTTTATTTTATGGAAAAAGAAAGATAGTAAAAGAGATGACTTTGTCTATTACATTAACAATGTGAATTATTTTTTGAATTTTACACACACACATTGGGAAGACTCTGTGGATTATTTACATGTAACCATCTTCAGAATTAAGGCAGTGGGTATATTTGGTTCTAAAGTGTAGAGGAAACCAACCTTCTCAAATAGCTATCTTGATTATAGTAGTCAACATCCTCCATATTAAAAGAAACATTGTAAAATGCCAAATGGTAAGAGCTGCCAGAATGTGCTCTAATTTAAGTACATTCAAACTTGAACTTGGGAATTTAATCAGTATATTTTTAGAGAGGGGTTACCTGGAGAAATTTCTTTTAGAAATGGGAGAGAATATTTTGCAGGAGTGGGGTTTGAAATATGTACCCCTACTGAGTTTTAGTGAAGGGATAGTGGTGCATACAAACTATGCTCATGAAAACTTTCCCCATGCTATGTTCATCAAATCTGATAGTAAAAGTGACATTTTGAAAGAAATTTTAACAAGAAACTGGACTATTTTTAGAGGTAACACAGAAATGTGTGAGGTATTGGAGAAAAAACAATATTTGTTTTTAAGACTGATAAACTAAAAAACCTACTTGAGCACCTGAGTAAAAGGTATATTGATACTTACAATTTATGGGTAGAACTAAAAATTGTGGTATGTGTGACTACTATTAATATATCAACTTGAACAGTAGTATTGTTGTAGGAGACCCCCTAGAAGAATTTTTCTGAGTTCAGGAAATGGTGGCACAGTTGGTATTGTATACATTGCTGTGTGTGAAACATGTAACTATTTTTATGATGGGAAAACTACCAGCAATTTACGGAAATGTATTTATGAGCATCTCTATGCAGTTAAGAATTGTGACAAGAATAATGCATTGTTCAGACATAATACTGGTATTTGTCAAGGAAATGATTTTAACTTTAAGTTTGGTATTTTAGAAAGAATTATGAAAGATGTAAAAGGTGTTTTTTGGGAAAATAAAATTGAGGAGAGTGAGCTCAGATGGCAATTGAGGCTAATTGCAACACCTGAGCTTGGGGTAAATGATAACACTTCTATCATGCCAGTTCTTAAGAGAAAAGTTTTGTGTGCATAAAATGGGGTAATACCCCTTTAAAGCTATTTTTATGTCATCATGTAATCATTGAATTTTAGATATTTAAATGTTTGGTCATTTTAAACTCATTGTTGTGATGAAGTCATGCATGATGAAAGCGCTTAAGCATTTTTTTACTTTTGTATAGAATAAAACCGATTTTACTTTTGGGACTTTGAGCCTTTTTGGTCACACCACCAGAGTATTTTATTGTTGTTGGTACTTAGTTAGTTAGCTTGCATTACTTTCTATGGAACTCCCTACATACTGGAATTACCTTGGCCACTTGTTAGTATCTTGAGCATATATTTTGAGCTGTAAACAACCACTGATGTGATATAAACTTAATTGTACCTTATTATAATACTTTTCATTATTATAGCCATTACATTATTATATTAATTATAGTATAACTAATTATTATTAATGATTATGAAATCATCCCAACTCTATGACCAAACACATCAGGACAGAACCTGCAATTCACTAGCTCTCATCTGGAACCTACTTCTCTGACTTACAAGAACAATAACACTGTGTCTCTGCAATATATATATATATTTTTTTTGGGGGGAGGGGGGTTCACCCATAGAACCCCTTTCATTATATATTATAAATTCTACATAAAGGAAACAGTGACCTTTATTTTCTTAGCCAATCTATTTATACGGATATTTTTGAAGAGTTACACTCAAAAGTGAGATATTATGAAAACAAATGTTCACTGAAATTTTAAGAATGTCGGTTATGACGTCTATATCATGAACTATGTTACAGAATTCATACCTAAAGTATGATTTTTATAGTGATGGGTAAAACACATTTAGAACTGAATTAATGATACTGAACACTCATGCTGTCAGTCTCTGAGTTTTCGCAAAGTCTAGTACTGATAATTGCCAAAGTCATGGCTTGGTGTTTGGTATGGGAGATCTTTCCCTGTAACTCTGCTAGCATTCAGTAATCTTAGCCCATGATTTACTTACAGTAAAAGAATATCTCAGACACTATTTTCTGACTAATAGGCCAGCATTGTAGATGTCACTTCCTTGCTTTCATTAACCATTTTCTCTAAATGAAGAGCATTCACTGGCCATAGTAAAGAGCTCTTTTAGTTTATTTTTGAAACCATTAAGGATTTTTTTTTATTCTTGATATGACTTGGAAGCTGATTCCAAGTATGACTGGCACACATTTCAAAGGCTTTTTCACCTTTAGGTTACAAAAAGCTCTGTTAGCTGGAGCTGCTCTGCGTTTGGTGTCTTTTGCCAGAGGTCCAGAGTGTTTCTGCTTGAATTCAAGCCACCCAAAGCTAAGAAAAAGAAATTCAGTTTATTCTGAATTTGATTTGCACTTTTTCAAATGTATTTACTGTTTTACTGCATTAATTTGTGCCTTTTTGACTGTTTTCACTGTTGGTGCCTGCTTCATTATCTGCACTTATCTTGCACTGAAATGCTGCTTTTAGCATAGACTAGGTCCAGACTTGCTGAATCCAGCCTGTTTTTCATATACTTGAACTCAATTCTGACCATCTTACATTAAGAAAGGCCCACCTGCACCATTGTGGCAGAAGAGTGTGGACATATAGCCTTGTCTGTGCTAAGGATTGCTGGAGGAAGGATCATTGTGTGATTTCCTACTGGCAGACGAATTTAAAACTGTTTAAATTCATTTGTATATAAGCCTTGCATCTGTTCATAGCTGTGCACCACGCATCGGGGTTTAGCAGTGCTCTGTATAGATGCAAATCCCAAAAATCACTTTTTTCCCTAGATAGCAGTCAGTGAAACCCTCCTAGGCTTCCCTGCTGCTAGGTGGGCACCACAGCTGCACACATCTGTTGCTCTGCAGGCAACACAGTTGCACACTTCTGTTGCTCTGTGGTCAACCCAGCTGAGCACTGTGCATCATCACCACACTTTTCATCCTTGATCCTCCAAAGAATAAGTCCCCTTCTTAATCCCAGAGAAAAAAGATGATCTTACTTGCCCTTCTCACAGATTAGTACTCAAGGATTACCTACTACTATAGACAGTCAGTTTCCCAACATTTCTCCAGCCAGCCTGATTGACATGGGCATCTTGAGGCAATGTAGGAATTGTCACATGTATGCTGACAACCACCGGCTCCTAAAGCAAAGAAATAACAGTATGTGAGAGATGTAACTATACCATGACACTAGAACATCCTTTCTCATAAAGTTAAGCAAGACATCAAAAAGGTTGTCAGCACACACACCTCTCCTCCCACACAAGATTGAGTCATGACATGTAGACTCACATACATGGAGGTACTCAGTAAGACCTTACCAAAAGACCAGAGATCTCCCAAGAGCAAACAACCCACACATACTGATACATGAACAGAATCCACTACTACACATAACACACACATCATTGTCTCAACAATTAAGTCTCTAAGGCAAAGCACCTAAAAACCTAATATCCTGGTCATAGGCAACTCAATAGTGAGACACACAGATGTCCCTCTCACCAGGTTGAACGAAGAGAAGGTCACGGTCAACTGCCTGTCAGGTGCCAGGATCCATCAAATCACACATCCACTCAAGTCACTCAGCAACAATTACCATTATGATTCTGTCATAGTACATGTTGGAGTAAATGACTTGAGGCATACTTCTCTGGACTATATGACGAGAGACATGACTGAACTCTCAGATTGTGTCCCAGGCAGTTATGTCCCTAGCCTTAAGCAGCATTCTACCTTCACCTAGGATGATGCCACAATACAGAGAAAAAAATGATTGATTTCAATAACTGCCTTAACTTCTAGTGTCACTCCAGGGGGATCCAGTATCTGTCAGTCTGGGAAGACATGGTCGACAGACCATGCTGCTTTGCCAGAGATGGCCTTCACCTGTGTCCTCAAAGCTTTCAGATACTAGCAAAGATGCTTGCCTTCCCCATAGTGCCTTTTTTAGTCAGTGGCAAAACAATAAAACTTCTGACATAAAGAAATCTACTAGAGACAAACTCAGGGTCATGCTGCTTAATGCTAGTAGCCTAAACAGTAAACTGCACTCCCGGGAAGCACTCCTCACTTTGGAAGATGCTAACATCTGCGCAATCAGTGAGACTTGGTTCAAGGCCACAGAGAGCACCCCAGCCATACTAGGCTACAATGCCATTCACACGTTCAGACCTGAAAACGAGCGTGAAAAACAAAGTTGTGTATCTATCTTCATTAAATCCAAATACACCTGAAGACTAGTAAAACCGCATGACCCTCTTGAGCTACTCCATGTCCAAATAACTATAGATAAAATACCCCAACACCACATCATTACCAGTTACAAGTCACACACCATGAGCCAGGAGAAGCACACCCTCTAACTGGACTTGCTAGAGTTGCTTAGTATACAGCCAAATACCTTGCTCATGGGAGATTTCAACTATCCTTCCATCAACTGGGTGACTTACGCAAGCACAAACAATCGTTCTGAGGTTCTTTGCTTTTGTTAATTCAAATGCCCTGGAATAGTTGGTCTTCACCCCCACAAGGGGCTCAAATATCCTAGACCTAGTGCTCACTAACATGGGGAGCCACTGCACTACCCCCGTGTGTTGCCCTCCTTGGTAAGGTCATACCATAGAATCTGTCTTTTATGAAGTAAAGATCAGACCTGATATCCCACAGGAACAAAAAAAAAATTAAAAATTTCTCCAAAGCAAACTTTAGCCTACTAAGTGATGGTATAAAATTTTTAAAACCCTTGTTAACACAGCCAACAATGACTCCTATGCAGAGGATTACACAAACGCCCAATATAGCCACTTAAACAAATGTATTGACATGTGTGTACCTGACAGGAACAAAACCAGATCTTCCTAAAAAAACAAGCCACCCTGATGGACTGTAAGTATAAATAAGTTATATAACAAAAGAAAGAAACTGATATCTAAGAACAAGAGGGAACTTAATCAACAGAGGAAGAATACCCTCCACAGCTTGAGCAACCAAATCAGATATCTTGTAAAACCCTCTAAGGCTAGTTACGAGACTAAATTACCATCCTTAGCTAAAGACAATCATAAGACATTCTTTAACTAAGGCCAAAACCTGAAAGAGAATGCCCAGCTGTGTGCCAAACCCATAGTGGATGGTACCACTCACACTGAACCTGAAGAAATTGCCAACCTACTACCTGACAGATTTGGCAATAACTTCACCCCCATGTCCCCAACAACCATACTCCAAAGCATTCCTTCCTTCGGGGATCACTTTTTCCCCTTTTACAGGATATATGGCCTCTCATACACAGTTTGATTCAATCCAACAAACTCTGCCTCCCAGGATGCTAGGATTACAGGCGTATGCCATACACCCATCCTCTACCAATTCTGCCACCAGTCCTCTACCAAGTATCTCCAAAGAACAGGTCATACAAGTGCTGTCCAAGGCTGAAAACATGGCCTCTGTGGGACCAGATAACATCCCAGGCTGCTTACTAAACAATATGAAACAAGAAGTAGCGGAACCACTTGGTACTCTCTTTAACCATAGCCTGAGCACTAGCTTAGTTCCTGTAGAGTGGAGAACAGCAACAGTAATTCCCTTGCACAAAGGGGATCCATCAAATGACCCTGCAAACTATCGGCCCATAAGCCTAACCAGCCTTATCTGTAAAGCCATGGAAAGGATCACCATGGACCTTATCAACAAGGGCATAGGAGACCTTCAAACTCTTGACCCAACCCAGTTTGGTTTCAAGGGAAGATCTTGCTTATTAAACCTGGTGGACTTCTTTGAGAATGTCACCAAATCTCTGGATGAGGGTAAAGCAGTACACACCACCTATCTTGATTTAGCCAAGGCGTTTGACACAGTGCCCATGCAGGGATCATTGAGAAGCTCTCCCAGTTGGGGATTAACCCATATGTCATTAGGTGGGTGGTCAACTGGCTCACTGACAGAATGCATGCTGTCAAAGTTGGGAGTCCACCTCCACCAGTAGACCAGTTACCAGTGGGGTCCCACAAGGATCTGTTCTGGGTCGTCTACTGTTTGGAATCTATTTCTCTGAAGTCCAAGCAAGAGCAGATGGCCTCTGGCTTACCAAGTTTGCAGATGACTGTAAACTGGGCACAATCATAGAGTCCCCCAACAATGTTAGCATACTACAGAAGAGGCTGACACAGACAAATGATTGGAGCCAAAGTCACTGAATAAAACGAAATGCAAAAAAATACCTCGTTATCCCCCTTGGCAAAGAAGTAGCCCCTACTAATTATGATATAGATAGCATCCCTCTAAGCTCAAACCCAGTGGTGAGAGTCTTGGGAACACACGCCAACAGCAATCTAAACTTTGATCACCATGTGTCCATGGTGGTGAGGAAAGCCTTCTGCATCGCGCATCTCATAAATAAGGGCATCTCATCCAAGACTAAGGAGGTTATAACTCTGCTGTACTCGACCCTTATTAGACCACTAATTGAGTAGAATGCTCCCTTCTGTATGTACCCCACCAGACACATGCAGCAACTGGAGAGACCACAGAGGTTTCTAACCAAGAGAATCCAGGGCCTCCAAAGCATGACCTACATAAAAAAACTGAAATCTCTGTCACTATACTCTGTATCATATAGGCTGCTGAGAGGTGACCTGTGCCTAGCCTAAAGAGTAGTCTCTCTCCCTGCCCTAATGGAAATGCTGTACATCCGCAAATCCAATGGGACAAGAGTCACTCATTCCAGGGATCTCAACCTAGCCTGTGGCATTAGTAAAACATATTGGAGAAAGAGATACATCTCCCAGAGATTGCCACTCCTCTGGAATAAGCTCCCACTTCATGTGAAGCAAAGCTCCTCAATGATCCTATTTAAGTGCAACCTTGACAATTGATTGGGGGACTGTAAATTCACCCCAGGGGTGGCACCTCTGTCCCTTATGGACAGTGGCAGTCAGTGCTGATTATAGAGTCATTCTGCTAAAAACAACCATCTAACTATTGTCAGTTGAGGTACTACACGGATAGGCTTGTAAAGGTCCTAGGGCCATTAGCCTAGTAACCTTCTATGAACCTATGAAAAGTGAGGGCTTTTAGGGAGATTCCTTTGTTCTGGTTTTCCCAAATCGGGCATGTTTTCTCCCTATTTGAGATGAGTGACCACAGTGATGGGCAGCGCAGTAGTTTAATGATTTGAAAGAGTAGTGTGCTGAGGAAGATGGTGCTCTGTTTTTTCTCAGAGAGATGGTAAAACTTATTTAATGGGTCACAGCAATTGGATCAAAGATTGTCTAGCAACACATAGCAAAAGATTTTATTTTCAGCACTTAGCAGAAGTTTACTGTTAGAGTAGAGCTGGAATAGACAGCCTTATTCCAGTTTGGGCAAACATACATTTCTGGCTACAACTTATCATGCTTTGGGAGCTTAAGATTTAACGGTTTGTAGCAGAGTTTTAATTGGAATACAACTTCGTTGACAGTGGTTTCATTGTGTAATTTGAATAACGGGATGAGCCAAGAATCAGTACTAGATATTTATGTTGGTATATATTGGGAATAGAGTTACCAACATAAATAGAGAACACAGATTCCTTAGTAAAGCATCTAGGCTTTGCAGTAAAGCAAACATCATAATTTTAAAGTATTTATGGTCAGTTTGTTGTTAGCTGTCCTAAAGCATGTTTTGTTGAAACTTTCTTGCAGCTTTCTCTGTAAATTGTCAACGATCATGCCAGATTCATAACAAAGAATGCCATCAGCATGCATTAGTATTTTGAGAGAGGAGCACTCTAGAGCCAGGTCACTTGCAAACTAGAAAGCTCAAGAGTCCTAAAGATGACTGCTGTGGGACACCACTGTTAAATGTGCTGACTTGAGATAAGGAAGCATCACTGTAAACCTGGACTTTCCTGTCTGCTAGATAATCCTGTAGCCAAGATAACAATTTGTACTTAAACTGAATCCTCTCCATTTGCTCAGAAGCAGATTATGGTTAACTGTCTTGAAAACATGAGTCATATTAGTAAATGACCCAACAGTAAGGCCATCATTCATACTGCAGTAAACTGAGCTAGTTAACTAATAAAGGGCAAGCACTGTGTTGAAGCCATTAGATAAAACATGTTGCTGACCACATAGTAGCCCATGAAAATTGATATAGTTAAATATCCTGTGCAGTAGTAGTAGTTTCTTAAAGACTTTTAAAAACAGAAAATGGTGTAAGAGTGGTAAAACGCCACCAGTAAAATAAAATATACCACTCTATGTAGCCAATAATCCTACGACCAAGGTAGAAAATCCAACATTTAATGTGTAAAAACACTTTGTAAAAACTGTCACTGAAGGCACAGCAAAAAGAAAAACACAAGGTAAAAATGGTCAAGCGCTTTCATCATAAGACTTCATCAGAACAATGAGAAAAGTAGTTCATCACTTATATACATATACTTATCCCCATTAAGTGCAGTCAATCAATTCTTAAAATGCCACTACCCTTTTTACTTAAAGCCTGTTACAAACATTTTACCACTTCAGAGTATCTAACAATAGCAAATCCAGTAATTAAACAAAACATCTTATCATAGTATATTGTACTGCACACAAGCAAAATATTTTCCTAAAAAAGGTGAAAGCCAGAATAAAAAGAAATTAAAGTCTGGATGCCCTATACTTTAGTTTAGGTTTAATACTAATATGATCATTGATACCTGGAGCTACAGTAGCATTCAGTCTAAACTGCAATCTCATTTCAGCTCTTAACAGTTTGTTTGTCCAGTCGCCCCCCCCACTTATGTCCTTACTGACTACCTCTAAAATACCAAAAGGAAGGAGTGGTCCGGATTTATTTTAACATGTTTATATAGTGCATTATTTTCATCTTTCTTCGAAATACTATATAAATGTTTGCAAATTCTCCTACTTAACCTCCTTTCGGTCTTCCCTAAGTAAAAGTAACCACAAAGTTGACATATAGCAAGGTACACCAAACCAATTGTTGAACAAGTACCTGCCCCAAATTTAACTTCAATATTATGGGGTCCCAAATGGACCATAGGGGTGCCTACTATGTATTTACAGTAATCGCAAGCCCCACGTTTTGTTGTCCCTTTTGTATTTCCATTTTTGACTAACCCGTGGTTTTCTAATAAGCTTTTTAAGTTTCTATTAATCCTTTAAGTGAAAGTAGGTTCAATACCTATGACTGTCAAAAGTTCCTGGTTCCCTTTGAACATGGCTCAGTTGTTTTTGATAATATTTTTAACTCCAAATGAGGTTTCCTCGTGTGTTAACACCATGGAGTTGGAATGGTCCCTACCGTACCCATGGACTTGGTCAACCTTAACCTCAGTAACACCAAGTAATGGTTTAAACCTTAAACCCCATTCACTAATAACTTGGTCACCAATACCTTTTACAAATTCCAATGGGTATCCCCTAGCCCCAAACATACTAACCAAATGTTCTATTTCAGATTTTGCCAAGCCTAAATTAGAACACATTCTAACGGCTCGGGCCATCTGACCCTTTACTATGTTTCTTTTCACAAAAAGGGGGTGAATGCTTGTAAACTCTAAATAATCATTTGAAAACGTCGGTTTTCTATACACACTGGATTGAAAACAATTAGAACTAACATATTTACTCAATTTAACATCCAAATAGTTAATATAAAAATTCCCACTGTTACCAGTGAATTTGAAATATTCACAAATCCCATTAAGAAAATCTAAAAATTTTGTGTGGATCTCACCACCCTTCCATAGTATAAAAAGGTCATCCAAAAACCTAAGGTATAATAACCAAGAATGTGAAAAACAAGAAAAACGGCTCAGGAAAAATGCCAGCGTCCACAAACAAGTATTTAATAAAATCAATGTCCTTTAAAAACCAATGTTGTGATGGAAAAAAGTCCAAAATAAGCCAAAAAACAAGAATCAACAAATCCAAGTGTAAAGCACTTTTCATCTGTTAATATAAATAGACTTCTTCAGACAAATGCACTCTGTAAGTCAAAGGAAATTTAAATGTAGCACAAGTAGTCACATGACAGATGTTACTTAAAGTTAACTCTTTCAGACTCAGAGCAGTGCTGACTTGCTTTTCACCTTTTAAAGAGAAAGACAATATGCAAAAATCAAGAAAACCTAACAAGTAATTTGAGTTAAACACAGTGGTTCAATGTGTTTCATGCATTGCATTTTAGTTATTTTACACTCTACTTCTCAAAGGCGAGAAGTGTATATGTGTATTACTACAAACCAGGATGTTATATCAACAAGCATTAACATATAAAAACATACAAATGCTAATGCTGAGTGTGTTGTCAGTGCCTGTATGTGAAGTACTGAACAGGGCTACAGTTATGTCCCAGATGTATAATAAGTCTAAATATTAAAAGAGTGCCCATACGTGTAACGCTATCGCACTACATTCCCCCCCCCAAACAACAACAATGTATTGAACCGTATGTACGGTGTGTATTTAATAACCTGTCCTGTCAGAACAGGGTAAGACACTTATTAAAACAATGTCATAAAATACTGAACAAACTACCTTAAAATGTACTAAAACACAACAAGTAATAGATACCTATCTTCTGGTTGGTCAAATGCAAAATATGCGCATTGGAGGACTGTGTACATTAAGTGCAAAATTGTACACCAAAAGTAACCAATTCTTAAGTTTAAGTATACAGGCGAGTGAATAAACTTCGTTCAATCCTGGTGGGCGACATGCATCCAAACGTAACTGCCATAAAAGTTCTATCTTTTCTAAATTTAGTGAACTGCAGCCACCTCTAAGCATAGTATGGATTAAATTGTCCTGATCTTGTATTTGCTCAATAACTTTAAATTTAAACGATTGCATATGTGTGATCATAAATCCTGTCATGAAGCCTTCTGTCGGTTTTCCGGACGTAGAAGGCTGGGCATAGTTGACATAAAGCCAGGTAGACTACACCTTTAGAGTTACAGTTGAATTTGTTTCTCAAAACATAATTTCTATCTCTGATAACAAACTTGCTGCCTATATCTATATACTTAAAATAATTACACATCTCACAACAGAACATACCTGCTGTTCTGCATGTGTTATTGTGTCAACCTTCTATGATGTTTTTTATATTTTTACCATGTCTGTAAGTGACAACTGGTGATGGTCCTAACCTTTGGGTGATGTCTCTACCAGTTGTGAGCAAGTGCCAATTTCTTTTCAATATGTCCACCACTTCTCTTGCTCTTATATTGAAAGTGAAAACAAACCTAATGTTTCCATTGGTTGTTTGTGTTGAACTTCTACTCTCAAGTGTGTTATAGTTAGAGGTGTTTGTGTGGTTAGTCTGTTCAGCAACAGTTGTGTCAAGATCTAGATTTGACTCCCTTGGTACTAGTGAGATGCCCTTGTTCAAAATTGGTTTGTATATTCCTTTTTCTCTTTTAACTTGGACTTCCATTATTATGTTGTTGATTAATTCAGTGGGGTAACCCCTGTGTGAAAACATATCATACAGATTTTTACATTCCACTAAAAAATCATTTTGCATGATGGCATTCTGGCAGCCCATACAACTTGACCTTTAATAACGGACTTTTTCTGGTGCAAAGGGTGGGAACTGTTGAAATGCAAGAGTGAGTTAGAGTATGTACTCTTTCTATAAATTTTAGCTATATAGTGTTGACCCAATATGTTTTTTTATAAGAGTACATCAAGATAAATAATACTCAACTCTTGGTAAACACTGGTGAATTTTAAAAAGTCAGTAGTGTTGTTAAAATATTCAACCAGTTCTTTTGCTAAAGTACAGCCACCTGAAATTATAATGAAAATATCGTCCAAGTACCGGGTATAAAAGGAAATACTATTCTTCAAATTTGTGTTTTCAAGAACAAATTTATGTTCCCAATGGGCCATAACTAAGTTGTCAAAACTGCCTCTACATGGGGAGCCCATAGCTACCCCAATTTTTTGTAAGTAAATGTTGTTGTTAAAAGCAAAGAAATTGTATTCCAAAACTATACCCAAAAGTTGTTCAATCAATCTTTGCTCAGAGTCAGTTGCTCCTCTTAAACTGATGAATTCAACTACCCACTCGATACCCGTGTCGTGGGGAATAGACGTGTAAAGATCACAAACGTCAATAGTTAAAAAATTATTTTCATCATTATATTCAAGGGTGTTGATTTGTTCAAGGAATGACCATGAATCTTTGCAAATTTGTTTCTCTTTACTTACATACATTTTCAGTATGGAATCAATCACCTTAGCATAGGGGTATGTGATAGATTGGCGAGCGTCTATCAGTGCTCTCATAGGGGGGTCATTGAGGTCTTTGTGAATTTTGGGCAACCCAAATAAGGAGGGTAGTTGGGGTGACGGCAAGTTTAAATAATTGTTGATATGTATATCAGTCAGTGAGTCGATAAGTCATTAATAAACATTTTTATTCTATTTTGTGCTATGTTTAACTCATTTAAACTCACTTCTTGGTAAGCCTCACCTTCAAGAAGTTTTGTCATTTTATCAATGTATTGACTCCCTTCCATTACTACTAATCCGCCACCATTATCTGGTTTCATTATACGGATGGGTAGGTTTTTAAATTGTATTAACTTCAATTTGTCCTCTGTGGCGACATTATGATGGTCAGTAGAACAAACATTCTTACTAAACAATTTCCTTATTTCTATTTCACACATATGGTCAAAAAGGTGAATGAGTGGATGTGTAGGTGGATTATATGTGCTTGCTAACCTGAAGGCATACCTATCAGGTGTCCCATCACCTAGTAAAGCTGTTAGATTGAGCTTTCTAATGTAAAGTTTAAAATCTAACAGAGTTTCAAACACATCACCCTTATTAGATGGAACAAAGTTAAGTCCATTTGCAAGTAATTCAACCAAACTGTTGTCCATGGTAAACTCAGTGTAGTTATAAATATTAAAGTCTCCTTTTGCGTTGGTAACAGGCTTGTAGTTGGTGATAGTTTTGTCTGGTTTGTCTACCTCAACATCAGGGAGGTACCCCATTACCTCCTTCTGTTGCTCGCAGCTCGAGTGTTGTAAAATTTCCTTTGGTTCACACCATGTCTGTTGCGACTCCTCACTGTCCGCCCTTGAACGTTTTTTGACTGATGGTTACTAGAAGCACCCTCTGTTTCAATGTTCTCAGACCTGTCCCTGTTTGTCATGGGTGCAACGTGGCTTGTCCCTAGAATTGGTGGTCAAAACGTTGTTGTCCATATCAGGGTCATTGGTACCGTAATCAGGTAGAGTATCATTGGTGTTACTCATAAAGTTATTACGGGACTGGGAGGGAGGTGGTTTCAGGTAGGCTGTACCCTCCTCATAGTCCTTTAAATCTCTTCTGAGTTTTCTAAGTTTGGTTTCTTTCATTCTATCAATTTGTTGGGAAATACTGGTAAAAATTCGTTGGTAGTCATACTGGTATCTGTCAAACACCGTGTCCTTTTTAATGTCATTTTCCAATACATTTACTTCCTCAGTGAGGTGTTTAATTTGTATTGAATAGTGTTTGCGCATAATCTTTAGCAGTTCTAAACCTTGAGTGTTGAACAACTGAATAATGTCTTTAAAAAACTCAGAACCTGGTTCTAGACCTGTGGGATATTGCCAATTGCAGAGGCCTTTAGGGACAATGTTCTCTTTTATACAGGTTTCAAAATATTGCAATTCAAGTTGCAGTTTTTTAATTTTAAGTAGCTTAGTGTCAATAAGTTTAAGTTTAAAGGAAATACTTACATTACTTCCAGCCGGGTTTCCTGTAGTTGAATTTCTGCTCTGAGAGTTTAAACTTGGTTGCTCATTCAACCAAGTCGTTAGATCATAGGACCCAATAAGCCCCGAAGTAATGGTGCTTTCTGTAGTAATATCCCGGTTATTGTTGTTGTTTGGGGGGGAGATGTAGTGCGATAGCGTTACATGTATGGGCACCCTTTTAATATTTAGACATTATACATCTGGGACATAACTGTAGCCCTGTTCAGTACTTCACATACAGGCACTGACAACACACTCAGCATTAGCATTTGTATGTTTTTATATGTTAATGCTCGTTGTTTTAACATCCTGGTTTGTAGTAATACACATATACACTTCTCGCCTTTGAGAAGTAGAGTGTAAAATAACTAGAATGCAATGCATGAAACACATTGAACCACCGTGTTTAACTCAAATTACTTGTTGTTAGGTTTTCTTGATTTTTGCATATTGTCTTTCTCTTTAAAAGGTGAAAAGCAAGTCAGCACTGCTCTGACTCTGAAAGAGTTAACTTTAAGTAACATCTGTCATGTGACTACTTGTGCTGCATTTAAATTCCCTTTGACTTACAGAGTGCATTTGTCTGAAGACGTCTGTTTATATTAACAGACGAAAAGCGCTTTACACTTGGATTTGTTGATTCTTGTTTTTTGGCTTATTTTGGACTTTTTTCCATCACAACATTGGTTTTTAAAGGACATTGATTTTATTAAATACTTGTTTGTGGATGCTGGCATTTTTCCTGAGCCATTTTTCTTGTTTTTCACATCAGTTTTTTGTTCTTGGTGGTTGATAATAACCAAGAATCCTTATAGGGGGTGTCAAAAATGTATGTTGTTTCCCAACGGTACATAACATGGTTAGCAAAAAGTGGCGCACAACTGCTACCCATCGCCACACCTTTAACCTGTCAGAAAAACTTCCCACCAAAACAAAAAAAGTTGTTTTTTAAGATCACCTCTATAAGTTCCATAATAAAATTGGCAATGGTATTGCTCAGGATGTTTTTTTCAACCAAAACCTCATGGAAAAATTCCAGTCCCTTATCATGTAGTATTGATGTAAATAAATCCACCACATCTATGGTAGAAAAGCTGACATCCTTATTGTAATGTTCTTTCTTAACCCTACTAGAAAAGTCCAATATAACATATCCTTTGGGGGTGTTTGTTGATCGAACAGTTAGAAAAGCTTTAGTCCCTATTGAACACATACTAATTGACTCTTGGGACTTTTTGAGTAGGGTTAAGAAAGAACAGATGACCTTTTTATACTATGGAAGGGTGGTGAGCACACAAATTTTTTAGATTTTCTTAATGGGATTTGTGAATATTTCAAATTCACTGGTAACAGCGGGAATTTTTATATTAACTATTTGGATGTTAAATTGAGTAAAGATTTTAGTTCTAATTGTTTTCAATCCAGTGTGTATAGAAAACTGACATTTCCGAATGATTATTTAGAGTTTACAAGCAGTCACCCCCTTTTTTGTGAAAAGAAACATAGTAAAGGGTCAGATGGTCTGAACCGTTAGAATGTGTTCTAATTTAGGCTTGGCAAAATCTGAAATAGAACGTTTGGTTACTATGTTTGGGGCTAGGGGATACCCATTGGAATTTGTAAAAGTTATTGGTGACCAAGTTATTAGTGAATGAGGTTAAGGTTGACCAAGTGCATGGTACGGTAAGGACCATTCAAACTCCATGGTGTTAACACATGGGGAAACCTCGTTTGGAGTTAAAAATATTATCAAAAACAACTGGGCCATGTTCAAAGTGAACCAGGAACTTTTGACAGTCATAGGTATTGAACCTACTTTCCCTTATAGGATTAATAGAAACTTAAAAAGTTTATTAGAAAACCATGGGTTAGTCAAAGATGGAAATACAAAAGGGACAACAAAATGTGGGGCTTGTGATTACTGTAAATACATAGTAGGCACCCCTATGGTCCATTTGGGACTCCATAATATTGAAGTTAAATTTGGGGCAGGTACTTGTTCAACAATTGGTTTGGTGTACCTTGCTATATGTCACCTTTGTGGTTACTTTTACGTAGGGAAGACCGAAAGGAGGTTAAGTAGGAGAATTTATGAACATTTATATAGTATTTCGAAGAAAGATGAAAATAATGCACTATATAAACATGTTAAAATAAATCCGGACCACTCCTTTCTTTTTGGTATTTTAGAGGTAGTCAGTAAGGACATAAGGGGGGAGGTGACTGGACTAACAAACTGTTAAGAGCTGAAATGAGATGCAGTTTAGACTAAATGCTACTGTAGCTCCAGGTATCAATGATCATATTAGTATTTAACCTAAACTAAAGTATAGGGCATCCAGACTTTATTTTTATTCTGGCTTTCACCTTTTTTAGGAAAATATTTTGCTTGTGTGCAGAACAATATACTATGATAAGATGTTTTGTTTAATTACTGGATTTGCTATTGTTAGATACTCTGAAATGGTAAAATGTTTGTAACAGGCTTTATGTAAAAAGGGTAGTGGCATTTTAAGAATTGATTGACTGCACTTAATGGGGATAAGTATATGTATATAAGCGATGAACTACTTTTCTCATTGTTCTGATGAAGTCTTATGATGAAAGCGCTTGACCATTTTTACCTTGTGTTTTTCTATTTGCTGTGCCTTCAGTGACAGTTTGTGTTTTTACACATTAAATGCTGGATTTTCTACCTTGGTCGTAGGATTATTGGCTTCTTAAAGACTTTTGTAACTTGACAAATGTTTGCTGTTCAGCTGTAGTCTTTGGGGTAGATGGCAAAGAAACTTTTGGAAGTGTTACTGCTATAATACATTTTATTAAAACTGGGTCAGCACTGAAAGTTAGTGAAAAGTTCAAGATAAAGGTACGTGGCTTGGCAGTTAGATGGGCTAATATCCACAAAAAAGTGGAATGTAGTCGGCTAAAATTTTCACCTGATTTTTTTTATCAAAGTTATTTGAAATGTTTTTGGTTTCTTTGATAGAAATTTCTTTGCAATAGAATGCAAGGCTAATACCTGCCAGGTGGTACTTGTAGGAAGGGGTTAAAGTATGATTTGTACAGTGATTGAGGACAAGAGGTTTGAGTAATTACAGAATCAAGAGAAGTAAGCAGATAACTTTATTAAGAACATTCAAGCTCTGAAATAGGCAAAGTGAAAGAGACAGACTGCTGGATTCTGCAAGCCCTGCACGGCATGCAGGACTAGTGCAGGAGCTCCAGCAAGCAATATGTCTGATGTGCGATCCAGGAAAAACCTGCAGGGATGTGCACGAGCCCTCCTGCACTAGTCCTGTGTGGACTTAGCCCCTGTATGCAAATTACCCCATTTGCAGGAGATATCCATGCAAATGAGGTGAATTTGCGATCCAGGAAGCTGAAAACCAGCCGTGCAGGACTAGTGTAATCAGCAGAAATGTACTCCGCCAGTAACAGAGTACATTTCTGCAAATTACAAAACGGTGCCATTACAGCTCCAAATAAAGGGTAGATATCATGTAGAAAGCATGCCAATTGCCAGCTATAAGGTCATTGGCATGGCAAACATTTGCAAAAATAAAAAAAAAAATCAACTTTTATTTTTTTTAGCCGATCTCGGCTGTTTAAGCGTAGGGCAGCAGCAAGCAAACAGGATCGGACAGAAAATAAGAAAAAAAAACATTAAATAAGCATTCTAACCAAAATCGCTATTTTGCCATTATACCCAATAGCAGGCAGAAGACAACATGGCCGGTGAATAGTGGCTGCTAAGGGGGGAGGCTCAGTGTGGAACATGTAACTATGCATCAGCAGGCAATCCTATGCAAATGAGGGGAATGATACTGAATCCCAGATTTCCCCTGCATGCTAGTCAGCACCCAAAAGTGTAAGAGCAGGAATAGCTTGGTGCAAGCCGAGGAGTTAGCTAACATCATAGGGGTGTGTGTCAGGCATACTGTAAGCGGATTGGAGCCCTGTGGCTCAGGTTTGTCCTAGCTTAGCAGAGCTAAGCAAGGGGGTGTGTCTGAGGCTGCATAGCACTCTGTACATTGCCTAAGCAGGTGTGTGCACCGTGCACCAGGTTTTAAAGGAAAAATAAAAAAAGTAAACCAGGAAATAGCAGCTCTGTGCACATTTGAGCACAATGTTTGCGTGGCATGCCCCCAGGCTTAAACAGGAAGGCAATGGGAAGGGAAAACAGCTGTAGGAAGGTAATCTAGAAGAACTACCATAGCTGGAAGGTGAAATGTATCAGAATCAGCCAATTACACAGGCAGCAGACCAACCAACCCCAGAACACTACTATAAACTATACAATCACCTTTCCCTCTGGTTTTTCCCACATACTCTACACCACTGGTGTATACAAGAAGGGACATTTTAACAAACAAAAACAACAGAATGATAGGGGCTACAGCAGCTATCAGACATCAACATGTGGAAGAGGCTGAGAGTGGTGAGGATGAGAATGCTGTTGACCAACCCACAGTGAGAAGATGGAGAAGGGTGTATAGACCCAGGGTAACCTCTCTCGAGGCACTCCTAAAAATGGAGAACATCGATATCTGTGCAGTAACTGAGATCTGGTTCAAGGCTCCAGAGAGCACCCCTGCAATAGCAGGCTACAACTCTTACCACACTTTTTGGCCACCAAACACTAAAGGTGGAGGAGTGTCCATATTCACCAAGAATATTCACACCACCAAACTAGTTGCCCAACACAATGCGTCTGAAATTTTCCAGGTGCAACTAACACTAGGTAAGATTGCAATCCAAATTGTAGCTTGCAACAGATCCCCCACCATGCCTCAAGATTCTCACTACACTTTTCTAAACATACTGGAAAATATTAAGATAGAACCAAACACCCTAATACTGGGTGATTTTAACTACCCTGCCATTAACTGGGAAAACTACTCCTGTACCAACACCTTTGCTCAATGGTTCTTGGAATTCATAAATTCCAACTCCCTGGATCAACGAATCCATAGTCCCACCAGCGGCTCCAATATCCTAGACCTGGTCATTACCAACATGGGAAATCGATGCTCCACACCTATGGTCACCCCCTTGTTAGTCAGGTCTGACCATAAGCTAATCACCCTTAACATCCACATCCCACCCCCTAGTAAGGAAACCTCCATAAATAACTTCTCCAAAGCCAACTTCATGCTACTCAAGTCAGAAGTGACAAACTTCATGAAACCCATTCAGGTGGGAACTGAAAGTTTGACTGCTGAATCCTACACTAAGGCACTGTACAAGCACATCCACTCATGCATGAATCGTGCCATCCCAAATAGAACCAGGATACTCTCCTCCAAAAAAAGGAAGCCAATCTGGTGGTTCCCTGCCATAAACAAACTTTACAACAAAAGGAAGAAACTGTTGCAGAAAAGAGGAAAATCCCAGGATGCAAAAAACTCCCTTACCAGCCTCAGTAAGAAACTGAGATCCCTCATAAAAACCTCCAAAGCTAGTTACGAAAATAAAATTGCCAAAGATTCCAAAGACAGCCACAAGGCATTCTATAACTATGTCAAGAATCTAAATGGCAATGCTCAGATCTGCTCTGAGCTAAAACAGAATGGCATTAAATATACTGATCCCAAGGATATTACCAATATCCTGGCAGATTGATTCAGTGCCAGTGTCACCCTCCTCTCACCCCCTAAACGGCCCATCTCAATATTGGAAGATTGCCAAATTCCGGTAATAACGGCCACACAGGTAAAAAAACACACTCTCCAAAGCTAAGAATACAGCATCCATGGGACCAGATGACATCTCGGGCTGTGTACTACATGAACTACAATATGAACTGGCACCTCATCTAAGCGTCATGTTTAATCATAGCCTCACCTGAGGTTCCGTGCCCACTGAGTGGCGCAGAGCTATAGTTATCCCACTCCACAAGGGGGAAGCCACCTTGGATCCCGGAAACTACCGTCCCATCAGTCTGATGAGCCTTATCTGCAAGGCCATGGAGTGTATTATCATGGAACTTATGAACAAAGACATTGGCAACCTTCAAACACTGGACCCCAACCAGTTTGGGTTCGTGAAGGGCCGATCTTGTCTCCTAAACCTGATTGACTTCTTTGAATCAGTCTCCAGAGCCATGGACAACAGTAAGGTGGTCCATACAGCCTATCTAGACCTCGCCAAGGCCTTTGACACCATCCCCCATGCTGGAATCACAGATAAACTTACTAAGCTGGGCATTAATCCCTACATCACCCAATGGGGTGCCAACTGGCTTACTGACAGAACCCACACTGTAAAAGTAGCCGACTCTAAAACCAGCTCCAGACAAGTGACAAGTGGAGTACCTCAGGGTTCAGTCCTGGGACCGCTCTTGTTTGGCATCTACTTCTCTGAAGTACAGGCCAACACTAAGGGACTCTGGCTAACAAAGTTCACAGATGACTGCAAATGGGGTGCCTTTATTGAATCCCCAAATAATGTGGATATGCTACAAAAGGGCCTTACAGAAACAGATGCTTGGTGCCAGAGCCATGGGCTCAAGCTCAATGCCAAGAAATGTATAGTTATCCCCTTTGGGAAAAAACATGTACCCATGAATTACCACATAGGTGGCAGTACACTAAACACCAAAAGTGTGATAAGAGACTTAGGGACACAGGTGGACAGTGGTCTCACCTTCGATAACCACATCACCACAACAGTCAGGAAATCCTTCTATGTAGCACACCTCATCACTAAGGGCTTTTCATCCAGAAAAAAAGGAGGTCATTGTCTCACTGTACTCATCCCTCATTAGACCCATTATAGAATACAACACCCCGTTTGGTATGTACCTCTCATGACATCTGCAACAACTGGAAAGGCCACAGAAATACCTCACTAAAAGAATCACAGGCCTAAAGCAGATGCCCTACACTGACTGCCTTAATCCAGCTATACTCTGTCACATATCGTCTACTCAGAGGCGATCTCAGCTTAACATACAAGACCACGTCAAACCCAGAGCTGTTGGACATGCTACACTTAAAGAAATCCCAATCCCTCAGAGCCACATGCTCTAGGGATCTAAACCTTGTCATCACAATAAACAAAACATGCTGGAGGAATAGGTTCCTGACCCAGAGACTCCCCAGACTCTGGAATAGACTGCCCATGCATGTCAAGCAGAGTGCCTCTTTGGCCCTTTTCAAAAGGAACCTTGACGATTGGATGGGAGAAAGGAAATTCACCCCGGGGATCACGTCAGTCGCCCTGCTAGACAGGGGTCCAGGGAAGTAAATAGTGTGGGAAGAAATAGCCAAGGAATTGTTATGGCTAGGCTTGTATAGGCCCAAGGGCTGATAGCCTAGTATCAGCCTATGAACCTATGAACCTACCAGGGGCTACATAAGCTGGAGATAGTGGAGTGCTATAGGGTGGACAGGGACCTCCTACAGCAAATTTTTGAGCTGTGCCGGCCACACCTGACACACAGAACTAACAGAGGGGAACCCATTCCAGTGGATACCAAGTATGTGTAGACCTAGGAATACTAGCCACAGGTACCTCCCAAAGCCCAACTGGGGATATCATGGGGATCACACAGGCATATGAATCCACAGTATTCCACCAGTTCCTGGATACCATGTCAGCACATGCCAGTCAGCACGTATATTTCCTCAACACCCGTGAGGTGTTGGCCAGCAATATGCATCTCTTCCAACAAATAGCAGAATACTCTCGGGTGGTGGATGCTATAGACTGCATGCACATATTCATCAAAGCACCACCCAGTGAGCGGGGTAGGGTCTACATCAACCGCAAGGGCTTCCCCTCCATCATTTGCCAGGTTGTGTGTGATGCTCAGGGAATTATAATGAATGTGTGTGCTGGCTGCCCTGGAAGCTATCACGATTCCCACGTCTGACATCTGATGCAGCTGTACCAGAGATTTGCCAATGGGGACATCCCTTACAGTCACCTAGTGGGGGATGCTGGTTATGCACTGGAGCTGTGGCTGATGACACCCATCAGAAATACACGCATACCTGAACAAGAACGCCATAATGAGGCACACGCACAGACCAGAATCATAATAGGGCATGTGTTTGGGATGCTCAAGTCGCAGTTCCAGTGCCTGGACATATCTGGTGGAGCCTTGCAGTACTCACCAGGTACATGTACCCAAATTGTAATCGCATGTGCCATGCTACACAATATGATCCTGTGGAAACAGCTGCAGCAGGAACAGCATGGGGCAGGGCCACACAGCCCCCCACCAATGCCAAGGCCTGCACAGTCACAGAGTGACTCAGAGGAGGAACAACCTGAGCTTGCCCCAGAAGGCAGATGGAGGCATGCCCAGTATGCCATGGCCTTGGCAAAGAGGCAACGCATAGCACATACACTGACACTGTAGGGACCCAGGGAATGACGCCTCTCTCTGACTCGCACATATAGTAAAAGGGATGCCAAACATGACACTACCTGTGCTCAACCATGTATAGGGAATGTACTATGTGCATCCGACATAGGCAGCCCCCAGCACCATCCTCAATACTGGCACACCCACAAGGTTAGTCACTCCCCTTACCGATTGCTGATTGGAGTAGTATGTGTAGTTACTTATATCTATGGTATGGATGTGAGCATGCAAGGGAATTGGGTGGCTGAATAGGATGCCTGCAGATAGTAGACACTTATAGTGGCAGCATGAGATCTGTAACAAATACGGGTGTCACCATAGTAGCCAGTACTACACATATTGACAAAAGCCACTGCAGGAAATGTGCTGGGCCACATGTGTGTCCATATGACACACACATGCCAGTCAGGGAGGTTCACATACCCAACAACAGTCACAGCCAGCAGGACAGGTATAGACAAACACAAACAAAGGCTGTGCTAAGGCCACTGAATGATGCTTATGGTTATCCCCCCCAGGCCTACACAGAAAGACCACATCAGTTCAGGCAGCAGGATGTTAGTTCTGAAGGGTAGGAAGTCAGAAACAAATATGTAGGTCAATCAAACGTAGGACCTGTAGTACACTGACATGCCTCTAATCAGCATGATAGGTTAGAAAACAGAATGAAATGGAGTACCTGACATACCAGTACAGTCATAGCAAATGTGTAAAGGTGCCCGGTGTGCACCCCCCAATCCTGTGTAGCAATGTAGAAACAGTCAGGTGTGCCCCCCCCATAGTCTATGTAGACATGCAGTGACAGTCAGGTGCACCCCCAATCCTATGTAGAAATGTAGTAACAGTTAGGTGTGCCCCCCAATCCTATGCAGACATGTAGTAACAGTCAGGTGTGCCCCCCAATCCTGGATAGCAATGTAGAAACAGTTAGGTGTGACCCCCATAGCCTATGTAGACAGTAGTAACAGTCAAGTGTCCCCCCAATCCTACATAGACATGTAGTAATAGTCAGGTGTGCCCCCCATCCTGTGTAGCAATGTAGAAACAGTCAGGTGTGCCCTCCAACCCTACTTAGACATGTAGTAACAGTCAGGTGTGCCCCCCCCAATCCTATATAGAAATGTAGTAATGGTCTGGTGTGCCTCCCAATCCAATGTACAAACATTGTAACAGTCAGATGTGCCCCCCCAATCCGATGCAGAAATGTAGTAACAGTCAGGTGTGCCCCCCAATCCTGTGTAGCAATGTAGAAAAAGGCAGGTGTGCCCCTCATATCCTATGTAGACATGTAGTAACAGTCAGGTGTGCCCCCCCCAATCCTATGTAAAAATGTAGTAACATGTATGTGTAGGTATAATACCAGTGCAGCACGGATGCCCAGAGGTGGCCAGGTAGAAGGATAGATTGTAGCATGTGTACAATATGCAGGTATGTGTGTGTCAGGTTGGTGTGTGTTTCATATTGTGTGAGTGTGGTCAGTATGTATGCATGTTCAGGTATGAATTGGTGGGCATTGCCCACTACTGCCGATGACAGGGCCAAGTCCTCACAACTGCAATGCCAAATACAATTCCCACCAGTATAACACATTCTAGCAGTAAGCCATTGTAAATGCATGGTGGTAATATGTGTCACCATCTGAAAGATTGACATGGCATGGCTGTTGGGCTAGATATACAAGCAGTACACAGGGGAAAGTACCCCAGACATACAGTATATAATGTGTAACTGTGAAATGGACACACCCTTGGAATTGTACATACAGATATTCATCACATTATCTAGGCCTGTAGTAGGGGATACCTGTGTCGTCTGGCTGAACACTTGCAGATCAAAAAGGTGGTAGAACTGATGTATTGGGAAACAGCTGATGTACCTGCACATGCCAGCATAACTGAAATGCCCCATGCATATCTGTGTGTTAGACGCAATTAGTGTCCATAGCAAACATGCAACCAGCTCACCAAAACACCAGCCACAGCCACCTCTCTGGTCATATCCCTGCTGTTGGGAATGGGTACAGTATGACCCCACCTGTATATGGCAATAACAAAAGAATGCAGCATGCAGTGCAGGTGTCCCATGCAGATGTGTCCCTAGCTGGAGGTAGCACCCTGCCAGCATCCACAGCACCTGATCAAGACTGATAGAAAGTATTGGTATGAACACCTAGACACCCACCCTGTCACCCCAGGGGAATATACTGTATGGCGGCCTGAGACTGTAGGACTGACAGAATGCAATGGCCTGCCACAGCTGGCCTGCATCAACACCAAATGGCCTACAGGCATCTGCCAAAGGCCTGTGTCTCTCACGTACTGCTAATGCATGTTATGTCATGGACATCCAAATAACAACATAACACACGCCACATAAGTCATATGCAAGGCCATGTGGATAAACCACAGTAGCATGTCCACCATGTCCCACTGCATGAACTGTGGACCAACACCAAAACACAGCTGTGATGAGGTGATAACCCTAGGGAAAGTATCAGAGAATGTTTGCATAATGTATGGAAGAGGATAGAATGATAGAGGGGGGGTGGGAGCATGGCCAGCATGGAATGTGCAAGACCTGACACACAGCTGTGTGCACACACTATTCCTGGCTGCAAACACATAAATGGGTGGCTACAAACCTGCCAGTACACCACAATAGGGGGTAATGTCCCCTGCCTCTGGGTAACCTTTGTGAATCTGTACAACTGTGAGATATTGCCACATCAAGAGAAGGCCATACTGTCATGTCCATGGATGTACAAGTATGGGAACCTCTGCCAGCACTGTACCAAGGTGCTGAACTGGGTACACAGACCAAGCAGCAATTGTCTGCAGCTCCCCCTCCAGAATGGCATAACTTACCATAAATATGTAGGTGTCTGCCCACAATACTGGACACAGCTGCAGTCACCCCTGTCCCCAGGACATCACCATGAGCAAGAATGTCCACCTGACAGTACTTGAGGACATAAAACATCACAGTGTATAACAGCACACATATCTGACTATCTCTGCTAAAACCAGGACCATGCAGCAGAACCAGCACAGACACAATCACTTACAGTACACACTATCCCCTGCACAGTTTGTCCCCATATTGCCAAATGATCTACAGATACCCTGCAGAAATAGTTTTCTACCTGTAGGTGTCCAACATAAAGGTCTGCACTGGAGTACAAACTACCTGGAATGGATCCACACATTCAGAACAGAAGGGCATACTGGGCAAGCTCACATTCTTAGATAAATGAAGGCAATGTCAGACAACAACATACTGAAATGTCATACTGGGCATGCTCACACACTTAAACAAATGAAGCCCATGTCTGCAAACAATAGTGGACCGGACCGTACATATCTGACAGTTGCAAATGTTAGTGCATACTCTCCTCAGTATGCTCCAGTCATGCTTTGCGCACACATTAGATTGGAATACTGACATATATCCAAGGACAACATACTATAATAAGCCAAAAGTAGACATACATAGATGTGTGAATAGAGTGACTGTAAAAAAGAGCCATCAATCATGAGGCCTGTCCCACCCAGCACACAGCCAAATGGCTATAACCACATGATGTGTAAATGTCACTCACTGTAGAAATTAGCCACTGGTATCTGTCAGCATTACAGACTATGTGGTGCAAATGCTAGCTGTGCAACATGACTCTACAAGGCAGTAGTCATCTAGAAGCTGTATACATGTACCTGTGGAATATAACCCTGCATGTGCCTGCATGTGGTGTGTCAACCTCTAGATGAATGAGTTATGCCCCATGCACACATACTGCCCTCCCCATAGCCCTACTTTGACAAGCCTGCTATTGTCATCCACTTTGAAATACACCTTTGGGAATAGAATAACCCAGTATTCTCTGTGTTGCATCCTAAAACTGCATAATGCTGTAGTGCGAAAAGCTAATTAGGTAGGAGTTCTAATCCCAGACATTGCAACTGTGTGTGTGTGTGTGTGTGTGTGTGTGTGTGTGTGTGTGTGTGTGTGTGTGTGTGTGTGTGTCTGTGTGTGTCTCTGTGTAGGGAGCAATACTTTTTAGGCTAGTCATACTACAATTCAAATGCCCTAATTTGGCAAGGCTGCTGATGTCATTCACTGTGAAATACACCTTTGGGAAAGATGTAGCCCAATAATCTCCATGGCGCGTCCTATAACTGATAATGCTGTAGTGTAATAACCTAGTTAGGTAGGAGTTCTAATCCCAGATATGGCAACTGTGTGTGTGGATGTTTGTGTTTGTATTTCTATGTCTGTGTAGGGAGCAATGTCTTTTAGGCTAGTCACACTCAGTACAATTCAAAAGTCCTTCTTTGGCAAGGCTGCTGATGTAATTCACTATGAATTACACCTTTGGGAAAGCTGTAGCCCAGTAATCTCCGTGGCATGTCCTACAACACTGCAATGCTGTAGTGTGATATAGTATTTTGGTAGTGGTTCAATTCCCACACATGGCAAGTGTGGATGTTTGTGTGTGAGTTTCTATGTCTGTGTAGGGAGCAATGCTTTTTAGGCTAGTCACACTCACTACAAATCAAATGCCCTACTTTGGCAAGGCTCCTGATGTCATTTACTGTGAAATACACCTTTGAGAAAGATGTAACGCAGTAATCTCTGTAGCGCATCCTATAGCAGTGTAATGCTGTAGTGTGATGTAGTACTCTGGTAGGGGTTCTATTCCCACACATGGCAAGTGTGGATGTTTGTGTGTGTGTTTCTATGTCTGTGTAGGGAGCAATACTTTTTAGGCTAGTCACATTCACTACAGATCAAATGCCCTACTTTGGCAAGGCTGCTGATGTCATTCACTCTGAAATACACCTTTGGGGAAGGAATGCACCAGTGATCTCTGTGGTACATCAATATTAGTCAGTATTCAACACATTTAATATTGTGATGATTAGTTATGTGGTTTTTTTGTATTTACAAAGTTGCATTGGTTTTTTACATATTCTAAGGAATTTTTATTGATGTTTTAGACTAATTATGTGGTTTAGAGTTTGTTAATTAATTTTGAAGGCTCATTGGTTGTTTTTGATTGATTAATTGTTAAATGTTGTGTATATATATGGGGGGTGGGTGCACGTATTTTTTGACTCTGAAGATGCCTTGTAAGGTGAAAGCGCTAAGTCATATAATACAATTACTGTGATTTGGGAGAGTATTCCTGTTTGGTTCCTCAGTTTGTGCTTCTACTTTGACACTACTTGGTTGCTTGGTTGCTGGTTGCAGTGGCCGTGGTGCTATTGTGTTTATCTTCGTTTATACCCCTTGTGGGTAAGCTCTTGTGTTTTTTAACACCAAGGAATAACTGTATCATGATATCAACATAGGTGCAGGGTCAACCTGCTGTCCATTACCTGTTCCCACCACATGAGGCCAAGACTGCCACATCTTATGATAATCTGTGTACACAACATGGGCCAGACACCTCAGGTACAGTTCCACATGTCACTGTACATGCATGTGGGAAGTGTGCACATCCCAGACACTGTCCATGTCATTGACTAAAGAACGCATACATGGCAAGCAATGCACAGCAATGGCCACACACAATAGTTACCCAGGTGACTGGATAGTGAATACAATACCCACCTGTGCGGGTCAATCCAGACACTACAGCCCTGAGCCACACTGCAGACTATTGTCATGTGACCTGATGCCAAGGTATATCTATCATCTAGCCTCATATAGCCTTCTGGCACAGTCAACCACTACACACCCGTGAAGAAATGCACCCATGCATGTCAATACTGGCACCCTGTCTGTGTGTGTGGTGTATGATGCTTCTGATCACATTCACACTCACTACAACCCCATTGGCATACTGAAGCATGTTGTCTGATGGCAGACACCTCCACATACTCTTTGTCCATATAACCTATGGATAACCCCTGTGGTGCATCTGATACCTGCATAGTACTATATTGTGGCAAACTAACTAGTGAAGAGGTGTATTCCTGATCCTGCCGGTGTGTCAATGTGTGTGGGTCCCAGAGAGAGTGTAGCTGTGTTGACGCTGACACCTGTTCATGCGGACAGGCATGTGTACTACACCTACTGTATCGCTACCATATCACTGTTGCAGATATCACTCACCATCACATATACGTTTGGAGAGCTCCTCAACATGTAAGCTATGTGGTGCAGCCAATAATTGCATAGACATGTGATAGCAATACACAGTCAGAGGTTTGATACCCTGTACTGGTAGGTGTGCGTGACACAAACATGCTAAGGTTTTACTCTCCCACCCCCTCCCTGACCTATCTTTGCCTCTGTCTGCCTCTCTCACTCCCTCTGTGGTGGATGTGGAGACGTACACCTGCTTTGCTTAAGCAGCAGCATGTGTTTTGTAAGTGATGCTCATGATCAGCTGATGGCCTCTGCACAAATTGCAGCCCTCCTCTAGTTGATTGCATGTGGAACAGCTGTGGTAACATTCCCATACCCATTTGCATGGAAACACACTCCAATATCTAGGAATATCATGTTGGTGTTGGGCCTTTTCGTTCACTGTGAGCAGGACCTAGATCTGTTGTTTGGCAAACAGCATCACAGATGGATTGGGGATTTACCTCTAACAACATACACAGTGGAAACAGGCCAATACACAGGAGGGGATGTGCCTGACATGACTACAGAATGTAAGTGCTGCTATTCTGCATTTGGATTAATGTTGGTTTAACAGGGTGCGTATGGAGATGGCTGGTCTATATGTCTTAATACCTGGCATGACAGTGCTATGTTTCTGACGAAACCCCCATCTGTAGGGTCATCTGCAGACTGGGCAGTGTGTGGTGCCTTTTGTTTCTTGTGTTCCTCATAGAGCACCTATCTGTGAACTGCAGAAGCATAGTGTGAGGATTGCAGACAGTACATGGTGACAGACATGAGATTTACTGACTTCATATCCTTCATAGGACATATGTCACAACAAACCCTGTTACAACAATAAATGTATGAGGTTATCACAGCAACATGTCAATACTGGCCCTGTGTTTGTGCCTCGAGCCACAACTCTGTCAACCTGTGTACATATGTCATGCGGTAAGAGGTGCATATGTTCTGCAGACCATAATTTATTGACATATTCTGCAGACCATAATTTAGTGACATATTGGATAACAAGCCAAGCCCCGCGGTGGTGGTGCTGCGGTAGCATTGTCGCCTCACAGTAAGACGCTGTCCGGTTTGATTCTCATCTAGAGTGTCTTCTGCATGGAGATATGCGTGAATGGGCGTACCTTCGTTGAAGGTTGGGTGTCAGGGCTGGTAACTCGACATGTAAAAATCAACTACCAATCAATAGCGGACCGGAGTTCCACTGTGGTGACCCCTAACCGGGAAAAGCCGAAAGACACAATCGGATAACAAGCCAGTGAGATATCAGACTGCGCCACATGTTATGTATAGTAGGGGTTATCTTTGAGGACATAGCCTTGGCATTCTGTGGTTGTGTGTACAGTACTGAGGACTGTGTACTTATGGTGATTGTTGACAGTGTGTGTATTGTGAATATGTACCTTGGCCTGTGTACAGACTGTGGTAGATGTCATTGTTCTTGGTCCTATTCTATCTGATGTTACATGCTGCTCCACTGTATGTTATCCTATCTGCTTCCATGTTTGTAGGGCCAAACACACACATGTCCCATACCACAGACAGGCATCAGACCACACTGTATAGTGGCCCAGTATATGTAGGTTTACTGTGTGAGTGGTACATATAAGGATGGTATTGATCAGATAGTCCATATACTGTAATATTATGCTAGCTACCATATGTGGTTATGGCTGCGTTCACATTGGTCATGGTTAAGCACTTTCACACAGGTGTCTTTTACTCTGTGCTATGATATGCCTGTAGAGCCTGCTATATATGCAGGTACATGTGTATTCCCTCATAAGAAATGTAGGCCAGTGTTGTGACAGTCTCCCTGTAGCCTGCACAGTGCTTTGTTACATGCCTAGCAGCTTAGTGTACTTACCCAGTGTGATGTTATGACCAGATACTTGCCAGATGTACTGCTGCCAGGCCACCATAACAGTCATGTATGTCGGACAAAACAGTGGGATGCTGTACAGATGTATGTCACTATCTAGTGAGTAGTATGTGGCCATGGCACCTCTGTAGCAGCGGTTAGTATGTGTCAGGACAGACAGGGTGTGTGAATGCATAACCTATGGGGGAAAATGTATACCAGTGTTTACATGATATACCCATCTACATGGCCGTCAACATCCACATCGTCAGGCTCGGTCCACATGTCTTGCACTAAAAGGTTCTATGTATACCTCTGGACTGACCAGTGTGTGTCAGACTGTCCACATTTATTTTCCATATCACTGCTGTAGTCCATAGGATCATTACTGTGCTAGCAGTGGAACTGTACTATGATGTCCTTAGGATGTCTGTCTGTGGCCAATGGCGCACATGTTAAAAGCAGATGTGACCTCCCACACACAACATGTCTGTGAAGACAACCCCTATCACAATAGCAATAGTCTACATATATACCTGCAATACATACCTGACATCCCCTTGCACTAAGACGTTGGGACTATTGGGGCTGAGGTAGGGCTCCACTCCATGTTCAGGACATATGGTGAACATATATGTATATATACGTATACATATATCTATATAGATATATACACATATACATATCGATATACATAGATGGATATGTATATGTGCATATATATATATATATATATATATATATATATATATATATATATATATATACATATATACATATAAACACTCAGATATATACATATACACAGCAATATATGCCTACACATATATATAGATAGAGATACATATGCACATATACTTATGGATATCTACATATATATTGACAGTAATAGGTATATCAGAATAGATCTGTATGCACATATAGTTATAGATATCTACATATGGGTCTATATTATAACCTTGAAGGTTTAATACTTTGAATGCATAAAGACTGAACATTATGCATCGAAGTATTAAACCATCAAACCCTAATAAAAAATTATTAAAACAAAAAATAAATAAAACTAAAGCATTTACACAGGGGGGGAGCCCCCCTGTGCTCCCCACACCCTCCGCTACTTAAAAATACCAACTCCGAGATCGCACAACATTGAAGTAAATGGAAATCTCTATGTTCTATGTTGTGTGTTTTCAGTGCTCTTTCAGTAATCTTGTGTTGACAATATCATATTCAATATTGCCAGACTCTGATATAGACCCATCTACATATATATCTACATAAATAGGCATATCTGTACACATAGGATGTGCATACATATATAGCTACATATATATATATATATATATATATATATATATATATATATATATATATATATATATATATATATATATACATACATACGAAGAGATGTACACATGGCCATATATATGTTGCACTATACAGATGTGTATGCAGACATATGTATGACTATACATGTGTATGTACATGTAGACATATATCAACCGATTATATGTATATATCCATATTCCTGTCATGTGTAAGTCTCATGGTTGTGTATACACTCCCAGAAGTATATCACTGTATGTATCTGCTGTGTGCACATTATGAAAAAACAACATATGTGATGCAACAGTCATATTAATAACAAGTACTACACAATTGTGGAAGTAAAGCATTTTTTCAATACTAATCAATATGTGTATTGACAGATATATTGGAAAAGCAACAGCTGTTTTCACAGTGGTCATGGCATAGTGGTTAAGTGTTGTGACTTTAGTATACAGGGTCCTGGGTTCAAGACCTGCAAGGGCTATTCATTTTGTTGCTGGGCAGAACAAGGACTGTCTGATATGAAGTGGTTAAGGCAGTTTTGAGCAGTTTTAAGTGCATTAGCATCAGTTTGCATGAAGCTAAGTGGTGCTAAGCTACAGGTAAATGTACAGGTGCTTACACAGTGTAGGCTTTGCTTACCAGTGCACATATCAGCTCAGCTGTTATATTGCAGCAATGTTGATACCTGCTAAGCATGGGTTAGCCCTGGTAACCAGTTCACACCACCCAGTCTGATAAGATAGCAGGGTAATGACATCTGTAATAAGTGTATGTAATGCCATGTACAATACATGTGCCTATGTGCTGTCATTACAGTAGCAAGAGGTGTGAGTGTGATGTGTGGGACACAGATGTATATGAGGCCTGTAAAGCACTGTTATCCATGTGACTATGTTACATACAGGGGTAGTAGCCCAGGGCATGTGCTGTCACACTGGCACATAGTGTATCATGACGGTACTACTGTTGACAGTGCCTACCCAGGCAAGAGTAGAGTGCTAAATGTAGTACTGACAACAGGCACACCTGCAGATATAGCTGGAATCTAAGGCCTCCCTGTTGTATCCCTGGTGTATGAGCTGTGTCACAGTATATAACCCCTACTTGGTAATGATCCGACATATGGAATGTAACTGTAGACTACCACCTGTACAGCACATGTTAGCGAGGACTCCTGACATGTAGGTATGGCATACATATTGTTGTCAAATGTCTATCTGTCAACACATTCATCTTACTGCATAGCTACTTGCCAAGCTAATAACTGTCAGTCCATGTACAGATGTGCAGATGGCAGGCATCCACCTGGGATATGTGCAGGCATCATAAGCTTGATTGACACTGAAATGTCTGCCCAGCTGTGTAAGAACTGGCACATATTGGAGATAACACTCTGTACTCACCACATGCCACGGGTACCTCCACTACACTACCACAGTCAACAGAACATGCTTAGATACAGGTCTCCATCACAGACACTAACCATGTGTTATAATGCATGTTGCAAGCATGTCAACATGATCACCTCAGTGGCCATGTGCAGGAGGCACCTGGAGGAATGGCTGATGCATGACACTCACCCTGAAGATCACCACAGAAGTGTCTGTCAATAGATTGCCTGCTGCCACATGGCAGGTGACAGGATGCCACTATACACACAACCCCTACACAGCCCATCTCTCCTTGGACAATAGCTAGGTACACAGCTATGACCACCTGCAGTGACGCACCCCAGTACTGACACATGTGTACATGTGAATGACTGAGCATAGCAGTGTCTGTGTGTTAGCACACCTGTACATGGGAATTCCATGAGGGCCTTCACAACCACCGCAACACACATTGCCATAGCCAGTTGTGGCTGCTGCTGTATGGGACATTACATGTACCCTGTTAAGCTCCTCCCCATACCGGCTACACGAGCTTTGCAGTACATTCACAACAGTGTTGTACAAATGGGTTGATAGGCATGGGATACTCAGTTTGTTCTGGCAAGTGTGGGTATATGTGCATGTACGTTTATCTGTAGGGTACAGCAATCCGAGGCCACAAACATCTATTACAATACCTATTGCCACACAGTAGTACAGATTGTGTTGTTGCTGCCCATTGGTGAGGCATGACAATGCAACACCCTGCTATGCGTGTGGCATGTGCATCAGATGCACATCCCTGTAGTACCACTGTTGGGATCTACAATGGGTTGTATCGCAGCAGTGGCCAATGTGTGATGGTGAGTATATCAGAGTGTCATCATGGGTGTCAGGGAGTACAATATCCACTGGGGGATGTGGGTGCTGTCTACACTGTCATTACACCAAGGTACACCCGGTATATGTCCCATGTATCACGTTATGGTCACCATTGTCACCATCAACCATACAGGTAACTGATACCACATTCCAGGCTAGTTATGCATGTGCTGTGTGCAGCCTACCTGTAACACATTGGACACATGGTCAAGTTAGTCAGCAGCGATAGGCCCTGGTCTCTTGGATGTATGTCTGCCTGCTATGTGTCTGTTAATGTGTATATGAAGGTATGTCACACTATGTATTGTCCATATACACCCATTACATCCCCCATTAGCATACTGTACATGTCTGGGGATGTTCTGCATCTAACATGTAACCTGGGACACACCTCACCCTAAACGCTGTGTGGTGTGTGCAATGTAAGCCACGCACTTCAGTATCACTATATGCATAGGTAGGGGTCTAGTCCTAGTGTTGCCAAGTAACAGTGTGCATGTATGTGGATGGGTCTACATCAGGTTGCAGGGTATACACACCCCAGCGGGTCACCTGTACATGTAGCACAGGCAGTAACTGTTATACTAACCTATGACACGTGTTCAGCTGTACCCCAGATATGTCACAGCCATGGTGTCACCACAGTGCATACCCCAATTGTGGACTATGACTGCAGACCATCCTTGTGCTGACACATGTACACTTACAATACAAATGGATAACATTATAGAGACCACAATCAATCAACCAGTGTTACTAACAGCTATAATGCATCATTGCTGGATGGCTACACTAACTGACATATATGCATTACACTTTACCTGTAGTACAGTCACCATGTGCATCAGAACCATATTAGCCTGTCCCTGCATTGATGGTATGGATGACAGCACAGGGCATCCTCGTGCTGACACATGTACACATACAACACAAATGGATAACATTATAGAGACCACAATCAACCAGTGTTGCTAACAGCTGTAATGCATCATTGCTGGATGGCTACACTAACTGACATATATGCATTACACTTTACACCTTACAGCATGTTACACTGCAGTACTGTGGTACACTGTAGTACAGTTACTGTGTGCATCAGAACCATATTAGCCTGTCCTTGCATTGATGGTATGGATGACAGGGATGTGGCACAGGTACCATCATATGCACAGGGCATCCTCGTGCTGACACATGTACACCTACAACACAAATGGATAACATTGTAGAGACCACAATCAACCAGTGTTGCTAACAGCTATAATGCATCATTGCTGGATGGCTACACTAACTGACATAAATGCATTACACTTTACACCTTACAGCATGTTACACTGCAGTACTGTGGTACATTGTAGTACAGTTACTGTGTGCATCAGAACCATATTAGCCTGTCCTTGCATTGATGGTATGGATGACAGGGATGTGGCACAGGTACCATCATATGCACTGGGCATCCTTGTGCTGACACATGTACACCTGCAACACAAATGGATAACATTATAGAGACCAAAATCCATCAGTGTTGCTAACAGCTGTAATGCATCATTCCTGGATGGCTACACTAACTGACATATATGCATTATACTTTACTCCTTACAACATGTTACACTGAAGTACTGTGGTACACTGTAGTACAGTCACCATATGCATCAGAACCATATTAGCCTGTCCCTGCAATGATGGTATGGATGACAGGGATGTGGCACAGGTATCATCATATGCACAGGGCATCCTCATGCTGACACATGCACACCTACAACACAAATGGGTAACATTATAGAGACCACAATCAACCAGTGTTACTAACAGCTATAATGCAACATTGCTGGATGGCTACACTAACTGACATATATGCATTACACTTTACTCCTTACAATATGTTACACTGCAGTACTGTGGTACACTGTAGTACAGTCACCATGTACATCAGAACCATAGTAGCCTGTCCCTGCATAGATGGTATGGATGACAGGGATGTGGTACAGGTATCATCATATGCACATGGTGTGTTGTTGGTTTTCCAGATGCCAAGCGGGGCTATACATTTGACACCATGTATGTGGGTGGGGGGGTGCCAAGGTGAACTGGGCATGGTGATGTGGTGTGTGTAGGCATGGGTTTGCCCTAGGTGTGTTTGTATAGTGTTTTGGTATGCATGCACACAGTTCTGCCATGTGGCTGCCCTACACAGGTGTTTATGGACAGCTGCAGACCATACCTGGCAGGGTGTGCAGTTCACTGCCTCTGGCCATGGATACGTGGACTGTGCCTGCCAGGAATTCCATGGACACATGCAAGTGCAGGCCTCGATGTGCTACTCTCACCTGACAAATGTCCGTTGGTACCTGGTCCCTCCTGAGACTGGCCAGGACCATGTGCTCATGGCCTGCTGTGGTGTGGACAGTGCCCCTCTGCAGTGCCAGGGATGGTACTGCCACTGTGGGAGCCCCTTGGTGTCCTAGCATGTCCATGTTGACTGCCAGCTGTTGGCGTTGCTGGCCCATGTCCACACGGCCATCGCTGTGCTCCCACCACACATTCAAGCAAGGACAGACCACGGACGATGAGAGCCATCATCTCACCAAACTGTCTGACCATAAACTCAGCTAATGCACAGATGGCACCTGCCAGTTCATGGGCATTGTCACTTGCAGATGGTGAGAGCAGCCCTCTGCAGCCTCAGACCCTGCCTGGTGTAACATTCTATATGTGCCTGCACCTCCATGACAGCCTGAAACATGTGCCTGCTGGTACCAACTATGTCGCCACTGCCAGGGGCATGATGTCCAGCGGCCCTAGCACGAACACCCTGGGACATCTGCCTGTGTGGTGTCCTGCCAGACATCTGGCTATGCCTGCTGTGACCAGACACAGTAGGCATGGTTACCACACTTTCCTGTGCACAGCCACCAAACGCAGCTGTTCCTCCGCTATGGCCACTGGTGATGGGGTATGTATAGGCACTGAAACTGTGTGCAGGGTTAGGGTGGTTAAAAGGTGGATGTCAAATGATGGCATTTTTCCAGCCGCTGACAACCCCTCCTGTGCCTCAGCAGTACTATCATCATATTCAGTGTCTGTATGGACACCAACATCAGATTGCATGCAGGACTGACCTGACTCACCTCACCAGCTGTGGGGGGAAAACAATAAACTCACTTTAAAACCTGTAGAGCATTGCTTAACAGTACACACACACACACACACACACACACACACACACACACACACACACACACACACACACACACACACACACACACACACACACACACCACCTTAATACCTACCTGTTCATGACTTTACAGACAGTCCCACGTATATGTCCATGTATACCCCATCCTGCATCACACTTGGTAACATACACACATTGATACCACTCATTAACATATCAGTCCTCTAAATGCCTACACAAGCAATCACAACACAAGACCTGTTACTACATTACCTGCCTGTCCTGTGTGTAGTGGTTTTAGATGGTCTCACTGCTGTCATTTGGTGTTCACCCTGTGTATGTCCAGACATCATGAGCATGGCCCTATATGTGTGGGCTACTATGTTCACTCCATAATATCACGCACTGGTGTGTCATGTGTATGTAATGATCAGTACATGCCAGATATGCTGCTCAATCAGCCTATCATGTGACAACTGTAATATATGGATACACTCCCTGGTGTTGACTAGTATTTCCCCAATGCATCTGTAGTGCTGCATACGTAGGTTGTAGGTGATCTCTCTGCTGAATGCGATATTGAGGGTGTACCTGGTGTCTACCTTCCCTCTCAATGCCTGTTCCATTCTACAGACCATATTATACTATCAGGTGTCCTGTGATTACATACATGACAATTATTCCTGGTGTGTATTGTGGCAGTCCATGTCCATGTACTGCAAAATCCCAAAGGGAGGTACTGCTGTATGAACACCCCACAAACACACATGTGCATACATGGCCAGCCACACAAACACACACACATGCACACACGCATCCTACATGCATCAACCTCCCTCCACTTCACCAAAATGACCCTACAGACAAACTAACTACCCACCAGGATACACGCAGACACATACAGGTGAGGTTGCACAATGATAGTACACACAGTCCTATTACCCATCTGTCAACATGCATAACATATGGTACCCAACAGCATGCAGTGCAGCTATAGTCAATCCATGCTAGCAACAGTATACATGTGTGTGATGCATGTGCTGTGTCACTAGGTGATGCCCCTTCCCCTGGATACCACTGCACCCATGTACACAGTATTGCTATGCACCTGTTCTGCACCCTGCCATGTACTATGCACCACACCTCACAGCTATACAGCCCATTGCTGAATGTGTACTACTGTGTTGATTATGTCAGCTTTAATGCTCACAGCCCCTATATTTTCCAGCAACACATACCTGGGATGATATGTGGACAGATGTCATTTGTGAATGCCTGATGTCTGATTTACAGCTCTCAACATCAGGGGAGCATATATGATCAATCCAATACTCTTACACTGACAACCATCAGAGCATACCATGGCTATGGGGGTGTACACACCCTTATTGATATGACGCACCCATCCTTGATCTGCCATGGGACCACATCACCGCATATCTTAACACTACATGAGCCTAGTATGTGACATATGTCCTGTACTTTCACATGTAGTGTCTATGGAATGTGTTAGGTGTGCGGATGCTGACCGCAATGAATACACACCGTGTGGGCATATGTGTGCACACCCTTATCATGATGGTTTGTCACACCTCTTGTGTGTACTACAGCAGTCACTAATCCTGGCACGGGTATACCAGCGTGGGCCATCTGCATTCGCCAGTGTATGTTCAGTCTGCCCTACACATGTCCTCTTAATCTGCATGATTGCAAGGTCTACTCATGTGCACACCCCTTGGTGTTCACACACTGCCATCACTATTGCTTTGGGGTAGGGTTAAGTCTGCCACATGTCCTTAACCTGACTATGTGCAGATACAGTCATTCTTAGCATTCTTAGGATCCCTGCTGCAGTGCACTGGTGTGTCATGCTGACACCTCCCTCCTTCAGCCTTTTTGCAGATGCATGACAAGTAAGCCCTACACATGTGTGTCACTTTGCAGTGCCCCATACACTGAACACCACATGTTACAGGCTAGTCCCAGCTGATAATGTGGACCACTGTAATGCCTTATGCCATAGTGCATCTCTGCAGCAGTTGCCATTGTCCTACAGGTATATACACTGATGTTGCACTGTATATGGGGGTGTTGTTCCACACATATCCCTACTGTAGGCCATGTCTCCCACCATTATGTTACTCCCTGTGGACACATTCTGCAATGACAGGATGTTAGTTATCATGCAGGTGTCTGACATACCCTTCCAATACCCCATCATGGTCACCCCTGTGATGCCGTGCATTTCACAGCAACAATACGTGCACATGTACAGCATGCATTCTGGGTAGGTGTGTTAGATGTGTGCATGGAATATACCATCACCATTACACACCCGGTGTATTGGCAAGCATCTACATAAACCATACTCACCAGCTACTGCTGCCTTGGTGGTATCCAGAAAGGACCTACATAAGAGGGTGAGAGATGCAAAGTCAGTGGCCACACCTGTGGCATTGCTACAGGGTGCGTGCAGTATTACAATACATCAACAGTACAGTTCCACAATACTACCACATATGGACATATGTTTATCACTACTATGCAGCAACAAAGTATATCTATGACATGTCAGATATGCATGATATACCTGTACCGATTCAGATGTATATGCAACAGTGGTCTACTGATGTGCCCTGTGGCCTTACCTGCATGCTCCTCGGCCGGTGTGTGGGTGGCACCCACTTCCACAAAGGTGTCCGGCAGTTGGTGGCTGGCCAAACGGGCAGGTGCCACAAGGCTGGCCAGGAGCTCCTCCACACATGTCGGGGGGGTGGATGGCATGGCCCCCTGTGGTGAGGTGATTACCCCTGGACTGCAGCAGCACGCTGATGGGCATTGCGAAGCAGGTCACAACAATGATGTTGGACCTGCTCATAACTGCGGGTTGTGCAGTCTGACATCACTGACCCTGTGGACTAGGTTGTTCCACAGGGCGGTCCGCTCCTGCTGATCATGGGCAGCCTGGCCAAACAAGATCGTATAGTGCTGTATTAGTTCATTCAGCAGAATTTCATTTTCAGCTGCTGTGTAGGCTGGCAGCCTTCCATGGGACTTCGTGCCTGAAAGACATAAAGAAGGAAACAGGTGTAAGCAAGTCATGCAGCAAGGTTACCACAGTTATAAATACACATCACTGTCACCCCCCCACACCATATCAGAGACAACAAATTGTACACACAACTCAATAGGTAAGGCTACAGCATACCTACCAGTGTGGCAGATATTGTACTGTATCATGCTTTGTGCAATGTGTTTGTAGCTGTGTGGGCACTATCACTGCTGGCCTGTTACAGACTATTCACCTGCATGCCATTGTCAAGGCCACAATGATTCCATATATGCCTGTGGTACGCTTGCTATGTGTTTGCTGCTCATCTGACATCTTGTGTTATTGCGGTTATCTATGCATGCTGTTGGACATGTTCTGGGATTGCGTAGACTATTACTACTGACATGAACCACCTCTCCAAACTCATCTGCCCATGTTACCAGGCCACATCACATGTGTGACCCACCCTGGGGCCTCCTCATGTACTGGTCCAGCAATACCATCAGGTAGAACCAACTCATGGGGATATTGTCCCTCCCTGGGGGCACACACAGGCATGTTCCTGTTCCCTGAGGACAGGTCCAGGGCCTGTTCCATAATGGGCTCCACAGATACATGTGGGATGTACTACATCACCTTGAGACACCTAGTACACATTCACAGGGCCCACATGCTCCTCTTGCTCAGCCTCCAGGCCAGGCACCTTTGGGACGTAGACTGCTGTTGTGAGTAGCAGTGGGCGGTAGGCTTGTTCCCATTGTGTCCATATTGGGGCCCATGGGGCATCCACATCACAGACCACACACCCAATCCAGGGTGTTTACCCACCACATGTGTCACATACCGCCCCTGTAGGCTGTCCTCTATATCTACCAACATTGACCACCTCCACAACTATACCTACCATAATTCCCCATATTCCCATTTCATACTTCACAGACAAGGGCAATGTCATCCCAACAAGGGGTTCACATGTGACATACCTGTCCATGTTGCACACACTGACAGCTGTAGATATATGTGTGTATTGCTATGTGTGCTGTTTCCTCGCACATAGCATGTAGCACTGAGGTATACATATAGGGGCCATGTATTTACATACATATATGTTTGTGTGTGTTTGTATATATGTAGACATGTGCATATAGGTATATATCTATATATGTGTAGATATATGTGATGTTGTATATATGTGCTCATATATATCTCTACACATGGGTATCTGTATATTTGCGGACATACCTGTATATATATATATATATATATATATATATATATATATATATATATATATATATATATATATATATATATATGTGTGTATATGTACACATATGCATACCTATATGTGGAGTACATTCAGATATCAGGTCCACAAACTCAAAACACCTTCCTGCACAGCTGCACTGTTCTGCCTTGCTACAACACAGATAGCTGCAACATATGGACACAGCCTGACATTAGGGGGGTATACATAGGGCTAGATTGCAGGTAACCTATTACACACCTATGGCATTCCTGCATGCTGCAATACAGGTTAACCTGAGTATCCTGCAAGAGGTGGGCTGTGGAACCCATGTGTCCATCATTATGGCATTACTTCTACCACCAGCTATTGGCCACGTAATATACATACTTCCCATTACACAACACACACTATGATTGCTAGCATCTTATCAGTCAGTGCTGCTCTGCACGATTGATGGGTATGGCCCACTATCCACAGGGATGGACTCTATTGTCCTTAGCAGTTGTTCAGCTGAACATCATTACAACAATATCTGAAGGCACATATAAATCATTCCACATCATCTATCCCATTATTATGGACCAAGTACTATGGTCAATTACATGCATATATACTTCACATGTAGACTCTTCTGGATGTTTTTTCTTTTTTCTGTGCCTTATAAGCACACTTTCTCTGTCTCTCTCTCTCCCTCACACACACACACACACACACACACACACACACACACACACACACACACACACACACACTCAGTCTCTCTCCAGTAAATGGAATGAGCTGTTTTGCAGATTGCAGCATGGAATTTGTAGGTGATGCACATGATCAGATGATGGCCTTTGCACCAGTCAGTGTCCTCCACTTGCTGCCTGCATGCAGCATGCTGTGTAGTACTTCCAATTACCACTGTCATGGCAATCAACTACTATAAATCCCTACATCATTTGTGCTTGGTCCCTTTACCTTTCATGTATGATGGACATCCTTCCTGTGAGTGGGAAGCAGTGTTACAGACAGCAGGTAGCAATACCTCTTACAGGAGAACCTACATACTCAGGCCAGCTACATATTTGTAGGGGGTTTCAGAACTACAGACAGAGTGTGAGTAGTATTGTTGTCTGCATTGTATAGCACCGGTTTTACAGGATTTGTATGTACATACTAGTTTAACTTGGAATGCAGTCTGTCTGCATAGCTCTCAACTGTGGGCCTATCCTCCTGATGGCCAGAGGTGTGCCTATTATGTTTTGTCTGTCCACCACATAGGTCTTGTGTCAGATATATCACTGGCAGTGTGTGTGTTGAGTGCTATCAGTACATGGCTGCATCCATTTCTGTTTCTGACTTCATATTCCTGACTAAGGGTATGTGGCAGACTATCCTGTAACACCAGTGACTTGCTTAGTGTATGACAACAGTTTTACACATATGGGCATGTGTTGCAGTCTCTGTCCTCCACCTACATACCAGGCTTTGTACATATGACATGCTGTCAGGGGTTGTTATGTAGTGGGCTGTGAGTATGTCATGCTGCCATTCTTGCCATCAGTCCACTGCTGTTGTGTCCCCCAAACATACTGTGGGGTTAGGTCCATATATGTGTGGGCTTCACCTACACAATACATGTGCCCTTATGCACTCCAGAAGCCAGTGTATGTTACAGTGGTATATGGCGCTGTATTATTGAATCTAGGGGGGATGCACCATAACTAACCTAGGCTGTTACAACATGTGAGGGTATCATGGGGTAAGCTGCCTTAAGGTATATGGATGTACATTGCCATACAATTCACCTTGGGTAAATGCAGACCCACTGCCTCCTGCCATACAGACTGTTCTGTTTGTCAGTGTGATTGTGATGGTGTCAGCTATGCCTTGTTGTGTAAACGATACATCCTATTGTGTCAACTGAGGTCTTTACCCCGTAGGGATTGTCTACAGAGTGTAGATAGAGGCTGCTGGACTATACATCTGCATTACTCACTGTTGATTGATTGGTATCCTGTGACCCAGTCTGTCTTTACTATTGTACTACTTGAAGGCCTTGGCCTGGACAGCAACATATGTAAACCTTTCCAGACTACTGTATTAATATAACTGTTTTACAGTTGCATTACTCTGTTTATATGTATGGCAATGTCTAAACAGCTATATGACATGGCATATACAACTGTAGTAGTAGCACCCAAATAAAGCTTTCCCATGTATGAAAACCTGTGTGTGGTGTTATATCCTTTGACCTCTCTGTGGGTATATGTTGTAGGCAACAATTGTCATTCGTATGGGTGACTCATACAGTGTCCAGTTGGTAAGGTGGTAACTGTAGGCATAGTGGCTGTTCCATATTGTGTGCACTATCTACATATGTATCTTCCTATACATATCTCTCTGTGTGTATGTGTAGTTACATATATATATATATGTATATATATATATATATATATATATATATATATATATATATATATATATATATATATATGTATGTATGTGTATATATATATATATATATATATATATATATATATATATATATGTATGTATGTGTATATATATATATATATATATATATATATATATATATATATATATGTATGTATATCTGTATCTGCATATATGTGTCTGTGTATATGTATTCTAGGGATGTTGATTGCTTCCACATTGTACAGTCCCTATGGTAGCCAGACTGTACTGCATGATATGTTACTGATATCAGCCTGACATCATACAGGTGGGATGGAGAACTGTTAACATCTTGTGCCCATGTTGTATCAGGTCCTGGTTATGGGATATGCAACAGTTGGTAGTGTACTGCAGGGCAGATGCGTTTGGCTGTGGGGGGGTGGGAATTCCTATGCGTACAAGACGTATGTTGTTTGGGCCCCCTCAAGCCCATTAACAGTGCATGTGGACATATATGTTTTTGTTATGTTCCCATTTTTTATCTAGAGATGTATGTCTGTATATACCTATATAGATATATATATCTGCTTACACGCATATATATGTATATATATATATCTATTGCTGTATATATATATATATATATATATATATATATATATATATATATATATATATATATATATATATATATATATATATATATATATATATATAGACGTATGCATATATATGTATACATGTTTATATACATATATATATATATATATATATATATATATATATATATATATATGGATTCATGTCATTTGATCGACAGTTCATTTGATCGACAGTTCATTTGATCGACAAGCATTTTAGGTGGAGGGCTTCGCCCCCCACACCCCCCTAACTATATATATCAACTCCAGGGTCGCACAACATTGGGGAAGGGGGCAAATGCTTGTCGATCAAATGAACTGTCGACCAAATGACATGAACCCATATATATATATATATATAGGAAATCAAGTTTATGGAGACTATGTTCAGGGAAAAGGGATACCCTGGTAAGATGCTGGTAGATTTAACACAGTATGTAATGCAGGAATGGGGAAAGAAATATTACCCGTTGATAGGCATAGGCATATCTACGAACAAGAGACAAAATAATATAGAGGGGGACCGATATAATAGAGCATGCATTGTGAAATATGGTGATCAAACACATCAGATAAAACAGATAATAGCTAAACATTGGCACATTTTAACAAATGATGCAGGGGTTAAAGATAAGGTTCCCCCAATGCCTAGCTTTGTATATAAGGCAGGAAATAGTCTTCATAGACTTATAGAAATTAGACAAAGTTCCATAAAAGATGTTAAGAGTATAAGCAGGGGTACTACAAAGTGTGGATGCTGCAATTACTGCAAATATATATATGAAGGTAAAAGTATAGTATTAAAGGATAGAAATAGAACCAAGATCCATTTCAAAAATGGTAATTGCTTAACAAGACATGTGATATACTTGGCTATCTGCGACACATGCGAAAATTATTATGTAGGTATGACAGATAGATTCTTAAAAAACAGAATGTATGATCACTTATATTGTATCAAAAGAAAAGATGTTAACAATGCACTATCGAGACATATATTAAACAATGAGTTATGTAGGAATTTTAAGTTTGGTATACTGGAGGTGGTCAGTCACAATCCTAGAGGAGGCAACATTAAGGCCATAGTGGGGGAAAAAGAAATAAAATGGCAACTGCGATTAGAGGCAGCTACACCCCCAGGGCTTAATGAAGTTATACCTACCAAACCTTTATTGAGAACATAATCCATACTTCAAATCTACATCAAGTAAAACAACATGTTTTACACATTTATCTTAGGTCCACATATAGATAATAGAAATATTAATGAATTTATTTTTAGTTATATTTAAGTTAGAGTAGTATTATATTGTAATCTATGTATTAAATTATTAAGATTTGTGCAATATATGTATTTTTTAACATTATTGTAATAGATACATGGAATATTAAATCTGTTATAATTATGTATTTCTGAACTTTTATAGCACTGTAAGTAAATCGTAGATTTTACTTTAAATGTTTAATTAAGGGTTAAAAATCATAATAGGGACAAGTTAATTGAAAAAAGGAGGGTAAATAAGGTATTTAACATTCATGTTACATCTAGTTTTATGTTCTGAAGAAATCTAGAGGCACTAGATGAAAGCGCTCAACATCTTACAGCGTTTACAATTGTTGGATGGTTTTATAATAAAAGAATTTTACTGCAGTGGTTCGTGGTTCCTGATCAATTGAGCCGTGTGGTGCTTACAATTCGTGTTATATCTGGTGGACTTCAGGAGCTATTGTGTGTGATATATATATATATATATATATATATATATATATATATATATATATATATATATATATATATATATTTCTATATATATTTCTATATATATATCTATAGCTACATATATAGATATGTATATATCTATTAAGATATACACATATATATATATATATATATATATATATATATATATATATATATACACACACACACACACACACACACACACACACACACACACAATTACATCTACATGTTTAGATACATTTCCTGTACTGTTGAATGACTGGGCTGGATGATATGTTTGTGAAAACATCAGAGGTATGTGTATCTGACATGGCTTAGTGGTAAATCACTTTGGCTATGGTATGCAGGGTCCTGGGTTTGAGCCTTGCAGAGGCTGTTTATTTTGTTGCTGAGCAGAACACATGCCGTTGGATACAGAGTGATTAAGGCAATTTTAAGCAGTTTTTAAGGGGGTTTGCGCGGGTTTGTGCAGGTTTGCACGGAGGTAAGCACTGCTAACTTCCGGTTACAGTTTCTTATACTCAATTAGCTTCTAAATTGCTTAACCTGTGTAGGCATTGCTTAACCCTGTGCAAACAAGCTTAAACCAGCTTACTGCTGCTTAAAAATGCTTACTCCCGCTTACCCCCACGCTAATTTCTTTAAAAGAAAAGAAAAAAAAGGGTTAATAGGAAAGTGGTGAAAAAGGGGCACAAAGAGGGAAGGACAGTGAGGAAAATAGATATGGATGTGCAGGAGGGTGTAGGGAAGGTCCATAGCTGCCAATTTCTTCTTCAGCAACAGCTGTGCATATACACTGAATTTGGAGGTAGATTTGGACACTCAAACCACTGAGAGAGGGGTGAGGACAACAATAATATGTTGTGATGCCACTTAGACCAGATTACATGTCCAGTGGACACGTGTGCAAAATGGACAGCTATGTATGGGGCGATTTTTTTTTTGGGGGGGGGACAGAATGCCTTTTTCTTCAGATGAGAGTGGGATGTTGTGGAGGGATAGTAGGCATATTTGGGGAGGTAGGTTGGTTAGGTTAACAGACTAGGCAAACAAGATGCATACAGGGGCGATATATGACACATGTGAGGGTAAACATCTTGATAGGGAGGGGTGTTGGGAAATCAGAAGCCCGTGAGCCCCCTAGTGGAAACAGTGGGACTGAGATCCCCACCCATAGGCAATCACCACTGCACCTTCACAGCCCCGAAGGTGGCTGTGCTGGGGGCTGAGCCAGAGAGACAGGCCGACCCTCTAGTCGTGACACTCGGCCCTCGAGCTGACGTAGAAGATCTCCAAACTGCTGATCAAGCTCTCTACACACCATGACCCGGACCTGCTGATGGGTGACAACTTCCTGTCCATGCCCACTCCTGGGGGGGCGAGCCCCATCCCCTGAGTTGGTTCCACTTGAAGGTGGTGCAGGACCAATGGACAAGGAGGTCCTGGGTGGGGCCCCAGATGTGCTGGTGCCCAGTGCCACGGCCAGCTGAGGTGGAAAAGGTGGGTCCACTGGGACCTGCATTCTCATACATGCTATGTTGTTTATGGTATAGCAACATATGTGGGTTAGTAATAGTCAACACATTCCAGGGTTAGGTATTACAACATGCATAGATATTCCCATTAACCCAGACACCAGATACGGAACAGTTGCATAGCAAACGGAACACATGCATATATGGGACCACAGTGGTAATAACAACAGCATGCTGGTATGTTGATGGCACCATGCCACCAATGTTGGAGTATTTCAACATAGCACATGCATAGAAACAGATTTAAATAATTATCAACCAATAGGACATATGTCCCAACATAACAGTGGAGTCATCACATACCAGTTGAGGTGGGTATGTAGTGTATTGTTGGAGATATGGTGGGGGGAGAGAAAGATGTCAATTATATAATATATTCCTGTAGTTCACATTACTTTCCTAGTCAGTGCTGTTATCTGTACCATACAAGTATTACTACACTACCCTATTGCCTTAGTTTGGACAGTGATATGGCTGTCATCATCTTTATACATGAACTGGTTTTACCTGCAGTATACACCTCTTACCTGGTATACCTTGTGGAGGAAATGTTTGTTAACAGTAACTGTTTCTACACATACTCCTAGATTCCAGGTTGATGTTTTGCACATACCTGTCCATCTCTTTTTGCACAGACTCTGGCCATCTCTTGACCACATGCAGGTGAATCGGGACATATCTAGACTATTGTCCTCTTCAGCCTTTACTGACTTACAGCACTCTTATACAGGATTTCCTACACAGTTATATTATTTAGCACAGTGTGGGTGACAGTGATCAGTGATACCTTATTATTCAGAGCAACTGCAACACTCACAATGCCATACAGTACCAGAGTAAATATTACTAGTACAGGGTATCACACTTTTATTTCTCGGCACAGTGTTTGTATCCAATGTACCTGTGGGAGCAATGTTTCTTAGCACTGCCTGAATGTTGCCACACAAAGTACCAGATTTCACATTAGTATTATGCACATACATCTCACTCTGTTACTGTACACACTCTGGTAACAGCTTGACAACATGGGGGTGTAGATAGGACATACATAGCTTATTACTCTCATAACAGTTTCGGGAGTTGCTAGAGTGACAGGTTTGTTCTCATAGATGTGTGACAATCAGTTGTATTTCCTGTTTGCTGCCTAAACATCTGGGAGCATCCCACTGACTTCCCAGGGGGACAGGGTGACAGGCAGCAGATATGGGCCCTTATACTGGACATTCTGGACTTATCTGTACAGTTGTGGGGTATGGTTCTATATGCAGCCTACTTCCACTTCCAGGTTTCAGATCATGGCTGTGTCTGCTAAAACTAAGACACTGTCCATCACAGTTGTGTGTGCTGTATAGATATTGCTGTATAACTCCTATCTGGTTTCTGTCTTATAATTCTCCTGTGGTTTTACATTCTGACCTTGTATTACAACACTCTAATACAGGAATTCCTAGACAGTTATATTATGTAGCACAGTGTGGGTGACAGTGATGAGTAATACCTTATTATTCAGGGCAAGTGCATCAGTCACAATACCATACAATACCAAAGTAAACAGTACCAGTACAGGTAATCATTCTTTTATTTCTTGGCACAGTGTTCGTATCTGACATACCTGTGGGAGCAATGTTTGTTAGCACTACCTGAATGTTGTCACGCACAGTACCAGATTCAACATTACTATTATGCACATACATATCACTCTGCTACTGTACACACTCTGGTCACAGCTTAACAACATGGGGGTGTAAATGGGACATACGTGACTTATTACTCTCATAAGATTTTGGGGAGTTGCTAGTGTGCCAGCTTTGTTCTCATAGATGCGTGACAATCATTTGTGGTTCCTGTTTTCTACCTACACATCTGGGATCATCCCACTTATTTCGCAGGGGGACAGGGTGACAGTCAGCAGATATGGGCCAATTTACTGGACATTCTGGACATATCTGTACAGTTGTGAGGTATGATTCTGTATGCAGACTGCTACCACTCCCAGGATTCAAACCATGGCTGTGTGTGCTAAAAATACAACAGTTCACATCTCAGTTGCATGTGCTATTTGGATTTTGTTGTCTGCCTTTTTACTGTTTTCTGTCTATGTGTCTCTCAGTTGCACTAAGTGACCTCTGGGGATTACACCAGTCATATACAGATATTCTTACACATTCTATTTATGGTTGCACAGTGTGGGTAAGAGTGCTTAATACAACAGTACTATTAAGTGATTGCAAGTCTACATTACCATATGATACCAGAGTATACACATGCAGTCCAGCAGTTAGACCTTTATTATCAGGCTATTATGCTTTTATTTACATACAAACTATATGAGACTCTTCCTGCTATATTCTCCGGTGTGTGCAGTACTTGCCTTAAACAATACAGGTTTTATACTGGCAATTAATTTACTAATACATTTAGATTTATTTCCTATGACAATAAATGCAAGAATATTACTAACCTACCTCATGCCACAACCTCTCCGGGCAACAGCCATGGGCCTCCTAGTTTGGGACCCGCTCACTTGCCACTGTGAAGGACATAAGAGGAATATTTAGCCATACCTATCCATAATATACATGAGCTGGCAATTATTAAACAGGTAGTGGAGTGATACTTACACATAGCTGCGACCTCCCCTGTCGTCCTAGCCTTTTGGATCCACTGATCCAAGAGATCCCCCTTTTGCCACTTCAGGTCAGCATAGTGATGTCTGACCTGCTCACCAGTTTGGGGTATGCCAGTGGCACTGGAGAGGTCACGGGCGAGATGGTCCCAGGCTTCCACCTTATATTGGGAACCCTGGTACTGGCCCTGCACCAGTCTCTGCTCATGGTCTTTGACAAGGGGTCCTGCCATGACTCTGGACTCCTGGATGACCCAGAGCTGCACCCATAAGCACACTCCATCTCCTCTTTCTGCCATGGTGCCTGCAAGGGGAAGTTACAACCAGTTATGAGTTGTATTCCCGCCTGTTGGGTTTAAGTAGGGCTGAGTTCCCGCACTTTGCTGTGATTGGCCAGTTTTGAAAAGGCTAAGCTATGGGCAAACCTGCTTACCTAAGATTGGCATTGTTTAAAGGGGTATACCATTGGGCACATTGAGTTAGCTGGCCTACACATTGCTTACACCTCCTAAGCTAGCCTTTGCAATGCTTAGCATTGCTTAAAATTGACTTTGCATTATATTTGCTTTTTGGCATTGATTTATTATTCATTATATCTTATATATATATATATATATATATATATATATATATATATATATATATATATATATATATATATACATATATATATGTCTGGCATCCATGATTCATGTATACGTACACTGCATGGGGTCCTTGTGTTTAGTAGGGGACTTCAACACTCTATTACATTTACACCTCACATCTGGCCTTACTTCAGTACTCCAGTTCACATATTTATGTTATGTAGTAGGTTATAGATCATATGACTATACTGATTCCTTTCACATGTTCAGTTTGATTTTACTATAGTGAGGGTTTGTTTGGTGATACCTCACTCTTATGTACTGCTGTGATGGCTTGGTGATTAACTATTGTGACTATAGTGTATAGGGTCCTGGGTTCAAGACCTGCAAGGCTGTTCATTTTGTTGCTGGGCAGAACAGCAGCTGTTGGATACAGAGTGATTAAGGCACTTTTAAGCACTTGTAAGCAGTTTTGCATGGGTTTGTGCGAGGGTAAGCAATGCTAACCTCCGGTTAAATATGCTTACAGAGAGTTAACTTCAATACTGCTTAACCTGTGTGCGCATTGCTTACCCCCACGCAAACTTGCTTAAACCCGCTTACTAGTGCTTACATATGCTTACTCCCACTTACTACTCCTTAATACTGCTTACACTTGCTTACTAGTGCTTACTCCCGCTTAATACTGCACTAATTTAGACAGTAATGTCTAATGGTTCTTGGGAAGCTGGGGGATTTGGAAGCTGTATGGAGTTATCATTCATTACACATTTTACCTTCCATTTGTATCCATGATTCCTGTTTACATATGCTGTATGCGGCACCTGTGATTATCTGTGGACTTTGCAACATTATCGCACTGACACCTCACATCTGCATTTAATGCAGTACTCCAGTTCACAAATATATGTTATTTAGTAAGTTATGCAACTAAAATATTGGTCATAATGTGATTTGTCATGGAAAATGGAATGTGCTGCAGTGGGACTTGAACCGGTAATGCCTGCTCATAAGGCAAATGCTTTGCCCACTACACTATTGCTATACTGCTTCATTTGCATATATCTTCCTTGTTATCCTCTTCAGCCATTTAAAGCTGCATTAACCATAGCTAAGCAATGGGCAAACCCGTGCACCTATGGCTAAATTTAATCTGTTTCATAAAAATAAAAAATGGTATATTTATATTGTGTATTTATTATTGCTGTTGTAAACATGGGGGGATGTTGCTGGGGCTATATGGACACCTATGAGCAATTTCACTCATTCTTTTGGGCTTTCTACTGTTCTTCATTGCGGGGGGGTGTACATTCTGAGAGTTATGCTCTCAGACATGCCCCCTGCACTCTTACATGCTCCATGTAAGATTAGGAGCTCAGGCAGCATACCTTCATTAATATGCATGGCACGCTGCTGTCATGCTCCTAAATGGCCGCTTCCGTGCAGGACTAAGCTAGTCCTGCACGGAAGATTAGTAAATCTGGGGGAGAGTCTGTAATGTGTCCCATTAGATGTTTGACTGCTTTCCAGGATTGTTGGGATTAGAAGAAAGTGCTAGTTTCCTATTTCTACAGTATATTGCTTTGACTGCCTTGGTGGTTATTCTGCATGAGTTCTTGCTGTCAAGGTATGCTTGTATGAATAGCTCATTAACTTCACTTACCTTCCATTGTTTTCCAGACAAAACCTATCACATTTGGACTTTAATGTCTGAGTTAAGCCAAAAACAGCTTTGTCTCTTAATTCTCCTGTGAGCAACTAGAAGAGAGAATTCTGCAATACTGAAAGTTAGTTAATAAAGTAGAACAGGGCTACGTTGGGGCTTGTCTGGATCTATATTGAAGTCATTTAGGGCCTTCCAGGAGAGTGTGAGGTACAAATCTTTGTTTGTTGAGACTGATCTGCCAGTAACAAGTTTTGTGTTTTCTTCTGGGTTTTGAAAGGCTACCTAGACATAAAAGGGCAATGGCAACGCAAGAGCATTATAAAAAATCTTGATTTTTAGACATCAGGGTTCTATAAGGGTTAGTATGACATTTAAATTTGTATTGTTACCTGCTGCTGGATTAGGTCTTATTGGATTGCATACTATTCATTCTAAGCTTTTATGGTTGAGACCCCCTGTTTAAGAGAGGAGCAACTGAAACTGTAGCGTTAACATTAAAATCATTTACTACAACTGTGTTTTTAAGAAAGCCAGATAAGTACATACTGTTTATAATATCAGTCATGTAACTGTGCATATCAGTTATTTAACTGTGTGTATGTGTATGGATGTGTGTGTGTGTTTTATGTTTACTAATCTTGTGGTGAGCATTAATCGAACTGACCACTTTGTCATTTGCAGCACAGGTCTGAATAAGCTGTACTGCATCAGTACAAAAAATGTTTTTGCTAAGCAGCAACATATCCCATATTTTTCTTTTTCCAAATCTGACATCTCTGTATGTAGAATAATTATTACAGATGTAATTTGTGAAGTATAGATATAGGTATATAGATAGATATATAGATAGATATTTATATATTTTTTCCAGGATTTAGGTAGTGCAAGGATATGCATTTTTCTTCAATTGTTCAAACTTAAAGAATGTGCTACTTCCTGTTGATGCTGCCAAAATTAGTTAGTGCACTCTCTAAATCTGTGGCAGCTGTGGTGTTAGAGAATTCTGAGTTTTTTACAGACCAGTAGGTCCTAATTTTGGTGACTATTCCCTACTAAGATGAAGTTAATAATAGAGAGGAAGGGCTTCGTTAGAAGCATTCATACAGAATGTCCACTTGGTCTTGTAGTAGAAGAACTTTAGTATAAAAAAAGTTGTCTAGTGATGGAGATTACATTTACAAGTAGATCATTTAGGCTGTCCGGAGGTGAATTTAAAGGTAAGGGGCTGAATGTTTGCCATTTGCAGTACTACGGTCCAGTGCAAGATAGATGGGAATTATATATGAGGTGTAAAGACAAGCCCCAAGATTCAGCAAGCTCTGCACGGTGTGCAGGAATAGTGCAAGAGCTGCTTCATGCAATATGGCCGAGGAGCAATCCTGGAATGAGCTCCCGGGACGTGCACGAGTGCTCCTACACTATTACTGCGTGGGCACAGCTCCTGTATGTTAATTACCCCATTTGCTGGTGAAAACCATGCAAATGAGGTGTATTAGCGATCCAGGAAACATGTAGGTGTCTGTGCAGGAATAGAGTAACCTGTAGAAATGTATTCGGTTACTTACCGAATACATTTCTGCAAATTACAAAACAGAGGCATGACAGCTCCAAAGAAAGCATGTATTCAATGTAGTAGGCATGCCAATGGACAAATATATGGCCATTGGCACGGTAAATAGTTGTAAAATTATAAAAAATAACTTTTTTTTTGCCCGATTTCGGCCGTTTAAGCATATGGCAGTGGTGTGCAAATGGGATCACCCCAAAAATAAAAAAAATAAGCTAGAAATAAGCTTTTAAACCAAAATCAGCATTCTGCCATAATAGTCAATGGCATGCAGAAGACAACAATGCCATTGAATAGTGGTTGCTAAGGGGGAAGGCTGAATGTCAGTCTTGTAACCATGCATTAGCAGTCAGTTTTATGCAAATGAGGGGACTGATACTGAATCACAGATTTCCCCTCAGTGTTGGCTAGCACCCAACCACGTAAGTGCAGTAACACCACGGTGCAAGCCTAAGAGGTAGCTGACTTCATAAGTGGGTGTGTCATGCATGCTGTACGTGAATTAGAACTCTGTGGCTCGTGTTTGCCCTTAGCTAAGCACAGCTAAGGAAGGGGGTGTGTCTGAGGCTGTCTAGCTGCTGCTATAGACTGCACGCACATAAACATCAAAGCACCACTTGGTGAGCGGGATAGGGTCTACATAAACCACAAAGGCTTCCCGTCCATCAACTGCCAGGTCGTGTGCGACGCACCGGGTTTAAAAAAAAAACAGGAAATAGCTGCTCTGTTCACATCTGAGCACTGGGTATGTGCGGCACACCTCGGGGCTTAAATGGGAAGGCAATGGGAAGGGAAAACAGCAGTAGGAAGGCAACCAAGGAGGACTAGCATAGTTGGCAGGTGAAATGTATCAGAATCAGCCAATTACACAGGCAGCAGCCCAGCCCAGCACAATGCTATAAACTATGCAAACACCTTTCACTCTGTTTTTTCCCACAAACTCTACACCACAGATGTACATAGATGGAGAAATTTTACCAGACAAAACTAACAAAATGATAGGGGCTGCTGTCACTCTCATACATCAATATGTGGAAGAGGTGGAGTATGGTGAGGATGAGAATGCTGATGACCAACCCAAAGTGAGGCAAAGAAGAGTGTACAGACCCAAGGTAACCTACCAGGGGTTACATGAGCTGGAGATAGTGGAGCACTATTGGGTGGACAGGGACATCCTACAGCAAATTGTTGAGCTGTGATGGCCACGCCTCACACACAGAACCAACAGAGGGGAACCCATCCCAGTGGATACCAAGGTATGTGTAGGCTTAAGAATACTAGCCACAGGTACCTTCCAAAGGTCAACTGGGGATATCATGGGGATCTCACAGGCATCAGCAGCCAGGGTACTCCACCAGTTCCTGGATGCCATGTCAGCACATGCCAGTGAGCACATATATTTCCTCAACACCCATGAGGCGTTGGCCAGCAATATGCGTCTCTTCCACCAAATAACAGAATACCCTGAGGTATTGGGTGCTATAGACTGCATGCACATACACATCAAAGCACCACTTGGTGAGCGGGATAGGGTCTACATAAACCACAAAGGCTTCCCGTCCATCAACTGCCAGGTCGTGTGCGATGCCCAGGGCATTATAATGAATGTGTGTGCTGGCAGCCCTGGAAGCTATCATGACTCTCACATCTGGCATATGACACAGCTATACCAAAGATTTGCCAGTGGGGACATCCCATATGGCCACCTAGTGGGGGATGCTGGTTATGCAGTGGAGCCATGGCTGGTGACACCCATCAGAAATGCGCACACACCTGAACAAGAACTCCATAATGAGGCATATGCACAAACAAGAATCATAATAGAGCGGGTGTTTGGGATGCTCAAGTCACGGTTCAAGTGCCTGGATATAACCGGTGGAGCCTTGCAGTACTCTCCAGCTACATGTACCCAAATTTTCATTGTATGTGCCATACTGCACAATATGATCCTGTGGAAACAGCTGCAGCAGGAACAGCATGGGGCAGGGCCACACAGCCCCCCACCATTGCCAAGGCCAGCACAGGCACAGAGTGACTTGGAGGAGGAACAACCTGAGCCTGCCCATGTAGGCATAAGGAAACATGCCCAGTATGCCCAGGCTTTGGCAAAGAGGTAACACATAGCACATACACTGACATGGTAGGAACCCAGGGAATGACACCTCTGTCTGACTTGCACATACAGTAAAAGGGATGCCAAACATGATACTACCTGTGCTTTACCATGTATAGGGAGTGTACTATGTGCATCCAACATAGTCAGCCCTTCACCACCATCCTCAATACTGGCACAGCCACAAGTAACTCAATCTTCCTATCAATTGCTGAATGGAGTAATATGTTCCACTAGTCATAGCTATGGTATGGATATGAGCATGCAAGGGAATCGGGTGGCTGAATGGGATGGCAGCAGATAGTGGGCACCTATATGGGCAGCATGGAATCCATAACAAATACTGGTGTCAACAAAGTAGGCAGTACTAGACAAGGGGACAAATCCCACTGCAGTACATGTGGTGGCCCAAACGTGTGTCCATAGGACACACACATGCATGTCAGTGAGGTTCACATACCCAACAACAGCCTCAGCCAGCAGGACAGGTGTAGATGACATAAAGAAAGGCCGTGCTAAGGCCTACAATTAATGGCAATGGATAACAGTCCCCTTCCAGACCTTCACAGACAGACTACAACAGCTCAGGCAGTTGTATGTTAGTTCTGCAGGGTATGAAGTCTGAAACTGAAATGTAGGTCAATAAAACCTAAGATCTGTACTCTACTGATAAGCCTCTAGTCTGCATGATACGTCAGAATACAAAACAAAATGGAAACCAACAGAGTACCTGAAATACCAGTACAGTCATAGTAAATGTTTACAGTTGTCAAGTGTGCCCCCCCCCCCCAGTCCTATGTAGAAATGCAGTAACATGTACGAGTGGGGTTAATAACAGTGGAGCACAGATTACCAGAGCTGGCCCAATTTACAGGATAGATGGTTGCATGTGTACAATATGCAGGGTTCTGTGTGTTAGGTTGTTGTGTATTGTACATTGTGTGGAAGTGGTCAGCATGTAGGCATGGAGGGTTGTGTCCCGGTAGCCTATGGCCACTACTGTTGATGACAGGGCCATGTTCTGACAACTGCAGTGCCAACCACAATGCATCCCAGCAAGACCCAATTCAGCAGTCATCCAAACTCATTGTTCAGATGTCAATATCTGTCACCATCTGAAATATGGACATGCCATGAATGTGGGCCCAAGCATACACACAGTACACAGGTGGAAGTACCCTCAACAGAGTACATAGAATGTAACTGTCAACTGCACACACCTTTGGATTTGTACATACAGGTTGGCAGCACATTATTTGTCTGTGTAGTATGAAATACTGATGTATTCTGGACAATCATGGCAGACCACAAAAGGCACAGTTATGAAGTAATGAGAGAATGCCTATGTCCCCCCACAAGGCAGCACAAGGGGAATGTCCCAGGTATATCTGTGAGTCAGCTGCAAGAAGCCTCCATATCACACATGCACTCAACTCACCCCACCATCATCCACAGGTTTATCACAGATCATATCCCTGCTGTTGGGAATGAGTACAGCATGACTCCTACTTCTGTATGGGAATACCCATAGAATGCAATATGCTGAAGAGGTGTCCTATGCAGGTGTGTCCATAGCTGTAAGCAGCATCCTGCCAGCATCCAGACCAATGGAATAATATGGACAGGAACTATTGCCATCAACACCTCCCATACTTACCCTGTCACCCCAGGGGAATCCAGTGGCTTGCAGCCTGGTACTGTATGAGTGACATAATGCACTGGCCTGCTACAGATGGCCTGCATCACTACCAAATGCCCTAACCCTCTGTCAAAGGCCTGTGCCTCACCAGTACTGCCAATGTATGTTATCTCATGGGGTCCCAGATAACAACATAACACAGTTCACAGAACACAAATGCAAGGCCATGTCAACAAATCTCAGTAGCAAGCCCACCATGTCCCACTGCATGAAATGTGGACCAACCCCTAAATAACACTGGGATGAAGGGAAAACTATAGGGATACTGCCCATATATCACTCTCATAATGTTAGGAAGAGGAGAGAATATCAGAGTGGGGGTGTAGAAGCATGGACGCCATGGAGTGTGTGAAGTCTGAAACTCTGGTGTGTGCCCATACTACCCCTGCCTGCAAACCCAGTAATGGGTGGCTACAAACCCACTTGTAAACCACAATGTGAAGGAGAACTGACCAGATATATGAGCCCTGCCTCTGGGTAACCTGGGTGAATCTGTACAGCTGAGAGGTATGGCCACAGCAGGATATGGCCATTCTGTTATGTTGATAGATGTACAAGCAAGGGATCCTCTGCCACCACAGTACCAAGGTGCTGGACCATTTACTCAGATCCATCAGCAAGTATCTGCAGCTACCCCTCCACAATGGCATGAGTGTGAAGATTATGTAGGCTGCTGACCACAATACTGGCTACAGCGTCATTCATCTTGTATTTCCCTGGAAATAACTGTGAGCAAATAAGTATATCTGTTGGTAGTTGATGAGATAATACATCACAGTGTAAAACAGTACATGTCTGAATATCTCTGCTAACACCAACCATGTAACTCAAGCAGCACAGACAATAGTTACAGTATCCTACTACCTGTTGCCCATTGTGACTCCATATTGTCATCCTATCTACAGATATCCTGCAGAAACATTTTGCTAACTGTAGGTGTAGAACACAAAATCCTGCACTGGAGGATTCACACACTCAATACAGAAAGTTATACTGGGCATGTTCCTACACTTAGAGAAATGAAGCCCATGTCTGATAACAAAATACAGAAGGTCTTACTGGACATGCTCCAACACTTACAGAAATGAAGTCCATGTCTGACAAGAAATGAAGTCATGTCTGACAACAACAGTGGACTATACATATCTGTCAGTCGTAGATGTTTGTGCACACAAACCACATTGCACACCATTCATGCTTTGCACACGCATTGGATAGGAATACTCACACATATCCAAGGCCAACACACTATAATAGGTCAAACATACATAAACAGAGATGTGGGGAAGAGAGAGGCAGACAGTGACAAACAGATTGCCATCATGAGTCCTGTCCCACCCACCACACATCTAATTGGCCAATATCACATGATGTGGCGATGTCAATCACTGTACACATTTGCTTCTGGTAGCCCTCAGCACTATAGTGTCTGTGTAACATGCTAGTTAGGTAAGAGTTCTAATTCCAGACATGGCAACTGTGAAACTGTGTGTGTGTGTGTGTGTGTGTGTGTGTGTGTGTGTGTGTGTGTGTGTGTGTGTGTGTATGTGTATGTGTGTGTGTGTGTAGAGATTAATGATTTTGAGGCCATTCACAGTCACTACACCTCCCATTGCCCTACTTTAGCAAGCCTGCTGATGTCATTCACCTTAAAATACCACTTTGGAGAAAAGCTAGCCCTATAAGCTCTGTGGTGTGTGTCGTAAATGTGGAACAAAGTAATTTCAGTAACTACACAGCTATGGGTTTGAATCTCATCTGTGACAAGTGTTTGTGTGTGTGTACTTCAAAGGTTTTGGCCCCATTTACAGCCAGTATACATCTCAGAGCCTGACTTTAGCAGTCCTGCAGATATAATCTACCTTACAAGTACCTGTTGTGAAGCCTAAACCTGAACAAAAAACGTCCATACTCACCAGCTACAGGCTACTGCCCCAGAGGTATACTAGCGGGACCTACATAGTTGTGTGAGAAATGTGATGTCAGTAGCCACACCTGTGGCATTTGTACAGGGTGGGAGCAGCATTTCAGTACATCAACAGTACAAACCCAAAATATTACAGATTATGCACATCTGTTCATTACTATACCGCAGCAACTGACTATGTTATCTGACATATGCATGACGATACTTTACAGATGAGGATGTATAACCAACAGTGGCCTACTAATGTGCCCTGGAGTCTTACCTACACACTCCTCATTCACTGTGTGTGTAACACCCACCTCCACAATGCTATCTTCCGGTTCTTGACTTTGCTGGCTAGCGGGTGCCCCAATGCTGGTGAGGAACTCTTCCACATGCATCGGGGGCTGGATGGCATGACTGCCACCTGTGGCTAGCTGGTCCCTCCTAACTGCAGCAGCATGCTGACGGGCATGATGCATGAGGTCAGTACAACAATGTCGCACCTACTCATAACTGCAGTTATGCAGGCCAACATCGTTTACCCTGTGGACAAGCTCATTCCACAGGGCAGTCCTCTCCTGCAGATCATGAGCCATATGCCCAAAGAGGGTTGCATGGTGATGTGCCAGGAAGTTGATCAGAATGTTGTTCTCTTGTGGGGTGAACGCCGGCAGTCTCTCTCTTGACATGGTACTTGCAACACATAAACAGGTAAAAAGGTCTGAGGACCTCATACTGCAAGGATATCATAGTTGTTATCTAGCAGCTCTTTCTCCCCCTGTCATATCTGCATAACTAATCTGAACACACACATCAGTTGGTATGTTTACACCAAACCTTCTGTTGAGACATATATCCTATTGTGCAATAAATACTGAAATGTGTTGCTATTCATGTTCCATGTCAAAACACTATCATTGGTGGCCTTTTGTTAACAATGTAACCTGCATGCCATTGTAATGGCCACTGTGGTTCCATATATGCATGTGTTCTGTTTGCTATGCAGCTGTTACAAATCTGGTGTTTTGGGTTACTGGGAATATGTATGCATGCTGTTATAACTAATCCTGGATTGTGTTGACTATTACTACCCACATATGTTGTAAAACTGCAACACAATAGCATGTTTGGGAAGGTCTCCCACCTTATCTGGCCATGGCACCAGGCCACAGTACATCTGGGACCCAACCCGGGACCTCATCATCTGCTGGTCCTGCACTACCTTCAGGTGGAACCACCTCAGGTTATGGGGCCTGCCCCCCCCCCGGGAGAGCGCACAGACAAGATCCTGTAACCTAAAGTCAAGTCCAGGGTCTGGTGCATAGGGAGCTCTGCAGAGAATTGTGGGATCTGCTACACCACCTTGAGGCCCTCGTGACACATGTAGAGGTTCACCTGCCCCTCCTGCGCAGCCCCCAGCACAGCCACCTTCAGGGCCATGAAGGTGCAGTGGTGACTGCCCATGGGTGGAGACCTCAGCCCCACTGTTTCCATTTGGTGGCTCATGGGCTTCCAATTTCCAAACAACCCTCCCTTTCCAAGGTGTTTACCCACCACGTGTTATATACCGCCCCTGTACATTTACATTTACATTAAAAAGAATGAAAACGTTAAAAAAAATACAGATTGGGCTGTCCATCTTTTTGTTTTCGCCAGTGGTATTTTGGTTTGTTACTTGGTTTGGTTCATGTTTGTTCAAGTTCATATATATATATATATATATATATATATATGTGTGTGTGTATATGTAGATATATATATATATATATATATATATATATATATATATATATATATAGGTTTACTATCATAAATTCAAAAATAAAAACAAAACGTGTACCTAACTTCGTATTGTAACATCGGAATTGAACATTTCCGTATGCACCTAATGTCGTAAACAGCTAATTGTCGAAAATGTCGCTGCGCCCCCACACACCCCTAACTTAATATTCCAACTCTGAGATCGCACTACAGTGAGGAAAGGGATGTATTTCCTTAACCACACTGTACCGCGATCCCCTTACATGAGCGAATATTATAATTGCGAATGCACAGTCCATTCGCAATGATAACGTTCGCTCACATCACCTGCCGAACTATGAAGTATTCAAACATATGTTGTTCGAATACTTCATAGCCATGCAATTGCACGGCGGCATTTTCATAGTAAACTCTCTCTCTCTCTCTCTCTCTCTCTATATATATATATATATATATATATATGTGTGTGTGTGTGTGTGTGTGTGTGTGTGTGTGTGTGTGTGTATATGTATCACTGGAATGTTTAATGCTTCCACATTGTACATTCCCTATGGTAGACTGACTGTTCTGCATGATATGTTACAGACATCATCCTGACATCTTACTGTTAACTTGCTGTGGGTGTGTTGTGCAGGGTCCTGGGTTCAAGACTTGCAAGTGCTGGTTATTGTGTAGCAAGGCATATCTGTTCAGCTGTGGAGGAAGGGTATATGGCAATAATTACAACAGATCCCTAATTTGGGCCACTTCACCCCCAATAACAGTATGTTTAGTCAGTTGTTTTGCAGTGAGAGGTTCAGAGTGTGGTTCCAATGTGCGAATGCAATACACATTTATAAATATATATATATATATATATATATATATATATATATATATGTATATATAAAATATATATAAATAAATATATATATATATATATATATATATATATATATATATATATAGATATATATGCACACATACATACATACGTCTACATATATAAATACATTTTCCCTACTGTTGAATGACTGTGTTGCATGATATGTTTGAGAAAAGATCACATTTACATACAGCTGAAATGGTGCAGTGGTAAATCACTGTGGCTTTGGTCTGCAGGGTCTGATTATTTTGTTGCTGGGCAGAACAAGGGCTGTTCGATACAGAATGACTAAGGTACTTTTAAGCAGTTGTAAGCGGGTTTGCACGGGTTTGCACAAAGGTAAGCATTGCTAACTTCCTATTAAATATGTTTACAGCCAGTTAGCCGGAAAATTACTTATTCTGTGTCAGCATTGCTTTCTGCCATGTAAACAGGCTTAAACCCACTTACTACTGCTAAAAATTGCTTACTCCCGCTTACCCCCCCGCGATAATTCCTTTAAAAGAAAAGAAAAAGGGGTGATAGGAAACTGGTGAAAAAGAGGGCATGCAGAGGGAAAGACAATAGGGAAAGTAGCTAGAGATGTGCAGGACAGGTGTATGGAAGGTCCATAGCTGTCCATTTCTTCTACAGCAACAGCTGTGCATATAAACTGAATTTGGAGGTAGATTTGTACACTCAAACCCCGAGAGAGGGGTGAGGACAACAATAATATGTTGTGAAGCCAATTAGACCAGATTACATGTCCAGTGGACATGTGTGCGAAATGGACAGCTATGTATGGGGCGAGATTTTTTGGGGGGAACAGATTGCTCTTTTTTTGTTTTTTAAGGTGAGAGTGGGATGATGGGGAAGGATAGTAGGTATATTTGGGGAGGTAGGTTGGGTAGGAAGACAGACAAGACAGACAAGACAGACAAGACAGACAAGACAGCATACAGGGGCGGTGTATGACACATGTGGGTGGTAAACACCTTGGACGGGGAGGGGTGTTTGGAATTCAGAAGCCCATGAGCCCCCAAATGGAAACAGTGGGACTGAGGTCCCCACCCATGGGCAGTCACCACTGCACCTTCATGGCCCCGAAGGTGGCTGTGCTGTGGGCTGGGTAGGAGGGGCAGGCTGACCCTCTAAATGCACCACATGGTCCTCAAAGTGGTGTAGCAGATCTCCAAACTCCCTGCAGAGCTCGCTATACATCAAGCCCTGGACCTGACTATGGGTGACAGTTTCCTGTCCGCTCCCAGAGGGCGCAAGCCCCATCCCCTAAGGTGGTTCCACCCAAAGGTGGTGCAGGACCAGTGGATGAGGAGGTCCCGGGGTGGGTCCCAGATGTGCTGGAGCCCGGTGCCACCGCCAGATGAGGTGGGAGAGGTGGGTCCACCGGGACCGGCCTTCCCAAACATGCTATGGTGTTACAGTTTTAAAATGTATGTGGGTTAGCCATAGTCAACACATTCCCAGATTATTTATAACAGCAGGCATAGATATTTCCATTAACCCAAAACACCAGACTTGGAACAGTTGCATAGCAAACAGAACACATGCATATATGGAACCACAGTGGCCATTACAACGGCATGCAGGTTACATTGATAGCAACAGCCCACCAATGATAGTATTTCAACATGGAACATTAATAGAAACACATTTCAATATTTATTGAACAATAGGACATATGTCCCAATAGTAGGCTTGGTGTAAACATACCTTTTGATTTGTGTATTTAAATTATTGTTGCAGATATGGTGGGGAGGAGAGAAAGATGCCAATTAACAACTTATATTTCCCTGTAATTCTCACAACTTTAATGCTCATTCCTCTAATCAGTAAGGTACAGGTATTATTACACTACCCTATGGCCTTGGTTTGGCCAGTGGTATGTTTGCAATCAACTGTCTTATAGCTAAATTCTACATCTCTTACCTGGTATACCTGTGGAGGGAAAGTTTGTTAGCACTACCTGAATGTTTCTACACATATTGCCAGATTCCAAGTTAATATTATGTACATACCTCTCGGTCTTTTATTGCACACACTCTGGTCAAAGCTTGATAACATGGGGATGGAAATGGGACATATTTTGAATATTGCTCTCATAAACTTGGAGGGTTTATACAGTGACAGGATTTGTTTTCATATACATTTTCTGAAAGTTTTGAGGTTTGAAAATCAAATATATGTCATTATCTACTGACTACAAATCTGAGATTATCCCACTGATTTGCCACAAGGACAGGAGAACAGGCAGAAAATATGAGCCAATTATCTGGAGATTCTGAAAGGATGTGTACAGTTGAGAGGTATGATTATGCATACAGCTTACTACCACTCCCAGGATTCAAACCATGGCTGTGGATGCTAAAAATACAACCATTTAAGTCACAATATAGTGTGCTATTTGGATATTGCTGTTTATCTCTTCAGTGTTTTCTAAGTCTCTCGTGGTTGTACAATCTGACCTTGTAATTACAACAGTCTTATACAGACATTCCTAGACATTTTTTAGCACATTGTGGTATACAACATTAGAATTCAGAGAAAGTGCAACTCTAAAAATGCCATACCATGCCAGACTAAACACTGCCAGTCCAGGATTTCAATCTTTATTGTCAGGCACAGTTTTCTTATCTGACAGACCCATGGAGGGAATGTTTGTTAACACTACCTGAATGTTTCCACACATATTACCAGATTCTGAGTTAATATTATGCACATACCTCTCAGTCTGTTAATGCACACACTCTGGTCATAGCTTAACAACATGGGGGTAGAAATGGGACATATTTTGAATATTGCTCTCATAAACTTTTGGTGAGTTGTTAGAGTGACAGGTTTGTTTTCATATATATTTTCTGAAGGTTTTGATGTCTGCAAATCAGATGTATGTCATTATTTGCTGCCTAAAATTCTGAGATCATCCCACTGATTTGCCAGGGGGACAGGGTAACAGGCAGAAAATATAAGCCAATTATCTGGACATTCGGAACATATCTGTACAGTTGAGAGGTATGATTATGCATACAGTTTACTACCACTCCCAGGATTCAAACCATGGCTCTGGCTGCTAAAAATACAACCATTTAAGTCACAATAGAGTGTGCTATTTGGATATTGCTGTTTATCTTTTCAGTGTTTTCTAAGTCCCTCGTGGCTGTACAATCTGACCTTGTAATTACAACAGTCTTATACAGACATTCCTAGACATTTGTTGTAGCACAGTGTGAGTAACAGTGGTAAATGCAACATTACTATTCAGAGAGAATGCAACTCTAAAAATGCCATACCATACCAGACTAAACACTACCAGTCCAGAATTTCAATCTTTATTGTCAGGCACAGTTTTCTTATCTGACAGACCAGTGGAGGGAATGTTTGTTAACACTACCTGAATGTTTCCACACATATTACCAGATTCTGAGTTAATATTATGCACATACCTCTCAGTCTGTTAATGCACACACTCTGGTCATAGCTTAACAACATGGGGGTAGAAATGGAACATATTTTGAATATTGCTCTCATAAACTTTTGGTGAGTTGCTAGAGTGACAGGTTTGTTTTCATATACATTTTCTGAAGGTTTTGATTTCTGCAAATCAGATGTATGTCATTATTTGCTGCCTAAAATTCTGAGATCATCCCACTGATTTGCCAGGGGACAGGGTAACAAGCAGAAAATATAAGCCACTGATCCAAGAGCTCCCTCTTCCACCGTTTCAAGTTGGCATAGTGGTGCCTGACCTGATCATCAGTCAGAGGGATACCAGTGGCACTGGTTAGGTCACGAGCGAGAAGGTCCCAGGCTTCTGCTTTACATTGGGAGCCCTGGTACTGGCCTTGCAGCAGTCTCTCATCATGCTTTTTTACCATGAGTCCTATCATGACCTTGGACTCCTGGATGCCCCAGCGCTGCGCACGGAAGTGCACTCCCTCTCCAACTTCAGCCATGGTGCCTACAGTAGGAAGCTGCAACCAGTTATGAGCTATATTCCCACCTGTGGGGTTTAAATATGGCCGATTTCCCACCCTTTGCCATGACTGGATGATTTTGAATATGCTTAGCTAAGCTACGCTATGGGAAAACCTGCTTAGCTAAGGTTGGCATTGCTTAAAGGGGAAGGTTCAGCACTGCATACCAATGAGCAAATCTATTTAGCTGGACTACTCATTGCTTAGCAGTCATATTTACACAATGCTTACACCTGGTAAGCAGAGCTGTGCAATGCTTAGCATTGCTTATTTTTTATAGACTATTTGCTGTATGGCATTGATTCATCATTCATTACATATTATAAATTTGTTTACTGTCCCTGACATCCCCCAATGTGCTTTCATTACATTTATTCATGTGTGACTATACTGTATGGGGCACTTGTGTTTATATGGGGATTTCACCACTTTATTACACTGACACCTAACATCTGGACCTAATGCAGTATGCCAGTTAACAAATATATGTTCTTTAGTAGGTAATACAAAAACATTGTATATGCACTGCTGTCACATTTAAAATGTGAATTGGTTACAGTGGGGATTGAACTAAGAATGGCTGCTCGCAATGCATATGCTCTAACCGCTACACTGATATACTACTGTTTATGTTGGATATCTCTTGCTATTTAACCTCTTGTGCTGTTTAAGCTGGACTAAGTGTAGCTAAGTAATGGGCACACGCATGCAGCTATGCTTAAACTTTATCGCATTTATAAAAAAAAAAGTTTTGTTGTATTATTTTATCTATACCTTTCAGAATATCCCTGCTAATGTTAAACCTGTTATTTATAAGCTTTCTGCTTCATGGTGGGCATACCTATCAACCTCTTGGAGCAAAAACTCTGGACAAACCCTAAAATGATGAGGGGACAAATAGAGGGACATATTTTAAATATTGCTCTTACAGTCTTGCATTAGCATGGATTTTCTGAAGGATGTGGAGTCTTTTAAACTCAAATGTTTGTCATTATTTAATTACTTCAATCCTCAGCTGTTTTACAGACAGGTACAGATTTTAGGGGGGAACATACCAAAATATGGGATAAAACTGTGGACTTTCTGCGAAAATCTGTACAGTTGAAAGGTATCCTGATGTGTTGGGGGTGTTATGAGCATTCTCACTCATTTTAATTGCCGAAAGGCAATTCTGGAGTGCAGGGGCTTGTGTATTGTGAGAGCTCTGCTCTCAGACACACACCCTGCACTCGTATGGCTCTGTGTTAGTTTAAGATCACAGGCAGCTCGCCTTCATGAATATGCAAGATGCGCTGCTGTGCTGTGCAGAAGCAATCCCTGCCATGCAAGAATAACTTATTCCTGCATGGCTGCTTCATGAATCCCAGGGAAGATGTAAGAAAGGAGTTGATAAAAATAAGTGAGATAAGTAATGAGAAAGACTAAATGAGAATAGGGAATATTACTGTCAACAGGAAGCTGAGAAGCCTGAAAGAAAAGACAAATTATGTTATGCTTTGGCATTTTAGATTAATAAAACTGGTATTATTTAAGATCAAGAGTAGAAATGCAAATTATGTAAATGAAGATTGTGGTATAATAATAGCACTGGAAGGGTAGTTAGTATAATGATGCAAGTAAGCAGTCCTTGACTGTAGGGGGTAAAGCTTTAATAGATAACACCTTTCCTGCTGGCACAGAATGTGCAAGGCTTGATTTTTTCCAAGAAAGTGAAGGGTTTGAGTAGACTATGCCTCTAACTTTCTTGGATGGCATAAGCCATGGAACCTTGTTGGCTAGGCTTACATAGGCCCTTGGGCCGATAGCCTAGTACCTACCTATGAACCTATGAACCTATAATGTTATCAGGAGGTTGAATGGATAATTAATGTGGACATTTCAAGTGTGTGTATATATATATATATATATATATAAAATATATATTTATATATATATAAAATATATATATATATATATATATATATATATATATAAAATATAATATATATATATATATAAAGATATATATATATATATATATATATATATATATATATATATATATAAAGATATATATATATATATATATATATATATATATATATATATATATATATATATATATTTTTTTTTTTTTTTTTTTTTTGGGTTTACTATCAAAATGTGGAAAATCAAAATTATTTTCCACCCTTTGATCAAACCAGTTTGCCAAAATTAGTAATAATGAATTAGCAAAATTTCAGAAATGGTAACAGGGAATCAACATTTGCATGCCAGAAGTTCCAATGTCAAAAGTCTGTGTTACTAGTAATGTTTTTGCAGGGGGGCAAGTCCCCCTGCACATATTCCAACTCTGAGATCGCACTACAGTGACAAAAGGGTACATGTCCCAATCCCCACTGTAGTGCGATCTGTTATCAGAAAGTCAATTCCACATTAGCAAATGCACACTACCATTCTCTAATGCGGAGTTGAACATTTTCCAAATCAACATTATGCAAACATGAAAATAGACTTTCAACCTTCCAAGCTTCACATAAGTGCCAATCTAAATTTTAATAGTAAACCATATTTATATATATATATATATATATATATATATATATATATATATATATATATATATATATAGATATATATATATATATATATAGATATATCTATATATATATATATATATATATATATATATATATATATATA
>NC_056742.1:303149069-303166569 GCF_019279795.1 Protopterus annectens | reverse complement strand
CTTTCTGCCTCATATTAACATTAGCAGAATCATCCACTAAGCCTTATGCAGAATGATCCTATCTCCTGATGTATGCCACATGTGTGCATGTATATGTGTGTGTGTGTGTGTGTGTGTGTGTGTGTGTGTGTGTGTGTGTGTGTGTGTGTGTGTGTGTGTGTATATATACACACTGGTCACTGGCACTGATTTTCTAAGTTGCCTTACATTCTTCTTTGTATCATACTTCGAAATTTTGTTAAACTGCAAGAAAGAAGGAACTTTGAGTAATGTGAAAAGGTGACGGAGGTGGAACTCTACTCCTCATAACACATTCACTAGAGAAATCTGTGTGTTGTGAGTTGAAAGGCATTTGACCTCATGCCACCCAATCTTTTTTTTATCGTCTTTGTGTGTACCTAGAAAACTTTCAGCTGCTTTCTAGACTTGCTTCTACAGCTTGTTGTACCTTAATAATAGGTACTATCCCCATGGTTAGAACTACACTCTATTTTTATACAAGAGTTCATGATATCATTCTGTTTAAGACAAAAATCTTTCAAAAATTCCCTTAAGTAGTGGTAACTGAAATATGTGACATCTTCTATCTAAGGTAAAATTATTTAGTTATTTTGAATTATAGAAAGAAAATTAAAACAATACAGCGGTCTTACAGCAGTACTGAATAACCATTTGGCTGGAAATAGCACAAAATATACTTTGCAGATCACTGACGTAAATAATAAAAAAATATGTTCCTGAAATTCCAAAGGCTATTTTAACAACAGGCATACACAGACTATAACGGATTCATAGTATTATGGAAGAGAATGCAGTATCGTATCTCATTATTTAAGTCTCAGAAAGTTATTTGTTTTTGGTGTGGAAGAAACAGAAATAATTTCTACATGATTGTGCTGCTATTCTGTGTAAAGACATTTCTGTCAGCTGTGTAGGTGTCTCTGGCTTTGACAACCTGAGTAGATCTGTGTCAGAAGTTGAGTTGTTGTCAGCTAAGATGTTGGTGCTCTGTCAGGAATATTTTTGTGAATATATTAAGAACTAATACGTGATATGTGAGTTTACCTTTGTTATCATTTAACTATCTGGAATCACTCTGCAGTTAAACAGCACGGCAGTCCCCATAACTCCAAAGCAGCATGGCTTGAGGAAACGGCATTAAACAGACGTGCACAAGTATTCAATCCATGAATTATGAGTATTCAAACAGACACGCTTGCCTGAGCTTGATTACGACAGGCTGACGGAGCTGATGTCATCGTGCACATGATGACATCAGCTCCAAAAGCACGGAATCTAAACAAATAGATTAAAAAATCAGAAATGAAGGGGTGCCACTCGGGAATCGTGGCACCCCTTTATTGGAAGCCCAAAACTCGGTAAAAACCGAGTAATTTGGGACAGTTGGGAGGTCTGACTGTTAGATGTTATGAAATTCAATGTTATGGGTTTTAGATGTTTTGGTTTTTAGATGTTTTTCTCCCAATGTTATGAAATTAGATGTTATGGGTTTTAGATGTTTTGAAGGGGACCCATACATATATATATATATATATATATATATATATATATATATATATATATATATTTGTCTGCATGTGAGTTTATATGGGTTCTATTTGAGTGGTCAGCAATTGCTTTGCTCAACAGGCAGCAGAAGTGCAGTGACATTTGATCGAATGTTCAATTTATTGAACAGATATTTTATTGTGTGTGTGTTTCAACAAAACAGATAAGCGGGATATATTGTAGTTGAGCATGTGTGTGTTTGCAAATGTGTGTGAATTAGGGTTAGAGTAAGGGTTAGGTAAGGGGATGGATTAAGTATTTGTGATTTTGAGTGTGTAGGGTTAGGGTTAAAGTCTGGTTACGGTTAGAGTTAGTGTATGTTTATGTGTTTGTGTGTGTCTATGTATGTACACACGTGATGAGCTGTCTTGTGTAGTGATAGTATTATGAGGAGTTTTTTTTTTTAAGATGCAGGTTATAGTTAGAAGCAGTGTAAGGTTTAGCATGTATTACTAATATGGAACAAGAGGGTGAAGCCACCCTGCCCAACTCAGTAATATCTGCTAACCTTAACCCTAACCATATCCCTGTCCTAACCCTAACCTGCATCTTAAATAAAAAAAAAAACTTTCCCACAACGCTACCAATATTCTGTCAAATTTGAGCTGAATATGGCCAGGTTGTGGGTAGTCTATTGGAAAAGGACATTTGCTTCTCTTTTCGATGTACTGCATGTTGATGTGCTGTATTAGCGATATAAAGATTGGTTGGCATGTTTTGGTTTCTATTTTCCTGTGTCAACCAAGTAAGGTAACGAGCAGTCATTATATAACTAGAATATATATGTGCGTGTGTGTGTATGTTTGTGTATTTGCATGTGTATGTGTATATGAATCTACAAAGGTTTGATCAAATACAACTCTAAAAAAAATGAACAAGAAAAATAACTTATGACATCTTTTCTTTCTCAAGGGGCAAGCCTTCTCTGCACCCCCTATACCGTCTGCTACGTACATATATCAGCTCCAAGACTGCATTACAGTGGTTAAGGTCAAATTTACAAGTTCCCACTGTATAGCAATCTTGCACATGAAAAGACTGGAAATTTGCAATCTTTAAACATGTAACCATTATATTCATATATATGCATATGTGTCCATATATTGAAAAGTTGAATCATTGAAAGGCAACTCATTGAACACAACTTGTTGAAGAGTTGCCTATCGAAAATGAAAACAAAAAGAAAGAAAAACATGCCCTGGGATTCAGAAAGCTCTGCATGGCATGCAGGAATAGTGCAAGAGCTGCTGGAGGCAATATGGTCGCCAAGAGATCCAGGAACAAGCTTCTGGGACGTGCACGAGAGCTTCTGCACTATTCCTGCACAGACACAGCTCCTGTATGCTAATTACCTCATTTGCAGGTGAAAACCATGCAAATTAGGTGAATTAGTGATCCAGGAAGCTGGTAGCCATCTGTGCAGGATTAGTGTAACCTGCAGAAATGTACTTGGTTAGTAACCAAGTACATTTCTGCAAACTACAAAACGGAGTCATGGCAGCTCCAAATAAAGGGTGTATATAATGTGGAAGGCATGCCAGTAGCCAAATATATGGTCATTGGCATGGAAAACAGTTTCAAAATAACAAAAAATAACTTTTATTTTTTTTTTTTGGCAGACTTTGGCCGTTTAAGCACAGGGCACTGGTGAGCAAACGGGATCAGCCCGAAAATAAAACTAAAACCTTGAAAAAACCTTTTTATGCAAAATCACAATTTTGCCATTATAGTCAATGGCAGGCAGAAGAAAACAAGGCCAGTGAATAGTGGTTGCTAAGGGGGAAGGCTCAGTGTCAGACTTGTAACTAGGCATTAGCAGGCAATTCTATGCAAATGAGGGGAATGATACTGAATCACAGATTTCCCCTCATGGCTAGCCTGCACCCAACCGTGTAGGTGCAGGAAAACCATGGTGCAAGCCTAAGTGTTAATTGACATCATAGATGGGTGTGTCAGGCATACTGTAAGCTTATTGGAGCTCTGTGGCTTGGGGTTTGCCCTTAGCTTAGCAGACCTAAGGAAGGGGGTGTGTCTGAAGCTGCCTAGCACTCTTTACATTGCCTAAATGGGTGTGTGTGTGCCGCGCACCGGGTTTTAAACAAAATAAATAAATAAATAAACCAGGAAATAGCAGCTCCATTCACATCTGAGCACTGGGTTTGTGAGGTGTGCCTCGGGGCTTAAACAGGAAGACAATGGGAGGGAAAACAGCAGTAGGAAGGTAATCAAGGAGAACTAGCATAGCTGGCAGGTGAAATGTATCAGAATCAGCCAATTACACAGGCAGCAGCCCAGCCCAGCACACTACTATAAACTATGCAAACACCTTTCCCTCTGGTTTTTCCCACAAACTCTACACCACCGGTGTACATAAAAGGAGAAATTTTACCTAACAAAAGCAACAAAATGATAGGGGCTGCATTCGCTCTCAGAAATCAACATGTGGAAGAGGCTGAGGGTGTTGAGGATGAGAATGCTGATGACCAACCCACAATGAGGATAAGGAGAAGACTGTACAGAGCCAGAGTAACCTACCAGGGGCTACATGAGCTGGAGATAGTGGAGCGCTATAGGGTGGGCAGGGACCTCCTCCAGCAAATTTTTGAGCTGTGCAGGCCATGCCTCACACATAGAACAAACAGAGGGGAACCCATCACAATGGATACCAAGGTATGTGTAGGTTTAAGAATACTAGCCATGGGTACCTTCCAAAGGCCAACTGGGGATATCATGGGGATCTCACAGGCATCAGCATCCAGGTCTATATTATATGTTCGAAGTTTGAAAACTTTGAACGTTAAATAATCAAATTTAAATGTTTGAGGTTTCAAACATCAAACATATAATAAAAAAAACAAAAAAAAACCCCAAAACTAATGGCTGTAGGCAGGGGGGCATGCCCCTGCACTCCCCATGTGGGGGGCTGTACCCGCCAAACCCCCCGCTTTTTAAACGGTGCAGGGGTGCTTGCCCCCCTGTCTACACTAGTCAGCTAAGTTCCATTTGTTTGTTTTTTTTTTTATTATATGTTCGATGTTTGAAACTTTGAACATTTAAATTCAATTATTTAACATTTGAAGCGTTCAAACTTTGAACATATAATATAGACCCCAGCATCCAGGGTACTCCATCAGTTCCTGGATGCCATGCCAGCACATGCCGGTGAGCACATATATTTCCTCAACACCCGTGAGGCGTTGACCAGCAATATGCGTCTCTTCCACCAAATAGCAGAATACCCTGAGGTAGTGGGTGCTATAGACTGCATGCACATACACATCAAAGCACCACCCAGTGAGCAGGATAGGGTCTACATAAACCGCAAGAGCTTCCCCTCCATCAACTGCCAGGTCGTGTGCGATGCCCAGGGCATTATAATGAATGTGTGTGCTGGCAGCCCTGGAAGCTATCACGACTCCCACATCTGGCATATGATGCAGCTGTACCAGAGATTTGCCAATGGGGACATTCCATATGGCCACCTAGTGAGGGATGCTGGTTATGCACTGGAACCATGGCTGATGACACCCATCAGAAATGCACAGACACCGGAACAAGAACTCCATAATGAGGCACACGCACAGAAAAGAATCATAATAGAGCATGTGTTTGGGATGCTCAAGTCACGGTTCCGGTGCCTGGACATAACCGGTGGAGCCTTGCAGTACTCTCCAGCTACATTGTATGTGCCATGCCATACAATATGATCCTGAGGAAACAGCTGCAACAGGAACAGCATGGGGCAGGGCCACACAGCTCCCCACCAGTGCCAAGGCCTGCGCAGGCACAGAGTGACTTGGAGAAAGAACAACCTGAGCCTGCCCCAGTAGGCAGAAGGAGGCATGCCCAGTATGCCCAGGCTTTGGCAAAGAGGCAACGCATAGCACATACACTGACACTGTAGGAACCCAGGGAATAACACCTCACTCTGACTTGCACATACAGTAAAAGGGATGCCAAACATGGCACAACCTCTGCTTAACCATGTATAGGGAGTGTACTATGTGCATCCGACATAGTCAGCCCTCCAACACCATCCTCAGTACTGACACAGCCACAAGGTAAGTTACACTCACTATCAATTGCTGACTGTAGTAGTATGTTCTGCTACTTGTATCTATGGTATGGATGTGAGCATGTTAGGGAATTGGGTGGCTGAACGGGATACCAGCAGATAGTAGACATGTATATCAGCAGCATGAAATCCTTAACAAATACTGGTGTCAACATAGTAGGCAGTACTAGACATGGTGACAAAACCCACTGCAGGACATGTGGTGGGCCAAATGTGTGTCCATAGGAGACACACATGCATGTCAGTGAGGCTCACTTACCCAACAACAGTCTCAGCTAGCAGGACAGGTGTAGACAAACACAAAGAAAGGCTGTGCTAAGGCCTCTGATTGATGGTTATGGAGAACAGCCCCCCTCCAGAACTACACAGACAGACTACAACAGGTCAGGCAGTGAGATGTTAGTTCTGAAAGGTAAGAAGTCTGAAACTGAAATGTAGGTCAATAAAACCAAAGAACTGTAGTACACTGATATGCCTCTAGTCTGCATGATAGGTCAGAATACAGAATGAAATGGAGTACCTGAAATACCATTACAGTCATAGCAAATGTTTACAGTTGTCAGGTGTGCCTCCCCCCCCCCCACACACACAATCCTAGGTGGAAATGTAGTAACATGTACGTGTAGGTATAATAACAGTGGAGCACAGATTACCTGAGCTGGCCAAAGTAGCAGGATAGATTGTAGCACGTGTACAATATGCAGGGCTCGGTGTGTTAGGTTGTTCTGTGTTGTATATTGTGTGAAAGTGGTCAGCATGTAGGCATGGAGGGTTGTGTCCCGGTGGCCAGTGGCCAGTACTGTTGAGGACAGGGCCAAGTTCTCACAACTGCAGTGCCAAACACAATGCATCCCAGCAAGACACAATCCAGCAGTAATCCATACTAATTGTTAAGATGTAATATCTGTCACCATCTGAAAGATGGACATGTCATGAATGTGGGCCCAGACATACAGAAAGTACACAGGTGGATGTACCATAGACAGAGAGTGCATAAAATGTTACTGTCAAATGGACACACCTTTGGAATTGTACATGCAGGTTAGCAGCACATTAGTTGGCTGTGTAGTATGGAATACTGATGTCATCTGGCCAAACACTGGCAGACCACAAAAGGCACAGGTATGAAGTACTGAGAAACTACTGATGTCACTGTACAAGCCAGCATAAGTGGAATGCCCCACATATATCTGTGAGTCAGCTGCAAGTAGCTTCCATAGCACACATGCACGCAGCTTACCCCACCATCAGCCATAGGTACATCACAGGTCTTATCCCTGCTGTTGGGAATGAGTACAATATGACTGCCACCTCTGTATGGGAATAGCCACAGAATGCAGCATGCTGAAGAGGTGTCCCATGCAGGTGTGCCACTAGCTGTAAGCAGCACCCTGCCAGCATCCACACCAATGGATCAATAAGGGCAGAAACTATTGGTATTAACACCTTGCACATCTAGCCTGTCACCCCAGGGGAATATAGTGGCTTGCAGCCTGGAACTGTAGGAGTGACACAATGCACCAGCCTGCTACAGATGGCCTGCATCACTACCAAATGCTCTACAGTCCTCTGTCAAAGGCCTGTGTCTCACCCATACTGCCAATGTATGTTATCTCATGGACTCCCAAATAACATAACACAGTCCACAGAACACAAATGCAAGGCCATGTTGACAAATTCCAGTAGCATGTCCACCATGTCCTACTGCATGAACTGTGGACCAACCCCTAAATACTGCTGGGATGAGGTGATAACTATAGGGATACTTATCAGATAATGTTTGCATAATGTTCGGAAGAGGATAGAATAACAGGGAGGAGGGTAAAAGCATGGATACCATGGAGTGTATGAAAGTTTGAAACTCAGATGTGTGCACATACTATCCCTGCCTGCAAACACAGGAATGGGTGGCTACAAACCTGCTCATAAACCACAGTGTGAACAGGTAATGACCATAAATATGAGCCCTGCCTCTGGGTAACCTGTGTGAATCTGTACAGTTATGAGGTATGGCCACAGCAGGATATGGCCATACTGTCACATCGATGGATGTACAAGCATGGGATCCTCAACCACCACAGTAGCAAGGTGCTGAACCATTTACACAGACTCATCAGCAAGTGACTGCAGCTCCCCCTCCAGAATGTCATGATTGTGAAAGAATATGTAGGCTGCAGACCACAGCTTCATTCATCTTGTGTTCCCCAGGAAATTACTGCAAGCAAATATGTATACCTGTCAGTAGTTGATGACATAAAACATCACAGTGTAAAACAGTACATATGTCTGAATATCTCTGCTAACACCAAAACCATGTAGCAGAAGCAGCACAGACACAATTAATTACAGTATCCCACTATCATTTGCCCATTGTGACCCCATATTGTCAACCAATATACAGATATCCTGCAGAAACAGGTTGCTAGCTGTAGGTGTAGAACACAAAAGCCTGCACTGGAGTACAACCTACCTGGAATGGATTCACACATTTAATACAGACGGCCATACTGGGCATGCTCCCACACTTAAAATGAAGCCAATGTCTAGCAACAACAGTGGACTATACATATCTGTCAGTCACAGATGTTTGTGAACACAGTCCACATTGCACACCAGTCATGCTTTGTACCCAAATTGGATAGGAATATACAAATATATCCAAGGACAGCACACTATAATAGGCCAGACTTACACATACATAGATATGTGTAAGAGAGTGACAGTGACAAAGAGCTTCCCATCATGAGGCCTGTCCCACCCAGCACACATCCAGTTGGCTAATACCACATGATGTGCAAAAGTCAATCACAGTAATCATTTGCTTCTGGTATCCCTCAGCACTATAGTGCCTGTGGTGCTTGTGATAACTGTGTAACATAACTGTACAAGTCATTATTCATCTAGCTGTTGTATACACATTCCTGTTAAATGTAAACCTGTGTGTGACTGAGTGTTGTGTTTGTGCTTCCAGATGAATGGTTTATGGCCCATTCACACACACTGCATTCCCCATTTCCCTACTTTGGCAAGCCTGCTGATGTCATTCACCTTGAAATACACCTTTGGGGAATGAGTAGCCCTATAAGCTCCATGGCTCATGCTATAACTGTGTAATACTATAGTGTGATGTATTAGTTAGGTAGGAGCTCTACTCCCAAACATAGTAGCTGTGAGACTCTGTGTGTGTAGAGATCAATGCTTTTGAGGCCATTCACAGTCACTACACTTTCCATTACCCTACTTTGACAAGCCTGCTGATGTCATTCACCTTGAAATACACCTTTGGGGAAAGACTAGCCATATAAGCTCTGTGGCGCATGTGATAAATGCAATACATTGTACTAGCAATACGTTGCTAGGTAGGGGTTTGAATCTCAGTACTGTCAAGAGTGTGTGTGTGTGTGTGTTTGTCATTAGTATCCTGTGTGAAGCTAGCTGTGATTGTGTAATAACAGGACTAATTTTTGCAAATTTCTTATATGGAGGACCTATTATATGTCACAATGTCCACACTACAAGAACAACAGATGTCAAACAGCAGAGAGGCTGGTGTAGACAATCCATACCCCTGCATGTGACATTATGGAATGGGGAACAATATAGGCACCCCTTGTATTACCCAGAGAACACTCTCCACCCATGTCTCATACACAAACACACTTGGCTAGGCAAAAACCACTATGTTGGTAGTTCCCTGCATATTGCCCACAGATAGTAACCATGGTGTGATTGCAGTGGACTACAGAGGACATGGCACCCTGTTCAACCCCTACAATAAACAAATAGTTGCTTACAGTGGTCTTTTGCTATGTTCCCCACTGGATGCCTCCAACAACTGTAGAGTCAGCAAATGTAACCCGCAAAGGAAATACCATGCCTTATATGTATGGACAGATGCCACTAACACCAGTGAATACCTGTATCATGCTGTCAATGTAGGTGCAGGATCAATCTCAGTTCCATAGCCAGTTCTCACCACATGAGGTCAGGAATACCACATCAGATGATAACAATCTGTCCACACAACAAGCCCCAGACACCCCAGGTACACTTCCACATGTCACAGAACATGCACATGGGGCATGTGCATATCTCAGACACCGTCCATATTATGGAATATAGAACACATACATGACAAGCATTGTACAGCACTTTCCACTCACAATAGTAACCCAGATGAGTGGATGGTGAATACAATACCCACCTGTGTGGGCCAATCCAGGGACTACACCGCTGAGCCACACTGCAGACCAGTGTCATGTGGCCTGATGCCAAGATATACCCTTTGCCTAGCCTTGTACAGCCTTCTGGCACAATCAACCACTACACACCTGTGAAGCAATGAACCCATGCATGTCAGTACTGTCAAATCTGCGGCTGTGTGTGTGGAGATTAATGATTTGGAAGCCATTCACACTCACTGCACCTCCTATTGCCCTACTGAAGCATGCCTTCTGATGTCAGTCACCTTGACATACCCTTTGCCCATATATCAGCCTGATAACCTCTGTGGTGCATGTGATACCTGCGTGATACTGTAGTGTAGCAAACTAGTTAGTTAGGAATTCTAATCCTGACCCTGCCAACTGTGATAATGTGTGTGAGTCCCTGAGAGAGTGTGGTTGTGTCATTCTTGACACCTACTTTTGTGGACAGGCACATGTACTACACCTAACTTATCCCTCCTTTATCACTGTTGCCGATGTCACTCACCTTCAAATATACCTTTGGACAACACTCCAACATGTAAGCTCTGTGGTGCATCAATAACTGCATAAAATAGGTATGTTGTCATTTAAACCTGGGGGTGTTGTGGCGTCAAGCAATAATTGCCACTTTATTTCTTTATGTCCCAGTATACCTTTTATATTGTCATATGATATATGACAACATATCTATTAAACCTATATTAGAGGCAAGATTATGAAGTAAAGAAATCAAATGTGTAGTATATTATTTTATTCGTTTCATGCAATGTACATTTGTTATAAATAGATGTGTTTTTCAATGTATGTGTATAGTTATCAGTTAAGAACATGTAAGGTCTAGACATTTTACACAGAAGTATAATTAGTATGTTTAGTAGATAGACTGCATACAGCTTTAAATAAGTGAAGTCCCTGTTTAAACCTAATGGTTCCAAAAACCCTATTTAACTAATTAAGGTTTAGTGCTACACATTCTGATGATGTCCACATGGAGTGGATGAAAGTGCTTAACCTGTAGCACAGCTACAAATGATTTTATCACATTTTATCTTTTGTATGTTTTAAGAGTATACATAATAAATTTGTTCTTTATGGACTACCCGAGTCATCTTTCTTGGAACCCAGCCTATAATGTTTGCCATTGATTTGTTTTCAGGGATGTGGCACAGGTATCATCATATGCACAGGGTGTGTTGTTGGTTTGCCAGAGACCTAGGCTGAGCCATATGTTTGACACCATGTGTGTGAGTGAGGTGATTTAATTATTAATTTGACTATGGTGATGTGGTGAATGTAGGTATGGGGTTGCCCTAGCTGTGTTAGTATTGTGGGTGTTGTGTGTATGCATGCATGCACACAGTTCTGCCATGTGGCTGCCCTATACAAAGGTTTGTTGGACAGCTGCAGACCATACCTGGCAGGGTGTGCAGTTCACCGTCTCCAGCCACAGACACAAGAACTGTGCCTGCCAGGGGTTCCACGGTCACCAACAGGCACAAGCCATGATATGGTACTCTCCCCTGATGATGACATATGTCCACTGGATCCAGGTCCCTCTTGGGACTGGCCAGAGCCATGTGCACATGGCCTACTGTGGTGTGGTGTGGACAGCACCCCCCCTGCAGTGTTGAGGCTGGTAATGCCACTACTAGAGTGGCTCTGAGTTCTGGCACGTCCACATCGACCACCAGCTGTTGGTGTTGCTGGCCTAAGTCCACGTGGCCGTTGCACCACTCCCACCATATGCTTGTGCATGGACATTCCACAGTCAAGGATTCCCACCATTTCACCCAACCGTCTATCCATGACCTCTGAAAAATAACAGAGGGCACCTGCAAGATCACGGATGTTGTTAGTAACAGCTGAATGAGTAGCCCTCTGCAGCCTTAGAGCATGTCTGGTGTACCATTCCACACATGCCTGTGCCTCCATAATGGCCTGAAACATGCTGGTGGTACCAGATGTGGCATTTCTGCAAGGGGCACATTGACCAGCAGCCCTCCAATGAGCACCCGTGTACATCTGCCTATGTGGTACCCTGCTGGACATCCGGCTATGGCTGCTGTGCCCAGACACACATGCCATAGATACCACACTGTTCTGTCCCATGCCACCAACTGCCAACTGTCCCTCAGCTATGGCCACTGGTGATGGGGTATGTGTAAGCAATGTGACTGTGTGTGGGGATGAGGTGGATAACAGTGGGATGTCAAACAATGGCGCAGCTTCAGACCCTGACAACCCCTCCTGTGCCTCAACACACCTATCATCATTTTCAGTGTCTGTATGGACACCAACATCAGATTGCCTGGAGGAGGGACCCTGACCCACCTCGCAACCTGTGAGGGGAAAGCAAGAAATGCACTTTAAGACCTGTACGTCATTGCTTAACAGTACACACACACACACACACACACACACACACACACACACACACACACACACACACATACACACCCACACACATGCACACACGCACACCCTGACATTCCACCATACTACTTATCTGTCCCTGAGTTTACAGAATGTCTCTAGTTTTTCATTTTAATTTCCCCATCTTGCATCAGTCTTAAATAATTACAGTCAATAATACCAATCATTAATGTATCATTCTTCGAATTGCTCAGAAAAGTGATCACAAAACATGACCTGTTACTCCATTAACTCTTTAACTTGATTGGAGTATTTTTTTCAAAGACTCCCTAATGTCATCAAGTGTTCACCCTGGTTTTGTCCAGACATCTTGAGCATGGTCCCCATATGTTATGGGCTACTACAGTCACTCAATAATGTCACACACTGGAGTGTCATACTGAACTATTGTTCAGTAGATGCAAGATCTGTTGCTCTATTAACTTTTTATGTGAACTACAGTAATATTTGGAAACACTCTCTGGTGTTGTCTAGTAATTCCCCAATGCATCTTTAGTACTGCATATGTGGGTATTCTTCCACCTTTCTGATGAATGCAATTACAACAGTATCCCTGGTGTCTAGTTTTCCCTCCCAATGCATCTTTCATGCTGCAGACTTTATTATACTATCAGCTGTCCTGAGATTACATGTCAGAAAAGTATTCCTGGTGTCTAATGTGTCTATGTCAATGTACGGCACAATTTCTAAGGCAAGTTGAGAGGCATGAACAACCCCATACTCACACATGTGCATACATGGACACACACACACACACACACACACACACACACACACACACACACACACACACACACACACACACACACACACACACACACACACACACGCTTACAGGTGAGGTTGCACAAAGATATTACACAGACATCTCATTAACCATCTGTCAACATGCATGACATATGGCACTGAACAGCATGCAGTGCAGTTATAGTCAATCCCTGCTAGCAACATTATACACCTATGTGATGCATGGGTTGTGTTAGTAGGTGATACCCCTTCCCATGGAACACACTGCACCCATGTACACAGTATTGCTGTGCACCTGTTCGGAACCCTGGCATGTAGTGTGCATCATACCTCACAGGTGTACACACCATTGCTGAATGTGTATATGTGTGTCAGTTATGTTTGCTCTGCTGCTCACAGCCCCTATGTGTTTGTCAGACATATACCTGGGATGATATGTGGACAGATGTCATTTGTGAATGCCTGATGTCTGATTTACAGATCTCATCATCAGTGGTGCATGTATGGCCAATAAAATACAATTACACTGACAACCTTCAAACCTTACCATGGCTATGGGGAGTGTACACACCCTTATTGATATGACACCCTCTTCCCTGATATGCCATGGGGCCACATTACTGCAAATGTTAACATTACACAAATCTGATATGTGACATATGACCTGTGCAATCAAATGCAGTATCAAACAAATATGTTAGTTGTACAGATGCTGATTGAGATGCATACAGTTTGTGGGTGCATATGTGTGTCACCCTTATCATGATGGTTTATGGCACCTACTGTTATGTGTACTACAGCAGCCTCTATTCCTGGAAGGGGTATACTAGCATCGACCATATGCATTTGCCAGTATTTGGTCACTCTGCCCTACAAATGTCCCCCAACTCTCCATGATTGCAAGGTCAACTCATGTGCACAGCCCTTGGAGGTCACACAGTGCTGTCACTATTGCTGTGGAGTCAAGGTTATGTCTGCCACAATTCATGACCTTGACTGTGTGCAGATGCAACCATTCTTAGCAAGCTTTGGATCTCTGCTTCAGTGCACTGTTGTGTTTCAGGATGACACCCCCTCCCCATCCTCACCCTTTTTGCAGATGCTTGACAACTATGGCCTACACATGTGTGTCATTTTGCAGTGTCCCAAATTCTGAACATGTGTACCGGCCTAGTCCCTGCTAATGACTGGCAAACATACAGGTATACACTGGCACCAGCAAGGTACAGATGGGCATGGTGGACCTAAGGTGGGGTGAGGTGTTGGTTGTGCAGCACATGTACACATGTATCTTAATTGATACTGTCTGTAGGTTTCCACTATGGTCTTGGTACACCAATACACATTGCAATGCATGCCTTTGGGGGACTTTTGCTGTTATGCATATGCTACCTGTAGAGAGGCCTGGCTGATGTTTCCTGTGGTACATCTGTCTCATCTGATTACCCTAACCCATGGGCCACACTTATGCAGAGTCCAGGCAATTGCCAACACAGGTACTGCCCAGCCACTACTTGCTAGACATTCCTGCAACTCCCTCAGTGTTGCAGCATGTTACTAGGCAGCCTGCATGACCAGTTTTCAACATGTGTCGTCATCTGTCTTGGATGGCCATCTGTTTATTTTCTACATTAATCCTGTCCCATACATCCTTGTCACATTCATGACTGTCTACACTGTTTGCCATGGTATATGCAATGGTGAGGTAAGGCTACATGTTCAACAACTGGGTGCTACCCGTTGGGTATGGGATCCATTCCATAGCCTGTAAGATGTGTGCAAGCCATGGCTGCCTCTGTTGCAGGTAAGTGGGCACATTTGATGGCCAAACATCTAGGACAGCAGACGATTTTTTTGGTGTGACATTGAGGACTTGTACTTGCTGGAAGGTCCATACTCATGAAGAATGCATGCTGTCAGTACCTCAAAAGCTGCTTCCACAATATGTTATCTGGAGTGTATGCACACAGCTTCCAGTGTTTGTGAAGGTATGTATTCCCCATATTTGTTGTCTTAACATAGGATTCCATATTACACATTCATTGCTCATGTTAGGACCACATTGCAGGTTGTAAGGGTTGCAGAATGCAGTATTGTAATGTGCCGTAGTGTGGATCTGTAACAGTTGCCATTGTAATAGTGGTATATACACTGTTATAGCACTGTATAAGGGTGATGTTTCAGACATGTCCCTACTGTAGGAATGTGTCCCACCATTATGTTCATCTCTGTGCACACATTTTGCAATGACAGGTTGTTAGTTATATTGCAGGACTCTTACATACCCTTCAGATATGCCACCATGGTGACCACTGTGATGCAGTGCAGTTAACAGCAACAATACATGAACATGTGCAGCATGCATTATGGGTAGGTGTGTTAAATGTGGGAATGGAATATACCATGGCCATAACATGACCATTGTATTGGTAAACCTGAACAAACACTATACTCACCAGCTACAGGCAGCTGTCCCAGAGGTATACCAGAGGGACCTACATAATTGTGTGAGAGATGTGATGTCAGTTGCCACACCTGTGACATTGGTACAAGGTGGGAGCAGCACTACAGTATATCAACAGTACAAACCCACAATAGTACAGATTATGCCCATCTGTTTATTAATACAACGCAGCAACAGACTATATTTCATCTCACATATGCATGATTAAACTCTACACATGCAGATAGATATGCAACAGTGGTCTACTGATTTGCTCTGTGGGCTTACCTGCACGCTCCTCAGCCATTGTGTGGGTAGCACCCACCTCCAGTATGCTCTCCGCCTGGTCTTGTGTTTGCGGGTGGGCAGGTGCCCCAAGGCTGGCTAGGTGCTTTTCAACATGTGTTGGGGGGGCTGGATGGCATGACCCTCTAATTGCAAGCTGGTCCCCCCTAACCACAGCAGCACACCGACGGGCATGGCGGAGTAGATCAGTGCATCAATGTCGGACCTGCTCATAACTATGGTTATGCAGGTCAACATCGTTTACCCTGTGGACAAGATTGCTCCACAGGGTGGTCCTGTCCTGCAGATCACGGGCTGTATGCCCGAACAGGGTGTGGTAGTGCTGCATCAGGTATGTGATGATGACATCATTCTCCTGCACTGTGTACATCAGAAGTCTCTCCCTGGACATTTTGCCTGAAAGACATAAAGAGGGAAACAGGTCTGAGGACCTCATACTGCAAGGATATAATAGTTGTTAATACACATCTCTGACTCCCCCATACCATATCTGCAACAACAATCTGATCACACAACTCAATGGGTATGTCTGCAGAACACCTACCGTTGGGACATATATTGTATTGTACAGCAATTTGTGCAATGTGTTTGTAGTCATGTTCCATGCTAACACTATCATCGGTGGCCTGTTACAAACATTGTCACCTGCATGCCATTGTAAGGTCCACTATGGTTCCATATATGCATGGGTTCTGTTTGCTATGTGACTGCTGCACATCGGTTGCTTTGTGTTAATGGGGATATCTATGCATGCTGTTAGACATAATCCTGGAATGTGTGGACTATTACTACCCACATATGTTCTATAACAGTGACACAATATCATGTTTGGGAAGACAGTTGCCAGCAGAACCACCTCTGCCACCTCATCGGGCCATGTTACCAGGCCACATCACATCTGGGACCCACCTTGGGACCTCATCATCTACTGGTCCTGCACTACCTTCAGGTGGAACCACCTCAGGGGATGGTGTTCACACCCCTCCGCAAGCACACACAGACTGGATCCTGTCACCCGAAATCAGGTTGAGGGTCTGGTGCATAGGGAGCTCCACAGAGACTCGGGGGATGTGCTACAGCACCATGAGGCCCTAAGTACACAATCTCAGGGTCCGCATGTTCCTCCTGTTCAGCCCGCAGCCCAGGCACCTTCAGGGCTGTAAAGATGCTGTTGTGACTGCCCATGGGTGGGGAGCTTGGTCCCATTGTTTCCACATAGGGGCTCATGGGCTTCCACATTACAGACAATACTCCCCATCCAAGGTGTTTACCGCCCCTGTATGCTGTCTTTTCTGTCTTCCAACCCAACCTACCTCCCCAAATGCACCTACTATCCTTCCCCAAAATACCAATCCCACCTTCGCAAACAAGGGCAATGTGTTCCCAACATGGAGTTCACACCAGACATAACTGTCCATTTTGCACCCACTTACTGCTGTATATGTATGTGTGTATTGATATGTGTGATGTTCTCTCACACATATCGTGCAGCACTGTCATTCAACAGTAGGGGACATGTATTTATATAAATATATGTGGGTGTGTTTGTATATATGTAGACATACACACACACACACACACACACACAGATATATATATATATATATATATATATATATATATATATATATATATATATGGGATCCAGACACATGCTCGACTAGCATATGTCCGAATCAGAAAACATCGAATACACATACACAAAAGCGCTTAACATCG
>NC_056742.1:303136569-303144069 GCF_019279795.1 Protopterus annectens | reverse complement strand
CCCTACTCTACCATGATCTCAAACAGAAAAAAGACAGTACATTTGATAAGCTGATTTTCAATAAGCTGTATTGGCTTTTTTTTCTTATTGATAACTTGACTTTTGGCAAAATACATGTCATTTATATATATATATATATATATATATATATATATATATATATATATATGGATCTACTTTTAAACATCAAAATTTCAAAATACGAAGCCCACTATACCGAGATGAAAATGGCGAAACTGCAATATCCTGAAACTTCACTAACATCGACACCTAAATCATCGACAAACAATAAGTAAATCTAAGCATCCCACCCTCCACCATAAAAAACTACAACAACAAATAAAACCAAATGACAATCTATTACCGTACATTTAAGCAGGGGGCACCCCCCACACCCCCTGCTAATTAAATATATCAACTCCGAGATCGCACTACACCAAAGAAAATGACAAATATGCTTTAACGAGTCGTATGGCTACATGTCTAATGAGCAGCAAAATCTATATAACCTTCTTTTTAAGCAAGACTTTCTTACCTTTCCCATACTTTACAGTACAATACATCCCTCTGACACTTACCAGAGCTTGCAACCTAATGCCAGCCATTTTCTTTGTTTCAATATAACGTACAGAGTCGTAAAGACATAACATTTCTTAAAAAATTTTTACAGCACTTTTTTAATAGCCATTTTGTTATTTCGACATTCGGGATTGTAAACATTCAGCATAATGCGGTTTTGGCATTTTCATCTCGGTATTGTGGTCTTCGGTATTTTGGAATTTCGGTGTTTAAAAGTAGATCCATATATACATATATATATATATATATATATATATATATATATATATATATATATATATATATGTGTGTGTGTGTGTGTGTGTGTGTGTGTGTGTGTGTGTGTGTGTGTTTGTATGTATGTGTGTGCGTATATATACATATATATATATATATATATATATATATATATATAAATGGTAACTGTTATACAAACTTATCTTATGTTACTAAAGTAGTCAAAAACTATAATAAACAGTAGCAGTCCATTATCACAAATACAGAGAACAAATATGTTAGTAATTTTAACATTAAAAATGAAACAGTACTAGACCCTGTCCTTAAATAGCTGCAAACCATAAAATGCAGCTAAAGCATTTATTTTCATCTTTCCTTCCTTTATAATATACTTAACAAATGTTAGCCAACATCTCACTGTAGAATCTGTAGTCTTTTGTGTCACTATGGCAACCTATTTATTATACTTCCAATGATGCTGAATATGTGAGCACTAAGGAACTTAAGTACTTAAGATCTGCATTTTCAGGATGATAATAGTGTTTTGGGGTCATAATAATCCAGCATTTCCAACTATACCTGAAATTATTTAATTATATGTAATATTTTAACCAGTGCTAAAGCATCTGAAAAGTGTAGTTCCATACAAATTTTATCAAAAATTACATAAATTGCTGAAACAGAAACAGTAATCTGTTTATACTCTTCTAATGCATTAACACAAAATTAACTTAATGATTAAATTAACTGTTCATAAAATAAATTACTGTAACAAAAATATTTGCTGCACTGAAAGATAGCATGCTCCTCTATGTAGAAATAGAACCCGAGTTGAAATTATTGCCATCTTAACTATAATTATCCTATTTAAATTCATTTATTTCAGAAAAGCTTGCTATATAATACTTCAACAGCACTATAATAATCTATACTGCAAAATGTTGTTGTCAAAGTATTATGGAAAGTTAATTACAGTACCTACTTAAATGAGCCGTGAATAATATTGTTAAGTACAATTTATTTTTCTAAGGTTATGCTTATTAACCAACCACCATAATCTATCTGAAAAGCACTTTAAACATATTTCAAATTTTAATTAATATCTGATTCTGTAGCAGCCACCAGGAGCCAGCATTAAGTAAATGTATAGTAACATGAGTGAAAGATAGATTAGGATAACTTGAGACCTTAGGCCATGAGAAAAATAATGTTGCTTCTTGCCACATAATCCCCAGGATTTACTATTCTTCCATGCAGGACTAGCGTAGTCCAACAAGGAAGCAGCCATTTAGGAGCAGGATGGCAGTGCGCCATGCATATTAATGAAGGCGCACTGCCTGAGCTTCTAATCTTACACGGAGCATGTAAGAGTGCAGGGGGCGTGTCTGAGAGCAGAGCTCTCAGAATATACACGGCCCTGCAATGAAGAACAGCAGAAAGCCCTAAAAGAATGAGCAAGACCGCTCATAGGTGTACCGATACCCCCAGCAACATCCTCCACGTGTACAAGAGCAGTAGTTAACACAGATTAAATTTAACCATAGGTGCGCGGGTTTGCCCATTGCTTAGCTACGGTTAATGCAGCTTAAATGGCAGAAGAGGTTAAAAAGCCAGATATATGCAATGAAGCAGTATAGCAATAGTGTAGTGGGCAGAGCATTCCTTACGAGCAGTCATTCCCGGTTCGAGTCCCACTACAGCACATTCTATTTTCCATGTCAAATCATGTTATGACCAATATTTTTAGTTGCATAACCTACTAAATATATTTGTGAACTGGAGTACTGCATTAAATGCAGATGTGAGGTGTTAGTGTCATAATGTTGCAAAGTCCAAAGATAATCACATGTGCCCCATACAGTATATGTACACAGGAATCAGGGATACAAATGGAAGGTAAAATGTATAATGAATTATAACTCCATACAGCTTCCAAATCCCCCACCTTCCCAAGAATCATTAGACATTACTGTCTAAATTAGTGCAGTGGTAAGCGGGCGTAAGCACTAGTAAGCAAGTGTAAACACTATTAAGCAGTAGTAAGTGGGAGTAAGCATATGTAAGCACCAGTAAGTGGGTTTAAGGCTGTTTGCGTGGGGGTAAGCAATGCACACACAGGTTAAGCAACATTGAAGCTAGCTCTCTATAAGCATATTTAACTGAAGGTTAGCAGTGCTTACCCTCATGCAAACCCATGCAAAGCCACTTACAAGTGCTTAAAAGTGCCTTAATCCCTCTGTATCCAACAGCCACTGTTCTGCCAAGCAACAAAATAAACAGCCTTACAGTTCTTAAACCCCGGACCCTACACACTATAGTCACAGTAATTAACCACCAAGCCATCACAGCAGTACATAAGATTGAGGTATCACCAAACAAATCCTCACTATAGTAAAATCAAACTGAACATGTGAAAGGAATTAGTATACAGTCATATGTTCAATAACCTACTACATAACAAAAATATGTGAACTGGAGTACTGAAGTAAGCCCAGATTTGAGGTGTAATTGTAATAGTGTGTTAAGTCCCCTATTAAACACAAGGACACCATACAGTGTACATACACATGAATCATGGATACCAGACATATATATAACATGTAATGAATAATAAATCAATGCCAAAAAGCAAATATAATGCAAAGTAAATATTAAGCAATGCTAAGCATTGCACAGGCCAGCTAACTCAGTTTGTCCAGTAGTATACCCCGTTAAACAATGCCAACCTTAGGTACGCTGGTTTGCCCATAGCTTAGCCTTTTTAAAACTGTCTAATCTTGGCAAAGTGCGGGAAAATGGCCCTACTTAAACCCAACAGGTGGGAATACACCCCGAGGATCACTTCTGTGTCTCTGCTCGACAGTGACACAGGAAAATAACTTTCTTGGGTGGCGTAAGCTATGGAACCTTGCTGGCTAGGCTTACGTAGGCCCTTGGGCCAATAGCCTAGTACCTACCTATGAACCTATGAACTGGTTGTAGCTTCCCCTTGCAGGTACCATGTCAGGAATAGGAGATGGAGTGCACTTTCGGGCAGAGTGCTGGGGCATCCAGGAGTCCAGAGTCATGGCAGGACTCCTTGTCAAAGACCATAAGCAGAGACTGCTGCAGGGCCAGTACCAGGGTTCCCAATATAAAGCAGAAGCCTGGGACCGCCTCACCCGTGACCTCACCAGTGCCAATGGCATACCCTGAACTGGTGAGCAGGTCAGTCATCACTATGCCGACCTGAAGCGGCAAAAGGGGGATCTCTAGGATCAGTGAATCCAAGAGGCTAGAACAACAGGGGAGGTCCCAGTAGTGTGTAAGTATCACTCCAGTACCTGTTTAATAATTGCCAGGTCATGTATATTATGGACAGGTATGGCTAAATATTCCTCTTATGTCCTTCACAGCAGCAAGGGAGTGGGCTGTGAACCAGGAGGCCCATGGCTGTCGCTTGGAGAGGTTGTGACGTGAGGTAGGTTAGTAATACTCTTGCATATACTGTCAAAGGAAATAAATCTAACTGTATTAGTAAGTCATTTGCCTGTATAACATCTGTATTGTATAAGGCAAGTACTGCATACACCAGAGAATATGGCAGGAAGAGTCTCATATAGGTTGTATATAAATGAAAGCATAATAGCCTGACAATGAAGGTCTAACTGCTGGACTGCATGTGTTTACTCTGGTATCATATGGTAATGTAGATTTGCAATTACTTAATAGTACTGTTGTATTAATCACTGTTACCCACACTGTGCAACATAAATTAAAAATGTGTAGAAATGTCTGTATATGACTGGTGTAATCCCCAGAGGTCAGCTAGTACAACTGGGAGAGACATAGCCAGAAAACAGTGAAAACACAGACAACAAAATCCAAATACACACAACTGAGATGTGAACTGTTGTATTTTTAGCACACACAGCCATGGTTCAAATCCTGGGAGTGGTAGTAGTTTGCATACAGAATCATACCCCACATCTGTACAGATATGTCCAGAATGTCCAGTATATTGGCCCATATCTGCTGCCTGTCACTGTGTCCCCCTGGGAAATCAGTGGGATGATCCCAGATGTATAGGCTGCAAACAAGAAATACAACTGATTGTCACACATCTATAAGAACAAACCAGTCACTCTAACAACTCCCCAAACTGTTACGAGAGTAATAAGCCATGCATGTCCCATCTACACCCCCATGTTGTCAAGCTGTGACCAGAATGTGTACAGTAACAGAGTGAGATGTAAGTGCATAATACTAATGTAAAACTGGTACTTTGTGTGGCAACAGTCAGCTAGTGCTAACAAACATTGCTCCCACAGGTACGTCAGATACGAACACTGTGCCCAGAAATAAAAGAGTGATACCCTGTACTGGTACTGTTTACTCTGGTATTGTATGGCATTGTTAGTGTTGCAGTTGCTCTGAATAATAAGGTATTACTCATCACTGTCACCCACACTCTGCTACATAATATAACTGTCCAGGAAATCCTGTATAAGAGTGATGTAATACAAGGTCAGAATGTAAAACCACAGGAGAATTATACACAGAAATCAGATAAGAGATATACAGCAATATCCACATAGCACACACAACTGTGATGGACAGTGTTTTAGTGTTATCAGACACAGCCATGGTCTGAATCCTGGGAGTGGAAGTAGTCTGCATACAGAATCATACCCCACATCTGTACAGATATGTCCAGAATGTCCAGTATATTGGCCCATATCTGCTGCCTGTCACTGTGTCCCCCTGGGAAATCAGTGGGATGATCCCAGATGTATAGGCTGCAAACAAGAAATACAACTGATTGTCACACATCTATAAGAACAAACCAGTCACTCTAACAACTCCCCAAACTGTTACGAGAGTAATAAGCCATGCATGTCCCATCTACACCCCCATGTTGTCAAGCTGTGACCAGAATGTGTACAGTAACAGAATGAGATGTAAGTGCATAATACTAATGTAAAACTGGTACTTTGTGTGGCAACAGTCAGCTAGTGCTAACAAACATTGCTCCCACAGGTACGTCAGATACGAACACTGTGCCCGGAAATAAAAGAGTGATACCCTGTACTGGTACTGTTTACTCTGGTATTGTATGGCATTGTTAGTGTTGCAGTTGCTCTGAATAATAAGGTATTACTCATCACTGTCACCCACACTCTGCTACATAATATAACTGTCCAGGAAATCCTGTATAAGAGTGATGTAATACAAGGTCAGAATGTAAAACCACAGGAGAATTATACACAGAAATCAGATAAGAGATATACAGCAATATCCACATAGCACACACAACTGTGATGGACAGTGTTTTAGTGTTATCAGACACAGCCATGGTCTGAATCCTGGGAGTGGAAGTAGTCTGCATACAGAATCATACCCTACAACTGTACAGATATGTCCAGAATGTCCAGTATATTGTCCCATATCTGCTGCCTGTCACTGTGTCCCCCAGGGAAATCAGTGGGATGATCCCAGATGTATAGGCTGCAAACAAGGCATACAACTGATTGTCACACACCTATAAGAACATACCTGTTACTGTAGCAACTCCCCAAACTGTTATGAGAGTAATAATCCAAGTATGTCTCATCTACACCCCTGTGTTGTCAAGCTGTGACCAGAGTGTGTACAGTAACAGAGTGTTATGTAAGTGCAAAATACTAATGTGAAATCTGGTACTTTGTGTGGCAACATTCAGGTAGTGCTAACAAACATTGCTCTCACAGGTACATCAGATACGAACACTGTGCTGAGAAATAAAAGCTTGATACCCTGTACTGGTACTGTTTGCTCTGCTATTGTATGGCATTGTGAGTGTTGCAGCTGCTTTGAATAATAAGATATCACTGATCACTCTCACCCACACTGTGCTACATAATATAACTGTGTAGGAAATCCTGAATAAGAGTGTTGTAAGTCACTAAAGGTTAAAGAGGGCAATAGTCTACATATGTCCCGGTTCACCTGCATGTGGTCAAGACATGGCCAGAGTCTGTGCGAAAAGAGATGGACAGGTATGTGCATAACATCAACCTGAAATCTGAGAGTATGTGTAGAAACAGTTAGTGTTAACAAACAATTCCTCCACGGGTATACCAGGTAAGAGGTGTATACTGCAGGTAAAACCAGTTCATGTATATAGATGTCGATAGCCATATCACTGTCCAAACTAAGGCAATAGGGTAGTGTAGTAATACTTGTAAGGTACAGATAACAGCACTGACTAAGAAAGTAATACGAACTACAGGAATATACTAGTTGTTAATCGGCATCTTTCTCTCCCCCCCCATCAAATATCCAACAATACACTAAATACCCATCTCAATTGGTACATGATGACTTCACCATCATATTGGGACATATGTCCTATTGTTTGATAATTATTTAACTCTGTTTCTATGCATGTGCTATGTTAAAATACTCCAACATTGGTGGCATGGTGCCATCAATGTACCTGCATGTTCTTGTTATTACCACTGTGGTCCCATATATGCATGTGTTCCGTTTGCTAGGCAACTGTTCCATATCTGGTGTCTGGGTTAATGGGAATATGTATGCATGCTGTTATACCTAATCCCGGAATGTGTTGACTATTAATAACCCACATATGTTGATAAACCATAAACACCATAGCACGTATGGGAATGCGGGTCCCAGCGGACCCACCTGTCCCACCTCAGCTGGCCATGGCACTGGGCACCA
>NC_056742.1:303109069-303131569 GCF_019279795.1 Protopterus annectens | reverse complement strand
ACCCTACATATTCCCCCCTAATGTCAGGTTGTGTCCATATGTGACACCTGTCTGTGTTGTAGCAAGGCAGAACATTCCATCTGTGCAGGAAGGTGTTGTGAGATTGTGGACCTGATGTCTGAATGTACCCCATATATAGGTATGCATATGTGTACATATATGTCATATATATATATATATATATATATATCTATATATATATATATATATATATATATATATATATATATATATATCTGTATAAAAACCTGAGGTGGTGGTGCTGCGGTAGCGTTGTTGCTTCACAGTAAGACGCTGTCCGGTTCAATTCTCAGCTAGAGCGTCTTCTGCGTGGAGACATGTGTGCATGGGCATACCTTCGTTTTAGGTTGTGCATCAGGGCTATTAACTCGGCATGTAAAAATCAACTACCAATCATTAGCAGACCGGAGTTCCGCTGTGGCGACCCCTACCCGGGAAAAGCCGAAAGACACAATACAACATATATATATATATATATATATATATATATATATATATATATATATATATTTATATCTACATGTATGTCCACAAATATACAGATACCCATGTGTAGACATATATATAAACACATATATACAGCATCATATATATCTACACATATATAGATATATAACTATATGCACACGTCTACATATATACAAACACACGCACACACAAACATATATGTATGCAAATACATGTCCCCTATATTCCCACCACAGTGCTGCATGCTATGTGTGAGGGAACATCACACATAGCAATACACACAGATATCTACAGCTGTCAGTGTGTGCAACATGGACGGGTATGTCACATGTGAACCCCTTGCTGGGACCACATTGCCCTTGTCTGTGAAATATGGAATGGGAATATGGGGAAGTATGGCAGGTATAGTTGTGGAGATGGTCAGGGTTGGTAGATAAAGAGGACAGCCTACAGGGGTGGTATGTGACACATGTGGTTGGTAAACACCCTGGATGGTGTGTGTGTGGTCTGTGATGTGGATGCCCCATTGGCTCCAATATAGACACAATGGAAACAAGCCTTCCACCCACTGCTACTCACAACAGCAGTTCACATCTCGAAGGTGCCTGACCTGGATGCTGAGCAGGAGGAGCATGTGGACCATGTGAATGTGTACTGGGTGCCTCAAGGTGATGTAGCACATCCCACATGTGTCTGTGGAGCCCGTTATGGAACAGACCCTGGACCTGACCTTGGAGGACAAAATCATATCTGCCTGTGCCCCCAGGGGTGGACAACATCCCCTGAGTTGGTTCCACCTGAAGGTATTGCTGGACCAGTACATGGGGAGGCCCCAGGGTGGGTCACACATGTGATGTGGCCTGGTAACATGGGCAGATGAGTTTGGAGAGATGGTTCTGCTGGCCAATAGTACATATACATGCTATTGTGTCACTGTTATAGAACATATGTGGGTAGTAATAGTCTACAAAATCCTGGAACATTTCCAACAGCATGCATAGATATCCCCAATAACACAAAATGTCAGATGTGCAGCAAGCACATAGCAAGCATACCACAGGCATATATGGAACCATAGTGGCCCTGACAATGGCATGCAGGTGAATAGTCTGTAACAGGCCAGCAATGATAGTGTCCACACAGGGAACATGGCTATAAACACATTGCACAAAGTGTGGTACAATACAATATCTGCCCCACTGGTAGGTAATCTGTAGCCATACTTATTGAGCTGTGTGTACAGTTCATTGTCACTAATATGGTGGGTGGGTGACAGTGATGTATATTAAGAACTGTGGTAACCTTGCTGCATGACTTGCTCACACCTGTGTCCATCTTTATGTCTTTCAGGCAAGATGTCACATGGAAGGCTTCTGGCTTACTCAGCTGCTAAGAATGACATTGTGGTAAACCACCTAATACAGTACTACCCTGTCTTGTTTGGTCAGGCCACCCATGATCAGCAGGAGCGGACCGCCCTGTGAAATGACCTAGTCCACAGGGTCAATGATGTCGGACTGCACAACCGCAGTTATGAGCAGGTCTGGCATCATTGTTCTAACCTGCTTCGCAATGCCCATCAGCATGCTGCTGCAGTCCAGGGGGGGGGGAATCACCTTGCAACAAGGGGGGCCATGCCATCCATCCTCCAACACATGTGGAGGAGCTCCTAGCCAGCCTCGTGGCACCTGCCCGTCTGCATAGCCACCAACCGCCGGACACCTTTGTGGAGGTGGGTGCTACCCACACACTGGCTGAGGAGCACACAGGTAAGGCCACAGGGCACATCAGTAGCCCACTGTTGCATATACATCCACATCTGTACAGGTAGATCATGCATATCTGACAATGTCATAGATATAGTTTGTTGCTGCATAGTAGTGCTAAACAGATGTGCATATGTGGTAGTATTGTGGACATGCACTGTTGATGTATTGTAATGCTGCACCCACCCTGTAGCATTGCCACAGGTGTGGCCACTGACTTTGCATCTCTCACCCTCTAATGTAGGTCCCTCCGGTATACCACCAAGGCAGCAGCCTGTAGCTGGTGGGTATGGTTTATGTAGATGATTTCCAATACACTGGGCATGTAATGGCCATGGTATATTCCAAGCAAACATCTAACACACCTACCCAAAATGCATGCTGTACATGTGCACGTATTGTTGCTGTTAAATGCAATGTATCACAGTGGTGACCATGACGGGGTACTGGAGGGGTATGCCAGACACCTGCAAGATAACTAACATTCTGTCATTGTGGAATGTGTCCACAGGGATTAACATAATGGTGGGAGACATGGCCTACAGTAGGGACATGTTTGGAACAGCACCCATATACAGTGCAATACCAGTGTATATACCTGTAGGACAATGGCAACTGTTGCAGAGTTACACTATGCCATAACGTATTACTGTGGTCCACATTATCAGCTGGGACTAAGCTGTAACATGTGGTGTTCAGTGTATGGGACACTGCAAACTGACACATGTGTAGGCCTTACTTGTCAAGCATCTGTAAAAAGGCTGAAGGTGTGGGGGTGCCTGCATAACACACCAGTGCACTGCAGCAGGGATCCCAAGGATGCTAAGAATGGCTGTATCTGCACATAGTCAGGTTGAGGAACTGTGGCAGACATAACCCTACCCCCACAGCAATAATGATGGCAGTGTTTGAACACCAAGGGATGTGTACATGAGTAGACCTTGCAATCATGCAGATTAGGGGGACATGTGTAGGGCAGACTGAACATACACTGGCAAATGCAGATGGCCCACGCTAGTATACCCCTGCCAGGAGTAGCGACTGCTGTAGTACACATAACAATAGGTGCAACAAACCATCATGATAAGGGTGTGCAAACATATGCCCACACGGAGTGTATGCATCATGGTCAGCATCCACACACCTAACACATTCCATAGACACTGCATGTGAGAGTACAGGACATATGTCACATATCGGGCTCATGTACTATTAATATATGAGATGATATTGTCCCATGGTAGATCAAGGAAGGGCATCATATCAATAAGGGTGTGTACACCCCTCATAGCAATGGTATGTGCTGATGGTTGTCAGTATAATAGTATTGGATTGGTCATACATGGTCCACTGATGTTGAGAGCTGTAAATCAGACATCAGGTATTCACAAATGAATACCATCCAAGGTATGTATTGCTGAAAAACATAAGGGCTGTGAGCATTAAAGCTGACATAACTGACACAGTACTACACATTCAGCAATGGGTTGAACACCTGTGAGGTGTGGTGCACAGTACATGACAGGGTGCATAACAGGTGCACAGCAATACTATGTACAATGGTGCAGTGGTATCCAGGGGAAGGGGCATCACCTAGTGACATGGCACATGCATCACACACATGTATACTGTTGGTAGCATGGATTGACTATAGCTGCACTGCATGTTGTTGTGTACCATATGTTATGCATGTTGACAGATGCGTAATAGAAGGACCATGTGTACTATCATTGTGCAGCCTCACCTGTATGTGTATGTGCATCCTGGTGGATAGTTAGTTTGTCTGTAGGGTCACTCTGGTGAAGTGGAGGGAGGTTGATGCATGTAGGATGCGTGTGTGTGTGTGTGTGTGTGTGTGTGTGTGTGTGTGTGTGTGTGTGTGTGTGTGTGTGTGTGTGTCTGTGTGTGTGTGTGTGTGTGTGTGTTTATGTGGCTGGCCATGTATGCACATATGTGATTGTGGGGTTGTTCATACAGCAGTACCTCCCTTTGGGATCGTGCAGTACATGGACATGGACTGCCACATGACACACAAGGAATACTTGTCATGTATGTAATCACAGGACAGCTCATAGTATAATAAGGTCTGTAGCATGGAACAGGCATTGAGAGGGAAGGTAGACACAAGGTATACTTTTAATATCGCATTCAGCAGAGAGGTGACTGAGAACCCACGTATGCAGCACTACAGATGTATTGAGGAATTATTAGTCAACACCAGGGAGTGTATCCATATATTACAGTTGTCACATGATAGGCTGATTGAACAGCATATCTGGCATGTACTGAACAGTACATACACATGACACTCCAGTGAACATAGTAGCCCCCACATATAGGGGCCATGCTCATGATGTCCGGACATACACAGGGTGAACACTGAATGATAGCAGTGAGGCCATGTAAAACCACTACACTCAAGTCAGCCAGGTAATGGAGTAACAGGTCTTGTGTTGTGATCACTTGTTTAGGCATTTAGAGGACTGATACCTTAATGAGTGGTATCAATGAGTGTATGTTGCCAATTGTTTTGCAGGATGGGGAATGCATGGGAGTATATGTGAACCCGTCTGTAAAGTCACAGACAGATAGGTATTAAGGTGGTGTGTGTGTGTGTGTGTGTGTGTGTGTGTGTGTGTGTGTGTGTGTGTGTGTGTGTGTGTGTGTGTGTGTGTGTGTACTGTTATGCAGTGCTGTACAGGTCTTAAAGTGCATTTATTGTTTTCCCCCACAGGTGGCGAGGTGGGTCAAGGTCTTTCCTGCATGCAATCTGATGTTGGTGTCCATACAGACACCAAAGATGATAATAGTACTGTTGAGGCACAAGTGGGGTTGTCAGGGGTCAAAACTGCGCCATCATTTTACATCCCCCTTTTAGCCACCCCAACCCCGCACACAGTTTCAGTGCCTATACATACCCCATCACCAGTGGCCATAGTGGAGGGACAGCTGGCGTTTGGTGGCAGTGCACAGGAAAGTGTGGTAACCATGCCTACTGTGTTTGGTTGCAGCAGGCATAGCCAGATGTTCGGCAGGGCACCACATAGGCAGATGTCCCAGGGTGCTCGTGTTAGGGCCACTGGTCATCATGCCCCTGATAGACACAACACAGCTGGTACCAGCAGGTGCATGTTTCAGGCTGTTATGGTGGCGCAGGCATGTATGGAACATTACACCAGACAGGGCCTGAGGCTGCAGAGGGCTGCTCTCACATCTGCAAGTGACAACTCCCATGAACTGTCTGGTGCCATCTGTGCATTAACTAAGCTCATGTATAGACAGTCTGGTGAGATGATGGCCCTCATCGACTGTGGTATTTCCATGCTTGAACATGTGGTGGGAGTGTGGTGATGGCCGTGTTGATGTAGGCCAGCAATGCCAACAGCTGGCAGTCAATGTGGACATGCTAGGACACCAAGGGGCTCCCATAGTGGCAGTACCATCCCCGGCACTGCAGGGGGGGTGCTGTTCACACCACACCACAGCAGGCCACGAGCACGTGGTCCTGGTCAGTCCCAGGAGGGACCTGGTCCCAGTGGACATTTGTCATCATCAGGTGAGAGTAGCACATGGCGGCCTGTACCTGGGCGTGCCCGTGTAACCCCTGGCAGGCACAGTTCACATGTCCATGGCCGGAGGCAGTGAACAGCACACCCTGCCAGGTATGGTCTGCAGCTGTCCACAAACACTTGTGTAGGGCAGCTACATGGCAGAACTGTGTGCATGCATACCCACACACTATACGAACACACCTAGGGAAACCCCATACCTACACACACCACATCACCATGCCCAGTTCACCTCATTACACCCCTCACCCACATACATGGTGTCAAATGTATGGCCCACCCGCAGCCTCTGGCAAACTAACAACACACCCTGTGCATATGATGATACCTGTGCCACATCCCTGTCATCCATACTATCGATGCAGGGACAGGCTAATATGGTTCTGATGCACATGGCGACTGTACTATAGTGTACCACAGTACTGCAGTGTAACATGTTGTAAGGAGTAAAGTGTAATGCATATATGTCAGGTAGCGTAGCCATCCAGCAATGATGCATTATAGCTGTTAGTAAAACTGGTTGATTGTGGTCTCTATAATGTTATCCATTGGTGTTGTAGGTGTACATGTGTCAGCACAAGGATGGTCTGCAGCCATATTCCACAATGTGGTATGGCACTGTGGTGACACCATGGCTGTGACATATCAGGGGTACAGTTGAACACATGTTACAGGTTTGAATAACAGTTATTGCATGTGCCACATAGACAGGTGACCCACTGGGAAGTGTATAATCTTCAACATGATGTAGACCTATCCACATACACGCACACTCTTACTTGGCAACACTGGGATTAGAACCCTACCTAGGTATGTAGTGATACTGAAGTGTGTGGTATTCATTGCACACACCACACAGTGTTTAGGGTGAGGTGTGTTCCAGGTTACATGTTACATGCAGAACATCCCCAGACATGTACAGTATGCAATGGGTGTATATGGATAATACATAGTGTGACAAATTCATATACACATAAGCAGACACATAACAGGCAGACACACATCCGAGAGACCTGAGCCTATTGCTGCTAACTAACTTGACCATGTGTCCAATGTGTTACATGTAGGCTGCACACAGCACATGCATAACTGGCCTGGATTGTGATATCAGTTACATGTATGGTTGATGGTGACAGTGGTAACCATAACATGGTACATGTGACATATACCAGGTGTACCTTGGTGTAATGACAGTGTACACAGCACCCACATCCACCAGTGGATATTGTACTCCCTGAAACCCATGATGACACTCTGATATACCCACCATCACACATTGGCCATGACTGTGATACAACCCATTGTATATCCCAACAGTGGTACTACAGGGATATGCATCTATTGCACATGCCACATGCATAGTAGGGTGTTGCATTGTCATGCCTCACCTATGGGCAGCAACAACACTATCTGTATTACTGTGTGACAATCGGTATTGTACTAGGAGTATGTGGCCTTGGAATACTGTACCCTACAGATATACGGACATGCACACATACCCACACTTGCCAGAGCACAATGGGTATCCCATGCCTATCAACCCATTTGTACAATACTGTTGTGCTGGTACTGCAAGGCTCGTGTAGCCAGTATGGAGAGGAGCTTAACAGAGTACATGTAATGTCCCATACAGCAGCAGCCACAACTGACTATAGCAATGGGTGTTGCGGTGGCTGTGAAGGCCCTCGTGGAATTCCCAAGTACAGGTGTGCTAACACACAGACACTGCTATACCCAGTCATGCACACGTACACATGTGTCAGTACTGGGGTGCATCACTGAAGGTGGTCATAGCTGTGTACCTAGCTATTGTCCAAGGAGAGATGGGTTGTGTAGGGGTTGTGTGCACAGTGGTATCCTGCCACCTGCCATGTGGCAGCAGGCAATCTATTGACAGACACTACTGTGGTGACCTTCAGGGTGAGAGTGACATGCACCATCCAATCCTCCAGGTGCCTCCTGCACATGGCCACTGAGGTGATCAAGTTGACATGAACAGAACATGCATTACAACACATGGTTAGGGTCTGTGATGGAGACCTATACCCCAGCATGTTCTGTTAACTGTGGTAGTGTAGTGGAGGTACCCGTGGCATGTGGTGCGTACAGGGTGTAATCTCCTATATGTGCCAGTTCTTACACAGCTGGGCAGACATGTCAGTGTCAATCAAGTTTAGGTTGCCTGTACATATCCCAGCTGGATACCTGCCATCTGCACATCTGTACAGGGACTGACAGTCATCAGCTTAGCAAGTAGCTATGCAGTAGGATGAATGTGTTGACAGACAGACATTTGACAACAATATGTATGCCATAACTACATGTCAGAAACCCTCACTAACATGTGCTATACAGACGTAGTCTACAGTTACATTCCACATGTTGGATCATTACTCAGTAGGGGTTATATACTGTGACACAGCTCACATACCAGGGATACAACAGGGAGGCCTCAGAGTCCAGCTATGCTTGCAAGTGTGCCTGTTGTCAGTACTACATTTAGCAGTCTACTCTTGCTTGGGTAAGCACTGTCAACAGTAGTACTACCATGATATACTACATGCCAGTGTGACAGCACATACCCTGGGCTACTACCCCTGTATGTAAAACATTCACATGGATAGTGCTGTACAGGCCTCATATACATCTTGTGTCCCACACATGACACTCACACCCCTTGCTACTGTAATAACAGCACATAGGTGCATATATTGTACATGGCATTACATACACTTATTACAGATGTTATTACCCTGCTATGTTATCAGACTGGGTGGTGTGAACTGGTTACCAGGGCTAAGCCATACTTAGCAGGTATCAACATTGCTACAATATAACAGCTAAGCTGATTTGCGCACTGGTAAGTGAAGCCTACACTGTGTAAGTGCCCATACATATACCCATAGCTTATCACTACTTAGCTTAGTGCAAACCCGCACAAAGCTGCTCAAAACTGTATTAACCACTCAGTATCTGACAGCCCTCGTTCTGCCCCACAACAAAATGAACAGCCCTTGCAGGTCTTGAACCCAGGACTCTGTACACTATAGTCACAACACTTAACCACTACGCCATGACCACTGCGAAGACAGCTGTTGTTTTTCCAATATATCTTTCAATACACATATTGATTAGTATTGAACAATTGCCTTTACTTCCACAATTTTGTAGTACTTGTAATTAATATGACTGTTACATCACATATGTTGCTTTATCATAATGTACAAAACGCATTCTATGAACACCTTCAGGAATGTATGGATCATGCAATCCCAAACAAAACCAAGACCCAATCTTCCAAAGGCAGGCGTCCTGTCTGGTGGACCCCAGCCATAAACAAACTATACAATAGAAGGAGGAAGCTACAACTTGATAGAGCAAAATCCCAAAAAGGGAAGGCATCTCTGATCAGTATTAGCAAAAAACTACAGGCACTCATAAAATCGTCTAAGGCCAGCTTCGAGAGAAAAATTGCACAGGACACTAAGGATAATCACAAGGCTTTCTTTAGTTATGTTAAAAACCTGGGTAGGAATTCCCAGATATGCTCAGAATTAGTCCAAAATGACAAAAAATACACCGAACCCACAGACATTGCCAACATTCTAGCTGACAGGTTCAGCGCAACCTCCCCCCCCTTCCCCAACAAAAGGGCAAATATCTATCCCAGCAGAGTGCTGCCCCCCTGACATCTCAGATGCTCAGGTAAGAGCCGCCCTCTCCAAAGCAAAAAACACAGAATCAATGGGACCAGACGGTGTCCCGGGCTGCATCCTACATGAACTCCAAGAAGAACTAAACCCAAACATAAAACTACTGTTCAATCTCAGCCTTACTACAGGATATGTACCCAAAGAGTGGTGTACAGCAACAGTGGTCCCTCTCCACAAAGGTGGTGCCTCAACGGATCCTGGAAACTATTGCCCCATAAGCCTGACTAGCTTGGTCTGCAAAGCTATGGAAAGGATCATCATGGACCTCATAAATAAAGATATTGGAGACCTACAGACACTGGATCCTACCCAGTTCGGCTTTGTTAAGGGCAGATTCTGCCTCTTAAACCTGGTCGATTTCTTTGAAACAGTCACCAAGGCCATTGACGAGGGGAAGGTGGTCCACACAGCCTACCTGGACCTCGCAAAAGCCTTCGATACAATACCCCACTCTGGCATTATAGATAAGCTCACCAGCTTAAATATAAACCCCTATGTCACTAGATGGGTTGCAAACTGGCTCAGGGACAGAACCCACATGGTTAGAATTGCTGGAGCCATGTCAGACTCCAAACCAGTTACAAGTGGCATCCCACAAGGCTCAGTCCTGGGACCTCTCCTGTTCGGTATATATTTCTTGGAGGTACAGGCCAACATGGAAGGACTGTGGCTGACAAAGTTCGCAGATGACTGCAAACTGGGTGCCATAATCGACTCTCCAGCCGACACAATTATCCTACAAAAGGGCCTCATAGAAACAGACAACTGGTGCCAGAGCCATGGCCTCAAGCTAAACGCCCAAAAGTGTATAGTCATCCCCTTCGGCAAAAACAAAGTGCCCACAAATTACCACATAGATAGTAATCCATTAAGTACGGAAGAAGTAATTAGGGACCTGGGGATCCAAGTTGATAGGAATCTCTCATTCAACAACCACGTGACCAAAGTGGTTAGAAAATCATTTTATATAGCCCACCTAATCATGAAGGGATTCACATCTAGATCAGGGGAGGTCATCGTGCCTCTTTACTCATCCCTCATCAGGCCCATAATTGAGTACAATGCCCCTCTTGGGATGTACCTTACCAGACACCTGCAGCAACTGGAAAGACCCCAAAAGTACCTCACCAAGAGGATCAAAGGGCTCAAACAGATGCCATATGCTGCCCGGTTAAAGAAACTCCAGCTCTACTCAGTGGCATACCGCTTGCTCAGAGGCGATCTGTGCCTGACGTATAAAGCCATGTCCAAACTGGAATTAATGGACATGCTGCACCTCAGAAAATCCAAATCTCATCGAGCTACGCGCTCAAGAGACTTGAACCTCAGCACTGAAATAAATAGGACATGCTGGAGGGACAGATTCATAACCCAGAGGCTCCCTTCACTCTGGAATAAAATCTCAGTCCAGGTTAGGCAGAGTCCCTCATTGACTCTTTTCAAGAGGAATCTTGATGAGTGGATGGGAGATCATAGATTTACTCCGGGTATCACTTCTGTGTCACTGTTAGACAGGTGCACAGTATACTAACCTCAAAAAAGGGCATAGCAAAATTCATTTTAAAATGGGTGGCGAAAGCAAAACACACTCTGGCTAGGCTTGTAAATGCCCTAGGGCAGATAGCCTAGTATAAACCTATGAACCTATGAACATAGCAGATACATATGGTGAGATACACCTGGGAGGGTATACACAACCATGAGGTTTACACATGACAGGAATATGGATATATACATATAATAGTTTGATATATGTCTACGTGTAAATACACATGTATACTCATACATATGTCTGTATGCACATCTGTATAATGCAACATATATAAGGCCATGTGTACATCTCTTCGTATGTACATATATATATATATATATATATATATATATATATATATATATATATATATATATATATAAAGATATATGTATATATACCTATATATGTATGCACATTTTATGTGTACAGATATGCCTATTTATGTAGATATATATGTAGACATCTATAACTATATGTGCATACATATCTATTCTAATATACCTATTACTGTCACTATATATGTAGATATCCATAAGTATATGTGCACATGTATCTCTATCTATATATGTGTAGACATATATTGATGTGCATATGTATATATCTGAGTGTTTATATGTATGTATGTATATATATATATATATATATATATATATATATATATATATATATCTATATATATATATATATATATATATATGTGTGTGTGTGTGTACATATACATATCCATCTATGTATGTCGATATGTATATGTGTATATATCTATACAGATATATGGATAATTATATATACATATATGTTCACCATATGTCCTGAACATGGAGTGGAGCCCTACCTCAGCCCCAATAGTCCCAACCTCTTAGTGCAAGGGGATGTCAGGTATGTATTGCAGTTATATATGTGGACTATTGCTACTGTAATAGGGGTTGTCTGCACAGACATTTTGTGTGTGGGAGGACACATCTACTTTTAACATGTGCACCACTGGTGACTGACAGACATCCTAAGGACATAGTACAGTACCACTGCTAGCACAGTAATGATCCTGTGGACTACAGCAGATATATGGCCAATAAATATGGACAGTCTGACACACTCTGGACAGTCCAGAGGTGTATACAGAACCCCTTAGTGCAAGATATGTGGACCAAGCCTGACAATGTGGATGATAACAGCCATGTAGATGGGTATATCACGTAAATACTGGTATACATTTGCCCCATAGGTTATGCATTCACACACTCCTGTCTACCCTGACACATAATAACCACTGGTACAGAGGTGCCATGGCCACATACTACCCACTAGTTAGTGGCATACGTCTGTACAGCATCCCATTGTTTTGTCTGATATACATGACTGTCATGGTGGCCTGACAGCAGTACATCTGGCAAGTATCACACTGGGTAAGTACACTAAGCTGCTAGGCATGTAACAAAGCACAGTGCAGGCTACAGGCAGACTGCCACAACACTGACCTACATTTCTTATGGGGGATTACACATGTACCTGCATATATAGCAGGCTCTACAGGCATGTCACAGCACAGAGTAACAGACACCTGTGTGAAAGAGCATAACCACAACCAATGTGAACACAGCCACAGCCACATATGGTAATATATTACAGTATATGGACTATCTAATCATCCTCATATGGGCCACTCACACACTAACCCTACATATACTGGGTCACTACACAGTGTGTTCCAATGCCTGTCTGTGGTATGGGACATGTGTGTGTTTGGCCCTACAAACATGTAAGCTGATAGGGTAACATACACCGGAGCAGCATGTAACATCAGATAGAACAGGACCAAGAACAATGACATCTGCCACAGTCTGTACACAGACCAAGGTAAATATTCACAATACACACACTGTCGACAATCACCATAAGTACACAGACCTCAGTACTGTACACACAACCACAGAATTCCCAGGTTATGTCCTCAAATATAACCCCTACTATACATAACGTGTAGCAGTCTGATATCTCACTGGCTTGTTATTAGATATGATGTCAATAAATTATGGTGTACAGAACATATGTACGTCTTACTGCATGAAATATGTACAAAGGTTGACAGAGTTGTGGCTGGAGGCACAAACACAGGACCAATATTGACATGTTGCTGTGATAACCTCATACATTTACTGCTGTAACAGGGTTTGTTGCGACATATGTCCTATGAGGGATATGAAGTCAGTAACTCTCATGGCTGTCACCATGTACTGACTGCAATCCTCACACTATGCTTCTGCAGTTCACAGATAGGTGCTCTGTGAGTAACACAAGAAACAAAAGGCATCACACACTGCCCAGTCTGCAGATGACCCTACAGATGGGGGTTTCCTCAGAAACATAGCACTGTCATGACAGGTATTAAAACATGTAGACCAGCCATATCCACACACACCCTGTTACACCAACATTACTCCAAATGCAGAATAGCAAAACTTACATTCTGTAGTCATGTCAGGCACACCCCCCTCCTGTGTGTTGGCCTGTTTCCACAGAGTATGTTGTTAGAGGTAAATCCCCAATACATCTGTGATGCTGTTTGCCAAACACCAGATCTAGGTCCTGCTCACAGTGAATGAAAAGGCCCAACACTAACATGATGTTCTTAGGTATTGGAGTGTGTTTTTATGCAATTCGCTATGGGAATGTTACCACAGCTGTTCCACATGCAATCAGCTAGAGGAGGGCTGTAATTCATTCAGAGGCCATCAGCTGATCATGAGCATCACTTACAAAACACATGCTGCTGCCTAAGCAAAGCAGGTATAGTTCTCCACATCCACCAGAGAGGGAGTGAGAGAGGCAGACAGAGGCAAAGATAAGTCAGGGAAGGGGTGGGAGAGTAAAATCTAAGCATGATTGTGTCACACACCTACCAGTACAAAGTATCAAACCCCTGACTATGTATTGCTATCGCATGTTTATGCAGTTATTGGATGCGCCACATAGGTTACCTGTTGAGGAGATCTCCAAACATATATGTGATGGTGAGTGACATCTGCAACAGTGATATGGTATAGATATGGTAGGTGTAGTACATGTGCCTGTCCACATGAACAGGTGTCAGCATCAACACAGCTACACTCTCTCAGGGACTCACACACATTGACACACTTGGCAGGGTTAGAAATATACTTCCTCATTAGTTAGTTTACCACAGTACAGTACTGTGCAGGTATCACATGCACCACAGGGGTTATCCAGAGGTTATATGGGCAAAGGGTATGTGGAGGTGTCTGACATCAGACAGCATGCTTCAGTATGCCAATGGGGATTGTAGTGAGTGTGAATGTGGTCAAAAGCATCATACACCACACACATAGACACAAGGTGCCAGTACTGACATGCATGCGTGCATTGCTGCATGGGTACATAGTGCTTGACAGTGCCAGGACGCTATACAAGGCTAGGTGAAGGTATACCTTGGCATCAGGCCACATGACAATGGTCTGCAGTGTGGCTCAGGGGTGTAGTGTCTGGATTGGCCCACACAGGTGGGTATTGTATTCAACATCCAGTCATCTGGGTAACTATTGTGTGTGACCATTGCTGTTCAATGCTTGCCATGTACGTGTTCTTTAGTCCATGACATGGACACTGTCTGGGATGTGCACAAGTCCCACATGCATGTACAGTGACATGTGGAACTGTACCTGGGGTGTCTGGCCCATGTTATGTACACAGATTGTTATAATCAGATGTGCCTGTCCACACCTCATGTGCTGGGAACAGGTAATGGACAGCAAGTTGATACTGCACCTACATTGATAGCATGATACAGGTATTCCCTGATATCAGTGGCATCTGTCCATACAGGGAATGTGTATAAGGCATGGTATGTCCTTTGTGGGTCACATTTGATGGCACCACAGGTGTTGCAGACGTCCAGTGGGGAGCATAGTGAAGGCACACTGCATGTACATGTGTATTTTACTGATGGACAGGGTGCCATGTCCTCTGTCATCCACTGCAAACACACCATATTTACTATCTGTGGGCAATATGCAGGGTACTACCAACATAGCAGTTGTTGCCTAGGCAAGTGTGTTTGTGTATGAGACATGAGTTGAGAGTGCTCTCTGTGTAATACAACAGTTGCTAACGTTGTTCATCAGGCCTTAATGTCACATGTAGGGGTATGGATTGCCACCCCAGCCTCTCAACTATTTCACATCTGTTTTCCTTGTATGGTGGACATTGTGACATATAATAGGGCCACCATATAAGAAATTTGCAAACCTGCTCTACAATGAGTCCACTTGTTACACACTCACAGCCACCTTCACACAGGATACGAATGACAAACACATACACACCTGCCCTGTCTGGAATTAGAACTCCTACATAACTAGTTTATTACACTACAGCATTATGCATTTATAGGATGCGCCACAGAGATTACTGGAGTATTCCTTCCCCAAAGGTGTATTTCACAGTGAATGACATCAGCAGGCTTGCCAAAGTGGGGCATTTGAGTTGTAGTGAGTGTGACTAGCCTAAATAGCATTGCTCCATACATAGACATAGAAACACACAAACAGCCACACTTGCCGTGTGTGGAAATAGAACCCCTACCAAAGGACTATATCACACTACATCATTACGCTGTTATAGGATGCACCATGGAGATCACTGGGCTACACCTTTCCCAAAGGTGTATTTCACAGTGAATGTCATCAGCAGCCTTGCAAAAGTAGGGCATTTGATCTGTAGTGAGTGCATCTAGCCTAAAATACATTACTCCCTACACAAACAAAGAAACACACACACAAACATCCACACTTGCCATGTGTGGGACTAGAACCCCTACCAAAGTATCATATCACACTATGGCATTACGTTGTTATAGGACATGTCATGGAGATTACTGGGCTACACCTTTCCCAAAGGTGTATTTCACAGTGAATGACATCAGCAGCCTTGCCAAAGTAGGGCATTTGAATTGTAGTGAGTGTGACTAGCCTAAAAAGCGTTGCTCCCTACAAAGACAGAGACACACATACACACACACACACACACACACACACACACACACACACACACACACACACACACACACACACACACACACAGACACACACCGTTGCCATGTCTGGGATTAAAACTCTTACCTAACTGGTTTATCACACTACAGCATTAAGCAGTTGTAGGACGTGCCACGGAGAATAGTGGGCTATTCCTTTCCCAAAGGTGTATTTCACAGTGAATAACATCAGCAGCCTTGCCAAAGTAGGGCATTTGAATTGTAGCGAGTGTGACTAGCCAAAAAGCATTGCTCCCTACACAGAGACACACAAACACACAATTGCCATGTCTGGGATTAGATCTCCTACCTAACTAGTTTATCACACTACAGCATTACACAGTTATAGGATGTGCCACAGAGATTACTGGGCTGCACTTTTCCCAAAGGTGTATTTCACAGTGAATGACATCAGCAGGCTTGCCAAAGTAGGTCATTTGAATTGTACCGAGTGTGACTAGCCTAAAAAGCATTGCTTTCCACACAGACACACACACACACACACACACACACACACACACACACACACACACACACACACACACACATACACACAGTTGCCATGTCTGGGATTAGAACTCCTACCTAACTAGTTTATCACACTACAGCATTACTCAGTTTTAGGATATGCCACAGATATTATTGGCTTATCTATTCCCAAAGGTGTATTTCAAAGTGGATGACAGCAGGCTTGTCATAGTAGGGCTATGGGGAGGGCACTGCTTGTGCATGGGCCATAACCCATTCATCTAGAGGTTGACACACCACATGCAGGCACACACAGGGTTATATTCCTCAGGTACATGTATACTGCTGCTAGATGACTACTACCTTGTACAGTCATGTTGCACATTTAGCACTTGCACCATATAGTCTGCAATGCTGATGGATACCAGTGGCTAATTTCTACAATGAGTGACATTTACACATCATGTGGTTTTAGCCATTTGGCTGTGTGCTGGGTGGGACAGGCCTCATGATGGATGGCTCTTTGTTACAGTCACTCTCTTCCACACATCTATGTATGTCTACTTTTGGCATATTATAGTGTGTTGTCCTTGGATATATGTCTGTATTCCTATCCAACGTGTGTGCAAAGCATGACTGGTGGATACTGAGGAGTGTATGCACTAATATCTGCAACTGTCAGATGTGTATGGTCCACTGTTGTTTGCAGACATGGGCTTCATTTGTTTAAGTGTGTAAGAATGCCCAGTATGCCTTTCTGTATTGAATGTGTGGATCCATTCCAGGTATTTTGTACTCCAGTACAGACCTTTGAGTTGTACACCTACAGGCAGCAAACTGTTTATGCAGGGTATCCATAGATCATTTGGCAATATGGGGTCAAACTATGCAAGGGATAGTGTGTACTGTAGGTGATTGTGTCTGTGCTGCTTCTGCTACATGGTACTGGTGTTAGCAGAGATATTCAGACATGTGTACTGTTATAGACTGTAATGTTTATGTCCTCAAGTACTGTCAGGTGGACATTCTTGCTCAAAGTGATGTCCTGGGGAACAAGGGTGAATGCAGGTTGTCCGCTATTGTGGGCAAATGCCTACATATTCCTGGAAAGGTATGCCATTCTGGAGGGGGAGCTGCAGACACTTGCTGCTAGGTCTGTGTATCCAGTTCAACACCTTGGTACAGTGCTGGCAGAGGATCCCATACTTGTACATCCATTGACATGACAGTATGGCCATATCTTGCTGTGGCAATATCTCACAGCTGTACAGATTCACACAGGTTACCCAGAAGCAGGGGCATAAGTCAGGACATTACCCCTATTGTGGTATATGGGCAGGTTTGTAGCCACCCATTTATGTGTTTGCAGCCAGGTATATTGTGTGCCCATGTTCCCACCCCCCCCCGTTATTCTATCCTCTTCCATACATTATGCATTCATTCTCTGATACTTTCCCTAAGGTTATCACCTCATCCCAGCTGTGGTTTGGTGTTGGTCCACAGTTCATGCAGTGGGACATGGTGGACATGTTACTGTGGTTTGTCCACATGGCCTTGCATATGGCTTATGTGGAGTGTGTTATGTTGTTATTTGGGTGTCCATGACATAACATGTACTGGCAGTATGTGTGAGACACAGGCCTTTGGCAGAGGCCTGTAGGCCATTTGGTGGTGATGTGGGCTAGCTGTGACAGGCCATTGCATTCTGTCAGTCCTACAGTCCCAGACCGCCATACAGTATATTCCCCTGGGGTGACAGGGTAGGTGTGCTAGGTGTTCATGCCAATACTTTCTATCAGTATTGATCAGATGGTGTGGATGATGGCAGGGTGCTACCTACAGCTAGGGACACACCTGCATGGGACACCTACAGGTCAGGGTCATATTGTACCCATTCCCAACAGCAGGGATACAACCAGAGAGGTGCCTGTGGGTGGTGTTTGGGTGAGCTGGGTGCATGTGTGCTATGGATACTACTTGCATCTGACTCACAGATATGCACGGGGCATTCCAGTTATGCTGGCATGTGCAGGTACATCAGCTGTTTCTCAATACATTAGTCCTGTCACCTTTGTGATCTGCAAGTGTTCGGGCAGACGACACAGGTATCCCCTACTACAGGCCCAGATAATGTGATGCATACCTGTATGTACAATTGCAAGGGTGTGTCCATTTCACAGTTACACATTATATAATGCATGTCAGGGGTACTTTCCCCTGTGTACTGCTTGTATATCTAGCCCAACAGCCATGCCATGTCAATCTTTCAGATGGTGACACATATTACCACTATTCATTTACAGTGACTTACTGCTAGCATGTGTCTTACTGGTGGGAATTGTCTTTGGCACTGCTGTTGTGAGGACTTGGCCCTGTCATCAGCAGTAGTGGGCAATGGCCACCAGGTCAAACCTCAACATGCATACATACTGACCACTCTCACACAATATGAAACACACACCAACCTAACACACACACATACCTGCATATTGTACAAATGCTACCATCTATCTTTCTACCTTGGCCAAATCTGGGCATCTGTATTCCACTGGTATTATACCTACACATACATGTTACTACATTTCTACATAGGATTGGGGGGGGGACACCTGACTGTTACTACATGTTTACATAGGATATGGGGGCACACCTGACTGTTTCTGCGTTGCTACACAGGATTGGGGGGGCACAACTGACTGTTATTACATTTCTACATAAGATTGGGGGGGCACACCTGACTGTTTCGACATTGCTACACAGGATTAGGAGGGCACATCTGACACTTGTACACATTTTCTGTGACTGTACTGGTATGTCAGGTACTCCCTTTCATTCTGTTTTCTAACCTATCATGCTGACTAGTGGCATATCAGTGTACTATAGGGCTTATGTTTGATTGACCTACACATTAGTTTCTGACTTCCTACCATTCAGAACTAATATCCCACTGCCTGACCTGATGTAGTCTGTCTGTGTAGGCCTGGGGGGAGGTTACCCATTGGCATCATTCAGAGGCCTTAGCACAGCCTTTGTTTGTGTTTCTCTGCATCTGTCCTGCTGGCTGTGACTGTTGTTGGGTATGTGAACCTCCCTGACTGGCATGTGTGTGTCATATGGACACACATGTGGCCCAGCACATGTCCTGCAGTGGGTTTTGTCACCATGAGTAGTACTGGCTACTGTGGTGACACCAGTATTTGTTACAGATTTCATACTGTCACTAAAGGTGTCTACTATCTGCTGGCATCCATTCAGCCACCCGATTCCCTTGCATGCTCACATCCATACCAGAGATACAGGTAACAACACATACTACTACATTCGGCAATTGGTAAGTTGAGTGACTTACCTTGTGGGTGTTCCAATATTGAGGGTGGTGCTGGAGGGCTGCCTATGTCGGATGCACATAGTACACTACCTACACATGTTTGAGCACAGGTAGTGTCATGTTTGGCATCCTTTTTGCTGTATGTGTGAGTCAGAGAGAGGTGTCATTCCCTGGGTCCCTCCTGTGTCAGTGTATGTGCTATGCATTGCCTCTTTGCCAAGGCCAGGGCATACTGGGCATGCTTCCTTCTGCCTACTGGGGCAGGCTCAGGTTGTTCCTCCTCCAAGTCACTCTGTACCTGTGCAGGCCTTGGCAATGGTGGGGGGCTGTGTGGCTCTGCCCCATGCTGTTCCTGCAGCAGCTGTTTCCACAGGATCATATTGTGTACCATGGTACATACGATGACAATTTGAGTACATATAGTTGGTGAGTACTGCAAGACTCCACCGGATGTGTCCAGGCACTGGAACCGTGACTTGAGCATCCCAAACACATGCTGTATTAAAATTCTTGTCGGTGCTTGTGCCTCATTATGGAGTTCTTGTCCGGGTCTGTGTGCATTTCTGATGGGTGTCATCAGCCACGGCTCCAGTGCGCAACCAGCATCCCCCACTAGGTGACCGTAAGGGATGTCCCCATTGGCAAATCTCTGGTACAGCTGTGTCAGATGCCAGATGTGGGAATCATGATAGATTCCATGGCAGCCAGCACACACATTCATTATTATGCCCTAGACATCGCACATGACCTGGCAGTTGGAGGGGAAGCCCTTGTGGTTGATGTAGACCCTACCCTGATCACCGGGTGGTGCTTTGATGCATATGTGCATGCAGTCTATAGCATCCACTACCTCAGGGTATTCTGCTATTTGGTGGAAGAGATGCATATTCCTAGCCAATGCCTCATGGGTGTTAGGGAAATATACTTGCTCACCGGCATGTGCTGACATGGCATCCAGGAATTGGTGGAGTACCCTGAATGCTGATGCCTGTCAGATTCCCATGGTATCCCCAGTTGGCCTTTGGAAGGTACCTGTAGCTAGTATTCTTAGGCCTACACATACCTTGGAATCCACTGGGATGGGTTCCCCTCTGTTAGTTCTGTGTGTGAGGAGTGGCTGGCACAGCTCAACAATTTGCTTTAGGAGGTCCCTGTCCACCCTATAGTGCTCCACTATCTCCAGCTCATGTAGTCCCGGTAGGTTACCCTGGGTATGTACACTCTTCTCCATCTCCTCACTGTGGGTTGTTTGACATCATTCACATCCTCACCACCCTCAAGCTCTTCCACATGTTGTTGTATGATAGCTATTGCAGTCCCTATCATTTTGTTGTTTTTGTTTGTTAAAAGTTCCCCACTTGTATACACCAGTGGTGTAGAGTATGTGGGAAAAAACAGTGGGATAGGTGTTTGCATAGTTTATAGTAGTGTTCTGGGATGGGCTGGTCTGCTGCCTGTGTAATTGGCTGATTCTGATACATTTCACCTGCCAGCTATCCTAGTTACCTTCCTACTGCTGTTTCCCTTCCCATTGCCTTCCTATTTAAGCTGGGGGGCACACCACACAAATGCAGTGCTCAAATGAGCACAGAGATGCTACTTCATGGTTTACTTTTTTTTTCTCCTTTAAAACCCGGTGCGTGACACGCACACCTGCTTAGGCAATGTAAAGAGTGCTAGGCAGCCTCAGACACATCCCATTGCTTAGCTCTGCTAAGCTAAGGGCAAACCCGAGCCACAGGGCTCCAATCCACTTACAGTACCTGACACAACCCCTTATGATGTCAGCTAACTCCTATGCTTGCACCACACTATTCCTGCTCTTACACTGTTGGGCGCTGACTGGCATGCAGGGGAAATCCGGGATTCAGTATCATTCCCCTCATTTGCATAGGGTTGCCTGCTGATGCATAGTTACAGGTCCCACACTGAGCCTCCCCCCTTAGCAACCACTATTCACTAGCCATGTTGTCTTCTGCCTGCCATTGAGTATAATGGCAAAATAGTGATTTTGATTAGAATGCTTATTTTAGTTTTTTTTTTCTTATTTTTCACCCAATCCCGTTTGCGCGCCACTGCAGTGTGCTTAAACAGCCGAGATCGGCTAAAAAAAAATAAAAGTTGATTTTTTTATTTTTGCAACTGTTTTCCATGGCAATGGCCTTATATTTGGCCATTGACATGCTTTATACATAATATCCACCCTTTATTTGGAGCTGTCATGGCTCCGATTTGTAGTTTGCAGAAATGTACTCTGTTACTGGCGGAGTACATTTCTGCAGATTACACTAGTCCTACATGGCTGGCTTCCAGCTTCCTGGATCGCAAATACACCTCATTTGCATGGATTTCTCCTGAAAATGGGATCATTTGCATACAGGGTCTGAGTCCGTGCAGGACTAGTGCAGGAGTGCTCGTGCACGTCCCTACAGCTTATTCCTGGCTTGGACGGCAGACATATTATCTGCTGGAGCTCCTGCACTAGTCCTGCACACCATGCAGGGCTTGCTGAATCTGGGGGAATGTCTGTCTCCCCTGAAGTCCCCGTAATAGGCCAAAAGCATTGTTGGAATAATTTCATAATCAAAA
>NC_056742.1:303094069-303104069 GCF_019279795.1 Protopterus annectens | reverse complement strand
ATGGTGAACAGCCCCCCACCAGACCTACACAGACATACTAAAACAGGTCTGGCAATTGCATTCAAGTTCTGAAGGGTAAGAAGTCAGAAACTGAAATTTGTGCCATTAAGATCTAACATGTGTACTCTACTGATATGCCTCCTTTCTGCATGATAGGTCACAATAATATATGAAATGGAAGCCAACAGAGTAACAGAAATACCAGTACAGTCATTGCAAATGTTTAAAGTCTGCAGGTGTGCACCCCCACAATCCCACATAGAAATGCAGTAACAGATGACCTGCAGCACTCTCAAATGGCCTACAATCCTCTGGCAAAGGCCCATGCCTCACCCATAGTGCCAATGTACAGAATGTCAGAGGGTCCCAACTAACAATCTAACACATTAAACAGAAAACAAATGCAAGGCCATGTTGACAAATGCCAGTAGCATGCCTCCCTATGTCCTACTGCAAGGACTGTGTTCCAGGCCATAAATACTACTGTGATAAAGGTCCAACTATAGGGATACCTCTGAAATATTGCTTATAAAATGTTAGGAAGAGGAGAGAATAATGGGGGGGGGGTGTAGAAGCATGTATATCATGGTTTGTGTGAAGTCTGAAACCCTAATATCCACCCATACTACTCCATAACTGCAAACCCATGAATGAATAGCCACAAAACTGCTTGTAAACCACAATGTGAAGGAAAACTGACCAGATATATGAGTCCTGCCTCTGGATAACCCGGGTGTATCTGTACAGCTGAGAGGTATGACCCCAGCAAAATATGGCCATTCCATGCAGCTGAGAAAAGCACAAGGAGGGGATCTCCAGCCAGCATACTAACAAGGTGCTGGACCATTTACACAGAACCAGCAGTCTATTGTCTGTAGCTACCCCTTCACAATGGCAGGTGTGTGCCAGAATGTGTAATCTATATGCCTCAAAATATTGTTCTCGGCTTCCTTCATCCTGTATTTCCCTGGTAAATAAATGTGAGCAAAGAATGATAACTGTCAGTAGTTGATGACATGATACATCACAGTGTGAAACAGTACATATATCAAAAAAATCTATGCTACAGCCAAACATGTCACACAAGCAGCACAGACAGCAATAGTTACAGTATCGCCCATATGTTATGCCCATTGTGTCTCCATATTGGCAACCTATCTACAGATATCCTACAGAAACAGTTTGCTAGGTGTAGCTGTAGCACACAAGACCCTGAATCGGAGTCAAACCCTCCCTGGAATGGATTCACACACTCAATGTAGAAGGTCCTACTGAGCATGCTCCTACACTTAGAGAAATGAAGCACATGTCTCACAACACAGTGTACTACAGATAGGTTCATAGGTTCATAGGTTGATAGGTTGGTACTGGGCTATCTGCCCGAAGGCATATATTAGCCCAGCCACGTTGTGCAGTATTCACCGCCCCTTTAGTAGTTCCCTAGACCCTTGTACTAGCAGCCAGTACCCTTAGCCCCTATCTAGTAGTGCTGTTGGTGTGATCCCAGATATGAACTTTCTGTTACCCATCCACTCATCAAGGTTCCTCTTGAAGAGTGATAGTGAGGGGCTCTGTCTTATGTAGATCGGGACCCTGTTCCATAGTAAGGGAAGTCTCTGTGAAGGGAATCTATCCCTCCAGCATGTTCTATTCATTGTTGTGTTGAGGTTTATATCCCTAGAGCGTGTAGCTCGAGTAGATTTGGTTTTGCTAAGATGGAGCATGTTCAACAATTCTGGGTTGGACATGGCTCTGTACGTTAGACAGAGATCGCCTCTGAGAAAGCGGTATGCAACAGAGAACAGTCTTAGCTTTTTCAATCGTGCTGCATAGGGCAACTGATTGAGGCCAGTAATCCTCTTGGTTAGGTACCTCTGTGGTCTCTCCAGCTGCTGGAGATGTCTAGCCAGGTACATTCCAATTGGTGCATTGTACTCAATAATGGGTATGATGAGGGAAGAGTAGAGGGGCACCATTACATCCTTAGATCTTGATGCGAACCCTTTCGTAATCAGATGGGTCACATAGAAGGATTTTCTAACCACTTTGGCAACATGGTTATCAAAGGAAAGCTGACTATCTACTTGGGTCCCTAGATCCCTTATTTCTTCTTCAGATTTCAGGGGATTACCTCCTATGTTGTAGTTTGCGGGTACTATGTTTTTTCCAAAGGGGATTACTACGCATATTTTGCATTTAGCTTGAGACCATGGCTTTGACACCATGCATCAGTCTCATTTAGGCCCTTCTGGAGGATCTCCATGTCAGCCAGAGACTCTATTATAGCACCCAGTTTGCAGTCGTCCACAAACTTAGTCAGCCACAGCCCTTCTGTGCTTGCTTGTACTTCTGAGAAGTATATGCCAAACAGGAGGGGCCCCAGGACAGAGCCCTGAGGCACACCACTCGTTACTGGTCTGGATTCAAACATAGATCCCACTACTCTTACTTTATGGAATCTGTCTGAGAGCCAGTTTGAGATCCATCTTGTGACGTAAGGGTTTATGCCCAGGCTGGTGAGCTTATCAATAATACCTGAATGGGTAATGGTGTCAAATGCTTTAGCAAGGTCAAGGTAAGCCGTGTGTACCTCCTTTCCCTTATCTATAGCCTGAGTAACTGTCTCAAAGAAATCCACCAGGTTCAGGAGGCATGATCTGCCCTTGATGAAGCCGAACTGTGTGGGGTCCAGTGACTGGAGGTTCCCAATCTCTCCATTTATGAGTTCCATAATGATTCACTCCATAGCCTTACAGATCAGACTGGTCACGCTTATTGGTCGGTAGTTCTCAGGGTCAGTTGTGGCCCCACCCTTGTGTAGGGGGACCACCGTTGCCATGCGCCATTCTATGGACACATATCCTGTGGAGAGGCTGAGACTGAACAGGGTATTAAGATACGGGGTTAATTCCTTTTGGAGCTCGCGTATGACACAGCCTGGGACACCATCTGGTCCCAAGGAGGCAGTGTTTTTAGCTTTAGATAGAGCCTTGTTAACCAACGTATCAGTAATAATTGGACTTACACAATCCCCTGGAATGGTAATAGACCCTGTAGGTGGTGGGGGGGGGGGGGGAATTTGCACTGAACCTATCAGCCAAGATGTTGGCAATGTCAGACGGGTCAGTGTATTTTGTTCCATTTTGTACTAGCTCAGAACAGACCTGAGCGTTGTCATTTAGATTTTTGGCATAGCCATAGAAGGCCTTATGGTTATCCTTGACATCCTTGGCAACTTTCTTTTCAAAATTAGCTTTAGTTGACTTGAGGAGGGCCCTCAATTTCTTACTAATGCTGATCAGGGATGATTCACAGCTGTCTGTGCACACACACCAAATTATACACCATTGAAACTTCACACACACTCGCGCGCATGCGCACACACACACACACACACACACACACACACACACACACACACACACACACACACACTGGACAGGAATACTCACACGTATCTAAGGCCAACATAATATAATATGTCAAACATACACACACAGAGACGTGGGGAAGAGAAAGACAGACAGCAACAGAGAGAATCCCATTATGAGGCCTTTCCCACCCAGTACACATCCCATTGGCCTCTATCATATGATGTGCTGATGTCATTCACTGTAGAAATACCTTTGATTATCTCCCAGCCCCATACTCTCAGCGGTGCTTGTGATAACTGTTTGACACTACAGTCCAAATAAGTATCCATGTAGCAGTTGTAATCTCAGTCCTGTCAAATGTTAAGTTGTGTGTGATTGTGTGTGTGTTTCTAGATTAATGTGGTTGAGGCCATTCACACACACTAAACATCCCTTACCCCTCCTTCAGCGCTGCTGCTGATGTCACTCACCTTCAAAGATACCTTTGGACAGCTCTCCAATAATATAAGCTCTGTGGCACTTGCGATAACTGTGTAATTCTGCAGTATAGCAAACTAGTTAGGTAGCAGTTCTAATCCTGGTTCTGTGAAAATGTGTGTGTGTAAGAGAGTGTGTGTGTCTTTATAGACACCTGATTTTGTGGTCATAAACACTTACTACACTTCCCTTACCCCTCCTTTAGCACTGCTGCTGATGTCACTCACCTTAGAGGTATGTTTGGACAATGTTCTACCCATAATCTCTGTGGCATGTGTGATAAATGTAGAACAATGTAGTAACAATCACTACATAGGTAGGGGTTTGAATCTCATTCCTGGCAAGTGTGTGTGTACATATATCTATGGCCATACCTTAAAGATTTTGGCCCCATTTACACCCAGTACACTACTCAGTGCCTGACTTTAGCAGTCCTATAGATATCATTTACCTTAGAAGTACCTGTTGGAAACCCTAAAGCATGTAAGGTCAGTGGTGTGTATGGTAAATGTATAACATAATGGTCTGAACACATAGTTAGATAGAGGTTTGAACCTCACTCCTGGTAAATGTGTGTGTATGGTAAAATATTTTGTGAAATCTCTCACCCACTACATCACCCAATGCCAGTATTTTCAAGGGCTGGTGATGTTCCTCACCTTAGAAGTACCTTGGGACAACATCCATCCTATAAGCTCCATGGCGCATGTGATAAATGCGTAACAATGTAGTAGCAATACGTAAGGTAGGGGGTTGAAACTCAGTACTGACAAGTGTGTGCCTGTCATCAGTATCCTGGGTGGGGAGGGGTGTGTAATAACTGGATCCATTGGGAGGGTGGGTTTTGCTAAATTATTATATTGAGGACCTAGTATATGTCCCAATGTCCACATTACAAGGCCAACAATTGTCAAACACCATAGAGGTTGGTGTAGACAATCCACAGCCCTAAATGTCTGGTGTTATGTGCAATGACTATGTGACAATATGGATTAGTGAACAATATAGGCAACCCTTCTAATACTCAGAGACCACTCTCCACCCACAGGTCATGCACAAACACACTTGGCCTAGGCAGCAACCACTGTATCAATAGTTCTCCTGCAAATTATCTCACAGATAGTACTCATGGTGTGATTGCAGTAGACTACATGCCTGTCGACCACAACAGTGCCGCTGACATCAGAATCTACTTTGATGTATTACATCTACTGACTGAGTGTGTGTTATCCAGCAAGTAAAAGGACATGGCATCCTGTTCCATTCCCTCAGTAGCCCAATCAATGTGTACAGTGGCCCTTTTGTGATGTACACCACTGGACACCTACAACAACTGTAGAGGCTGCAAATGTACCCCACAAAGATAATGCCAGGCCTTACACACATGCCCTGTATAGACATACTTCTATAACTCCAATGAATCCCTGTATCATACTGTCTATGTAGGTGCAATCACTGCCTGAGTTACACAGCCATGTCTCTCACCAAACTGGGTCAGGAATGCTACATCAGAAGATCCCAATCTGCCCACATAACATGTCCCAGATACCTCAAGCACATGTCCACACTCCAAAGGAGTCCAAGGACTGTGTTCCAGGCCATAAATACTACTGCGATAAAGGCCCAACTATAGGGATACCTCTGAGATATTGCTTATAAAATGTTAGGAGAAGGAGAGAATAACGGGGGGAGGGGTGTAGAAGCATGTATATCATGGTTTGTGTGAAGTCTGATGGTATGCAATATAAATCACATACATGTGAATTAATGCACATCACTGACCATCCACAATACACATCTGGATAAGTGGATGGGGAATACAATACCCACCCCTGGGGATCACTCCAGTGAGTATGCTCATTAGCCACACTGGGGACTGTTTTCATGTGGCCTGATGCCAGGATATTTCATTGGGCTAGTCTTGTAGAGCCTTCATGGCTATTCACCTTCTACACACCTATGACGCTATGAACCAATGGATCTCAGTACTGCCAAATATGTGTGTGTGTGTGTGTGTGTGTGTGTGTGTGTGTGTGTGTGTGTGTGTGTGTGTGTGTGTGTGTGTGTGTGTGTGTGTAGTAATCTCAGTGTGTTTATTTGATGAATACCACCTGGGGGTGTAGTTATTAGCAAACAGAGGTGTGTCCAAACCACCACACTTACCATTCTCCACTCTGAAACAGATGTTGTCAATCACCATAAAACTATATACAACCCTCAGCTCTATAATCTGTGAGGCATATGCAATCACTGTTGTACAGACCTGTGAAATTCATGCAGATACAGCTGTACCTTGCCTATGACGTGGTTGATGTGTTACCGCACTGCCATACCCCTTGGTCTTGCTGCAGGGTCACATCCTGGTGACACACAGAGGCCAAGAACACAAACAGGACACAGCATAGCATGTGAGAACACATTCACTCAGCATTAAGAATAGCAATAATGCATCATGGCTTATACTGTACACACACTCTGATGTGTACCCCTTACAAATGCCAGATGACAGCACCCTACACAGCATTACCTACATACAATTTATTAACTTCACTGTGTGCATTAGACTCATATTTGCACGTCCCTGCATCAATGTTTTGGATGTCAGGGATCTGGCACAGGTTTCGTCATATGCACAGGGTGTTGTGTGGTTTTGCCAGAGCCCTAGGCTGCACCATTCAATTGACAGTATGGGTGTGTGTTTGGGGTATGGGAATGGCATGGCCTGTGCAGGTGTGGTGCATGTGTGTGGAGGTGAGTTTATTGTGATTGTGATGGTGATGTGTGTGTGTGTGTGTGTGTGTGTGTGTGTGTGTGTGTGTGTGTGTGTGTGTGTGTGTGTGTGTGTGTGTGTGTGTGTGGCTACAGGCACCAGGGAGATGTTCTTCCACCAGCCTGTGCACTTGTGTGGTGTTACATTCATTACATGCCTGTGCATCCAGTATTGCGGACCAAAACATGCACCTGGATACTGCAGCAGTGGCACTTCCAACATGGGCTGGAGAGGCAGCCATTCTCCTCAGAGCACCCCTGCCTGCCTGCCTGTGTGGGACCTTGATAGTACTCTGACTATGGCCAGTGCCCTGGCGTTCATGTGCCATGGTCACCACACTTGCATGTTCTGTGCCAGCACCCAGCTGTCCATCTATTATGGCCACTGGTGATGGAGAGTGGGTGAGCATTGTGACTGTGTGTTGGGATGGGGGTTGATATCAGTGGGATGCCAACAGATGACACAGCTGTAGCCACCTGTGCCTCACTATGGGTATCATCATGGTCAGAGTCGCCAAACAAAGTAATACCACTTACCCAGTGGGAGAGACTGTGACCACCATGGCCACCTGTGAGAAAAAGACAACATATGTACATTACTATCGGCACTATAAAGCTTGGTGGCACACTCACTCACACTTTCACACAAACTCACACACTCTCATGCTCTCACACTCTCACTCTCTCACACTCACATACACACACTCACACTCTCTCACATACTCACACACTCACACACACTCACACACACACACTGTCACACTCTCACACACTAACACTCTTACTCACACTCATTCACACTCTCACACACTCAGTCACATACACACACACACACACACACACACACACACACACACACACACACACACACACACACACGGTGTCCCAGAGGCATTCCACAGACCTCACATTAGGCAACAAATAACAGTCATGACACACATTCAGACCAAAACAGACACACTCTGGACTGGTCCTCAACATCATGCAGTGCATACCTTTCAACTTACCATAACTACAAATTTTCACCATTTGGATATGTGAGTGTTTTTATTTGGTGGTGAGCCTTCATCTACAACACACTGCACCCATGTAAATATTACTGCTGTTCATCTGTATAGCACTGTGGCCAAACCTACAGAACACACCTACCAACTTTACAGAATTTCCAGGAATATCTACATATGTGATTCATATTTCCTGTCTGCTGCTCATACCTCCTATGTGTGTCTGATACATTACTGGTTGGTCCACTGGATTGGTGACCCTACTTAATGTCATACTGTAATATGAAGATGGAATAACCTGCAGTACATGTATGTGAAAACAAGGGTGGTTACTGAAACAACTTCCCAAGCTTACAGTGGATATAGTAAGTGTACAAACCCTTTTTAACATGCAATGATTTTGTGACAGATCACATGAGACACCAGTGATATTGCCATAACATTTCCACCATTTCATATGACATATAACCTGTGCACTCCAATTGAAGAACATACACATCAGGTAGGGTTCACATATCGTACATGATATGACTACAATATCTGGGTTGCATAGGGGTGCACACCTGTAAACTGATACTTTGGTAAAGCACCTGTTCATCTCATCGCAGCATTCAGTACTCTTGGGAAGGTGTGTACCAGCATGGCACATCTTGACATGGCAATGTTTGCACACTCTCTCTTGCAGTACACCTCCAAATCTGTCATATTGCAAAACCATTCTCTGTGCACAGTGCTCGCCAGTTCAGCACACAGATTGTGTATTGTATTTAGGTGTGGACTCAGGCTTGGCCACTGCAGACTGTTGATTGTGTTCTTGTGAAGCCATCCTTTTGCCCATTGGATGTAAGGTGTGGGCCATTGCTGTGTGCAATGTTGAAATACCTCCTCATTCACAGGTATGTGGCAGACAGCAGAAGGTTTATAGCCACGAGGGACTGGGGTTTGAAACTGATAATATTACACTCCAAAATGGCTACAGCCCCAGTTCAAAGTTGTGAACAGCAAACCAAAGCAAGACAATGCCATCAGCCTGCTTTACTGTGTGGGTAGTGTGCTTCTGATGTTGTGCAGTGGTTTTATATGGCCAAAATAACATGACCAAATTGTGGACAAAGACAGTTTAACATTCGTCTCATAACAACTTAATACATTTACACACATGCTGTTTGAAAAGCTGATGTATTGTTATCCAGAAGTTACCCAGGACTGGATGTTGTTTGTTGTGAGGAACAGCTTCCATCTTCCAAACACACCATATAGCCAAGACATGTGAAGACCAAATAAGATTGTTGTCACATGTAGTACACACACAGTACTTACCAAAGATGCCTGTCACTCCTTTGGTCTTGCTGTATGGCTCCTGGCAGCCTTCCTGGACATTGTTGGTATTGTATCCTCCACATACATGTAGGGATGTCCACATCTTCACAATGTCACTGTTTCACAATATCTGGAACACCTTTTGATGACTATCTGCACTGTGTTCCATGGCATATGCAATGCTGTGAGCATGTTTCTGTAGCCTTCTCCAGGCTGATACCTTTCAAACATGTGATCCTTTTGCAGGATGTTAAGCTGTATGTGAACCATGGCTTTTGCTGTAGCAGGCAACTGTGGGTCTATGATAGGATATCCTTGGTATGTGAGCTGAGTGTTATTTGCAGTTAATCCAAGAGTCTGTAATTGATGGCAAGTGTGTATCCAATATGATGTACTGCTGTGATTTTGTCACATGGTGCTGCACCACAGTATGAGCTTCATCCTGTGCACACATATGCATCTAGTTTCTTGGACAATTTCCATGTCACATACTTGTTCCACTAACAGATTTGTTTGTTTGTCAGTTGCATTATACAGATTATAGGTCACAGGACAGGTTGGATATATGTTTGGTCTTCTGTACTGAGCTCACATTGTCATTTTTCAGAAATACCTGGCATTTTAACAGGTGCGTATACCTTTCATATGCACTGTATAACAGCAATGTCTACAGTATGTCCCTACTCCTGGCCCTTTGTCCCCACATTTTGCCAGTCTTTATCCAGATGTCCTGCAATGATAGGTTTGTGAGGTAGGTATGCTACAGATATATGACATCACATTCAAATAGGCCCCTGTCATATCCACTGTGATATTAGGCAGTGAACCCCACTACAAGTGATCATGCAGATATTGACAGATGGGTGTGTGTAACACCTTAACATGCCTGGGGTACTGGTGAGCCAAAACAGTAAAATCTCATAATCACCAGCTTCAGGCTGCTGTACCTCATGTAGAGTCGAGGGAGCTAGGTAGTAGGGAGGGAGAAGTATTGTTAGCTGATTCACAGTATGCATTGGTCCACAATTAATGCTACATTTATGCACAGGTACAGTA
>NC_056742.1:303086569-303089069 GCF_019279795.1 Protopterus annectens | reverse complement strand
GTAAAACTAAAAATTTGTAGATATGTTCTGGTTCTGTATTCTTAGTATGCATGGCAATAGCACTACTTTCTTTAACATTTCTGATGTCTCTATAGTGTTCAAGGATCCTATCCTTTAGGTGTCTATTAGTCTTGCCTATGTAGAAACTGTAGCATGCCATACAATATGCGAAAGAGACCACGTTTGATGTAGTGCAGTCAGCATAAAAATTACTACTGTAACTAAAATTCCTAAAGGGATCTGTAAATGTGCTGCCATTATCTATGTGCTTACAGGCTGTACAGTCTCTGCACATATATGTACCCAATCTGTCAGACTTATTAGTGGTATTGATTGTGGCACTTCTATAGCATAATTCATTTCTCAGGGTCCTATTATTCTTAAACATGAAGCACGGCTTAGGCCCAATTATGCCTTGTAGGCTGTCAATCGTGGAAAGAATACCCCAATTTTTAGTAAAAACATCACATACTACATTTATGTTGCTTGCAAACGTTAGTGGCATCCTAAGTGTATTGTCTGTACCTCTGTATTTATGTGTGACCACCTCTCGGTCGATAACTTGTCATTCCACCTCACCTGTAGTACATGTGTCAAAGTAGGGTCTACATCTAACCACCCTCTTACTCCAACCATCTGCGATACACCTATCAATAGTTTTTGCATCATAACCCCTGTCTAGAAACTCTAGTTTAAGCTGATGTAGTGCTGTCTGTGTGTAATTCATCATCATCATTAAACAGTAGCATGATCCTATATACTTGGCCTTTAATAATGTTTACCTTCGTGTGGTTAGGATGCATACTAGTGTTGTGTAGGAACGTGCGAACATGCGACTATTTAATGATGATGATGAATTACAGCTATCGCCATGCATACTAAGAATACAGGACCAGAACATATCTACAAATTTTTAGTTTTACAGATATTGTCTGAGAAAAAGAGATGGGGTAATTTATCTAATGATACAGAAGCTGTCAAACAGAGATGGATCATACGATTTAATGCAGATAAACCCCCGGCTTTGAATCAAATGGTGTCGCTTAAACCATTTTTAAAAGCTCGACCATCATTGAGGCATTGAGTTTTTTGTATGGCACATCTAGTAGATATATATATATATATATATATATATTTTTTTTTTTTTTTTTTTTTTTTTTTTTTACAATTTCATAATTTTATACTTATGCATGTCTATATGCTGGTTTTATGTGTACATTGATACTTAAGTATATTTTAGCATTCATTTATATATTTTTCACTATTTATATTATGCCTATATACTCTTAGCAAGGCGCATGCATTAGCACATGTACTCATTGGTATCAAGTCAGATGTATTTTATATATATATTTTTTACAGATATATTTTATATATTTTTCTATGCATGTTTTAACAGAATTATTAGCTTGGATAAGGAATGTGTGATATATGATATTCTTATTGCATTATTTAGTTTTATATTTTTTATTCTGCACTGGCAACTGTGTTTCTCTTTAACAGTGATTAGGGTAATTGCCTGCATCATCATGTGACTGTTTCAAGTATTTAAGGAAGTGTGAAATTTCAACAGTTGTCTGATGAAGGGGTTGGTCCCTGAAAGTGCTAACATGTGTACTGTTTGTACTGTTCTACTTAAATAAATCTCCATCTGTGGTACTGTTGGTGTTTCTTTACGTTTGTAGTGGCAAGATTATGTTTGTTTGGACATGTGATGAGTAGGTATGCTGAGTATATTTGTGAAAGTATGAGGCTGCTGTGTAAGAGGAAAAGGGGAAGACCTGAGATAAGGTGTATGTATGCGTTGATAGTGGACATACACCTGGTTGGTATGAAAGAGCAAGATGCAGAGGGCTGGAAGACATGCAGTCAGATGATCTGCTGTGGTGACCCCTAATGGGAACAGCCAAATGAAATGTAAGGAGATGTTGTAATGTCAGTGTTCACAGGTTGCCAATTCTTTGCCAAACATAACTCAACTGTTTTAGTACATAACTACAAACCTGAGGCACACATATCATCAGTGTGCATAACACTGGACAGTTGAATGGTATGAGCTCATTATATCATATGCAATTCAACACACACAGCTGCAACAGTATTTCACTATGCAAATACCCTGTACAGGTCCCTCACGTTTCTGATACAGACATGTATATCATACTAGTACTCACAATAATATATGGATATATGCAACATCCTAGTAGCTGGCCTAAGAGTGTCACAGTCAGTATTGTTCAAACCACCCTCCAGTAGTAGTCATATGCAACTGACTCAGGGGCATGAGCTGTGTTCTATGTCACTACAGACACAGATGCTATGGCCATAGGTTCTGATCAGCAATATATCAGTATAGCAAGGGCTGTTGAGAAATATTTGCTGAACTTCCTATTTACCTCTTTTACATACCCCCTATTACATTCCAGTGCATGATTACTTGTTTCACATACCTTTTTTTTGCCTGTTTCAGTTGCTGTATTTCACAGGTAGACAGGTGTGA
>NC_056742.1:303054069-303084069 GCF_019279795.1 Protopterus annectens | reverse complement strand
AGATAACCGACACCGGAAGATCGACAACGGAGATGACCAACAATTTATAATCTCGACGCTGAGAACACCAACATGCTAAAGTAAGTGCGTGATAGTGACGGACTTTAAGGTTAGGGGCGGGTTAAGAGAGTTAGGGTGCGGGTAAGGTAAGTGTGCGATAGTGACAGACTTTAGGGTTAGGGGAAGGTTAAGTGAGTTAGGGTTAGGGTGCGGGTTAGGTGAGTGTACGATAGTGACGGACCTTAGGGTTAGGGTTTGGGTTAAGGTTAGTGCATAGATAGTTGTGTATGTAAGGTTTAGTGTAGGTTTGTAAGTTTTTTGGTCTGCTTGTGTTGTGTGTGTGTTTTACGGAAAAGGTATTTGTTTTGTTTTGTTGATTGTCGGGATTGGGGTTTGTCGGGCATGTGAAGTTTTGTGTTTTTGAACTTTCGGTTTTGTGGTGTCGGTTATCTCGTTGTTGGTGTTTTTGAGTGTCAGTGTTTTCATGTAGACCCATATATATATCCTTTTTATGTGTAAATATGAGTCTTGTATATTCCTTCTCAGATGTATCTCACCATATTTATCTGATATGTGTATATTTAGATATAGAAACATGACTGATTCCACAGTGTTTTCACTAACAAGTAGTGAAAAATTGTAGTACTCAAAGCAGTTTTTCACTACTATTCAGTATGTGTATTGAATGATATATTTGAAAAAGCAACAGATGTTTTTACAGGTCAGATGGCTTAGTCGTTAAGTGCTGTGACTGTAGTGTATAGAGTCCTAGGTTCAAGACCTGTAAGGGTTATTTATTTTGTTGCTGGGCAGAACAAGGGCTGATGGAGACAGAGCGGTTAAGGTGCTTTAAAGCGGCTTTAAGTGGGTTTGCGTGAGTTTGCATGAAGCTAAGTGGTGCTAACATATGGTTAAATGAAAACTCGCTTACACAATGTAGGCTTTGCTTACTAATGCACAAATCTGCTTAGCATTTACATTTAAGCAATGCTTAAACCTGCTAAGCATAGCTCATCCCTGGTAACCAGCGATCACATTCCAGTCTGATAAAATAGCAGGGTAATGACATCTTTAATAAGTGTATTTAATTCCATGTATATAACATGCTTCTATGTGCTGTCATTACAGTAGCAGGGGATGTGAGTATACTGTATGGGACACCTGAGTATACATGGGTAATACCACAGTCTTTTCTCTTTGTATTTGTTTCATACTTGGGTAGTATCCCAGATTATATGCAATCACACTTACATGTATTGTATCATTATGTTACTACTTTTAACAGTGCTTTTCCAAGTAAGAGTAGATTGCAGATTGTACTGGAACCATAAACCCCTGCATGCAAAGCTGGACTCTGAGTACTGACTATCTTGTTCTTGGTGTTTGAGCTGTATGTTTTTATGTATCTCTTATTGGATATTGATGTGATATGTTAATATTAACTATAGACTACTATGTTTTTAGGACATGTCATTGAGGACTGCTGTCATGTAGTAATGGCATACCTTTCAGTTTCAGACATATATCTTTCAAAACATTAATTCTAATGCATAACCTGTTGGCTATCTACTTTCTGTGTGTCCTCTGTACAGATGTGCAGATGTCAGGTATTGCTACAGCCATACCATTATGTAGGTGCCCACATTGTATTGTGCTGTGGGCCTGGACACTGCTGCTAGTTCCAATATATGGGAGATTCCCTAATGTGGCCCTTGCCCTTTTTCCTTGACTTTGTGAGGGACATTACAGAGGTGGTGACCTACAGATTCACATAGTAGATGGCAATACATCACAGGACAGGACATGTGAAGACAGCCAACCAACATGGGGGACATATCTCCAGATTTGTTTACAGATTCTGTGTTATCAGTGCTGTTATACACATGGTGGATTGATAGACTGACAGGGTTTGTCCGGATATGCATTTAGTGAGTGATGTCACGACTCACAGTGATATGTCTCTGACATACCTCTCCACTGGCATGCTGTGCACAGACTAGCCATGTCTGCCTGTTATGTTTTGCCTGTTCCCCCAGACAATTGGTGTCCTAGGTAAATCAGTCATGGACTCTGGGGAATGCAGTCAGTAAATACTCACATCTGTTGGTATTACCAACGTCATATTCCTCATAAAGGATGTTACAACAAACCCAGTGACATCTGCAACTGTTTCAATGTATGCCAGCAGTATGTCCAATCTACCCCTGTGTTTGTGCCTCTGTTCCCACGAATGTTATCAAAGGCTTTGGCCAGATCAAGGTAGGCTGTATGTGCCACCTTGCCTTCATCCACAGCTCAGGTGATTGACACCAAGATGTTTACCAGTTTTAATGACCAGGTATGACCTACCCTTCACAAAAGTAAACTGTGTGAGATCCTGAGTCTGAAGATTCCCATATCCCTGTTTATTAAGTGCATGATGCTGCATTCCATAGCTTCATATAACAGACTTGTCAGGCAGTTGGGGCAGTATTTCCCAGGGTCTGTAGTCACACCTCATTTGTGGAGAGGGGTGACTGTAGACAGTGCACAATTTAGTAGGGACAAAGCCTGAGGTGAGGCTGTGATTGAACAGTACACACAGGTGAGGTGTCAGATCACTCTGTAGTTCATGTAGAACATAGCCAGGGATATTGTCAATTCCCATAGAAGCTGTATTCTCAGCCTTGGACAGTGGTGTTTTAACCTGTGCTGCAGTAATACTGTGTGCCTGGCAGTGCACTGGTATTGTGCTTGGTCCTTTGGGGGGGGTAAAGTTTGCACTCAAATGTCACCCAGTATATTGGCATTGTTTATTAGCTCGGTCTGGGAGGTACCATTGTCTAGTAGCTCAGAAAAAGATATTGGTATTGCCATGGAGATTCTTTACCTAACTGTATGAGGCCTTGTGATTGTCTTTACTATGTCCTCCAATTTTGTTCTCACAGTTAACTTTGTGGTATTTGATGAGGGATCTAGATTTTTAATTGAGTTTATTTCCAATCTTGGGACTTCACCTTATTCCATATCAGTTCCCTCCTTCTGTTGTACAGTTTCTTTATGGCAGGGGACCACCAGATCAGCTTCCTTTTTAGAGGTGAGGGTCCTGGTTGTATTGGGTATGGCGGTATCCATGCATTTGTGTATGTGTTCATAGTGCATTGTTTTTTTGATTCAGCTGTCATGCAACTAGTCTCCATTTGCATGGCTGCCATGAGGTTAGCCACCTCTGCTTTTAGGAGGCCATAGTTAGCTAAAAGCTTTTCATGGTGGTTACCTGTGCAGGGGGGTGGGAGGACTGTGGATTTCCAAAGGTGATTCATTTGTGTTCAGATATAACAAGGGAGGAATTGACTATTGGTGTAAAGCAACAGACACCCATGTTAGGAAGGACCAGGTCAATGTGATGGGTGTCTGCATCGGTACATGAGTAGCTTTCCCAGTTAATGGTGGGTTAGTTGACGTCAACCAATATGAGAGTGTTAGGTTGTACACTAATATTCTTCAGAGTGTTTAGGGACATGGATTGTGAGTCTTGGGACATGTTTGGGGACCTATAACAGGCTACAACCTGAACCACTGTCTTACCAATGTTAGTTACTCCTGCAGGAAATGTAATGCATAATGTGTGCATCCTTAATGAATATGAAAATACCACCACCTTTGGAGCTTCAGTCCAGGTTCTGCAGCCAAAGGTTGTGGAATGAGTTATAGGCTGGTAGTGCACGGGTGCTTCCTGCTGCCTTTAACCAGGTCTCTGTTACAGCACAGATCATCGTTCCCTATTTTAAATGATACTTCCAGTGAGTGCATTTTCCAATTTACACTTCCAGTCTGCAGCAACATGACCCTCTGATTGCATGTGTTTGTAGCTGTCATATATTTCTGCATATTTATGTATACATATACATATAGGAACCAAAACAACACTCTGAGTTGCTGGAAACCAATAATCCAAGTTGAAGGGTTTATAAAAAAACAGTATTTAATCACAAACACAGTTGAAAAATCACCCCACAAATAATGTAGCAAAAATCATCATAGATAATCTACAGTCAAGCGCTTTTGTCCTTCCTGGACTTCTTCAGAACTGTGACAATACTTAAAAACACCCTTTTTAAAACACAAAAGAACCAATCACAGGAATAATATAATTAATTATGCAAATACCATTTTAAAAAAACATATATTTTTTTACATATATATATAATATATACATTTCCTCAAATTTTTTGTCCTATATTTTAATTCAGGCTTAAGTGTAATAAAATCATTTAATCCTGGTGCTACAGTGGGTTATAACGCATTTGCCACTTCATTTCAGCCCTTTCCAACTTATTCTTCCAGTCACCCCCCCAATATCCTTAGCAGCCACTTCTAAAATACCAAAATGGAATATATGGTTGGGGCTCATTTTAATATGCCGGTATAGTGCATTGTTTTCATCCTGCCTTCTTACATCATAGAGGTGCTCATAGATCCTCTTTTTCAACATCCTCTCAGTTTTACCTATGTAAAACTCAGAACAATCCTGACTGATGGCAACATAAATCACCCCTCTAGTAATACAAGAACCTGTTACCAACTTGATGTCAAACCCTACCCTTTCAATATGGATTACAGGGGAGGTTAAAATATACCTACAATATTCACAAGCACCACATCTAGTTGTACCCTACAAATTGGTGGCTGGTTCAGAAATAGGGTGTTCTAATAAAAATTTTATATTTTTGTTAGTCCGATATACAAATTTTGGTTCAGGTCCTGCAATATCTAACACTTCTCTGTTACCTTTGAACAGTAACCAATTCCTTTTAACAATAGCCTTAATATTTCACTGCTCTCATATAGGTAATCACCATTGAGAAAGAAAAATCATCTTTAGACTGGGTGGAGAAGTCATCTTCCCCTTGTAATTTGGAGCCCAAAAGTGGTTTATACCAAGAACCCCATTCACTTATAACTTGGTGACAAATAAGTAACTCAAACTCATAAGGGTACCCCCTTTCCACAAACAAACCTACTAGGGTTCCCATTTCTACCTTAACAATTTCTAAATTAGAACACATTCTCGCAATACGAACCATCTGATCCTTTCCCCATTTTAAAGGATACTTCCAGCGAGTGCATTTTCCAATTTACACTTCCAGTCTGCAACAACATGACCCTCTGATTGCATGTGTTTGTAGCTATCATATACTTCTGCATATTTATGTATACATATACATATGTATATATGTATGTATTTATTCATCTTTCTATATATATGTGTATGTATGCATATATGTAAATATAAATGTGGATGTATCACTCTCTCTCTCTACACACACACACACACACACACACACACACACACACACATATATATATATATATATATATATATATAGATTTGTGCACATATATGCATCTCCATACATATATACATGTATATATAGAGTATCTGACTGATTCTACAGACTCCTTTCCCTACTATTGAATGACTGTACTAACTGATATATTTGGAATGTTATCACTATTTTATAGGGCTCAGATGGTGTAATGCTACATTGCTTTGATTGTAGTTTATAGGCCCCTGGGTTCAGTACTTGGCAGGCCTTATTATTTTGTTGCAAGGCAAAACAGTTTTGCTGGGGAGGAAGGAATAAGGGCAATAATTGAAATAAGTCCTTGTTTGGGCCCCTTCACCCCCATTTAGACAGCCTTTGGTCAGATTTGTTACCGTAAGAGGTTTAGAGTGTGGATCCGATGTCCGACTGCACTATATATGTATATATATATATATATATATATATATATATATATATATATATATATATGCATATATATATATATGTATATATATATATATATATAGAGAGAGAGAGAAAGAGAGAGAGATACACATTTTCCCTACTATTGAATGATTGTGCTGCATGATATGTTTGAATAAACATCAGACATATCTACATCTCAGATGGCTTAGTGGTAACTTGCTGTGGCTATGGTGTGCAGGGTCCTGAGTTCAAGACTTGCTAGGGCTGATTATTTTATTGCTGGGCAGAACAAGGGCTGCTGGATACAGAGTGATTAAGGCACTTTTATGCAGTTGTAAGTGGGTTCACGCGGGTTTGCGTGACGGTAAGCAATGGTAACATCTGGTTAACTATGCTGACAGACAGACAGCCTTAAAAGTGCTTAATCTGTGTAGGCATCACTTAGCACTGCTCAAACAGGTTTACTCCCGCTCACTACTGCTTACTCCCACTTACCCCTGTGCTAATTTCTTTAAAAGAAAAGAAAAAGGAGTGATAGGAAGGTGGTGAAAAAGGGACACAACGAGGGTAAAACAATATGAAAGATAGCTACGGATGTGCATGACAGATGTAGGGAAGGTCCATAGCTGTCCATTTCTTCTACAGCAACAGCTGTGCATATATACTGAATTTGGAGGTATATTTGGATACTCAAGCACCTGAGAGAGAGGGATGAGGACAACAGTAATGTGTTGTGAACCCAATTAGACAAGATTACATGTGTCCAGTGCACACGTGTGTGAAATGGACAGCTATGTATGGGGCGACATGTTTTTGGGGAACAAATTGCCCTTTTTTTTAAGGTGAGAGTGGGATGTTAGGGAAGAATAGAAGGTATATTTGGGGAGGTAGGTTGAATAGGAAGACAGACAATACAGACAAGACAGCATACAGGGGTGGTATATGATGCATCTGGGGGGGTAAACACCTTGGATGGGGAGGGGTGTTTGGTAATCGGAAGCCCACGAGCCCCCAAATGGATACAGTGGGACTGAGATCCCTACCCATGGGCAGTCACCACTGCACCTTCACGGCCCCAAAGGTGGTTGTGCTGGGGGCTGAGCAGAAGGGGCAGGCTGACCCTTTATTTGCACCAAGCGGCCCTCAAGCTGGCATAGCAGATCTCCAGATTCCTTGCAGAGCTCACTACACACCAGACCCTGGACCTGGCTTCAGGTGACAGGATCCTGTCCATGCCCGTGCCCTGGGGGGGGTGAGCCCCATTCCCTGAGGCAGTTCCACCTGAAGGTGGTGCAGGACCAGCGGACAAGGAGTTCCTGGGATGGGTCCCAGACATGCTGGGGCCCGGTGCCATGGCTAGATGAGGTGGGAGAGGCATATCCAGTGGGATCAGCCTTCCCTGACATGCTATGGTGTTGCAGTTTTAGAACATATGTTGGTTTGTAATGATAAACACATTCCAGGATTAGTTATAACAGCATGCATGAGTATTCCCATTAACCCAAAACAACATATTTGGAACATTTGCTTAGCAAACAGAACACATGCATATATGAAACCACAGTGGGCATTACACCTGCATGCAAGTTACATTGATAGCAACAGGCCACCAATGATAGTATTTGTACAGGGAGCATTAATTGTAATAATTTTCAACATTTGTAAAACAACAGAACACATGTCCCAACAGTAGGTTTGGTAGAAAACATACCCATTCATTTATGTGTTTAGATTACTGGTGAAGATAAGGTGGGAGAGAGAGAGAGAGATGTCAGTTAACAAATGCAGATTCTTGCAGTGATCACAGCTTAGTGATCATTGCTCTACTCATTACTCTACAGGTATTATTACAACAACTATGGCATTGGGTTGGGCAGTGGTATGTTTGTACACAGTGTATAATTACAGCCTTCATATAGCTACTTTATACTTTCTCTTATCTGGAAGACCTGTGGAGGGAATGTTTGTTAATACTACATGACTGTTTCTACCCATATTCACATAGTCAGTGTTACATATGTGCACTCATATTGTGTGTGTGTGTTTATGCTACTGACACACTCTGCCTTAATTTCTATCGGTGATCCTGGTTGTTGTTAGCAGGAACCAGTAGCTGTGACAGCATGACACTTTTGTATATTTCTTTGGGGAGACCACTTGGTGAATATACTTATCTTGCTGTCATTTGCAGCCTTGGGTTTGGACCATGGGTGTTGGACACAATATAACTACAGCCTTCTTATAGCTACTTTATACATTCTCTTACTTGGAAGACCTGTGGAGGGAATGTTTGTTAACACTACCTGACTGTTTCTACACATTTTCACAAAATAATAGTTGAAAATTTGCATACAGCTTACTACCACTCCCAGGATTTGAACCGTGGCTGTTTCTACTAAAAATATAATAAGTGTGTGTTTCATCAGAAGGAGCTATTGAGAAACTGCTGTCCCTTTCTTGAATGATTTATTTCTCATTCTCTCTTTGTTGTACAATCTGACGTAATTACAACATTCTTATACATACATTCCTATACATAACTTTTGACATAGCACAGTGTGGAAAACAGTGGTTAACACAATATTACTATTCAGATATCAGATCTTGGTGCATGACATTTTTAATATCAGTTAATCTTGTGTCTTACAGAGGCATTAACTTTGTCAGATTAGACTTGATTGTTTAATGCTTTCAGAGATATAGTTGCTATGCATAACCTGTACACATTTCAAATAATACCATACCATATCATAGTAAACACAACCAGTCCAGGGTTTTGAATTTTATTGACAGGCAGTTGCAGTTTTATTTATATATAACCTATACGAGACTATTACTGTAATATTGTCTGCTTTATTCAGTACAAACCATACTCATTTTTAACACTGCCAGGTGACATTCTACTCTTTTATTTTTATTTGGTATGAATACTACAAGCTAGATTGTTACCCACCAGCCTCGCGATGCAGCCTTTGCAACCTGGTGGCATGGGCTTTCTGGTTCGCAGCCCACTCAGCTGGAGCTGTAATGAAGACAGAGAAACATTTATGCATACCTATCCATCACATACACAGGCTGGACTTTGGTAAACAGTTATTGATATGAATCCTTACACATGCCAAGGACATCACCCCTCTGCCATGCTTCTTGGATCCACTGGTCCAAGAGCTCCCTCTTCCTCCACTTCAAATCAGCTTAGTGGTGCCGGACCTGCTCACTAGTCAGAGGGATGCCAGTGGCACTGGTGAAGTCATGGGTGAGATTTTCCCAGGCCTCCGCTTTATATTGGGAGCCCTGATACTGGTCCTGCAGCAGTCTCACGTCATGGTTTTTAACAAGGAGTCCTACCATGACCTTGGACTCCTGTATGTCCGAGCGCTGCACCCGAAAGCGCATGCCCTCTCCAACACCTGCCATACTGTCTACAGTGGGGAGCTACAACCAGTTATGAGCTGTATTCCCACCTGCGAGGTTTAAATACAGCCGATTTCCCACCATTTCTCATGATTGGATGGTTTTGAATATGCTGAGCTAAGCTAAGCTAAGCTATGGGCAAACCTGCTTAGCTAAGGTTGGCAGTGCTTAAAGGGGCAGGTTCAGCACTGCTTACCAATGGGCAAATCCACTTAGCTAGGTTACTCATTGCTTAGCATTCATGTTTACACAATGCTTACACCCAGTCAGCATAGCTGTGCAATTAGCATTGCTTATGTTTTATTTTATGGACTACCACCTGTATGGGATTAATTCATCATTCCTGACAAATTATACATTTGTTTACCTTGCCTGACATCCCCCAATGTACTTTCATTACATTTATTCTTGTATGACTATACTGTATGGGGCACTTGTGTTTATATGAGGCTTTCAAAATTTTATTACACTGACACCTCACATCTGGGCCTACTGCACTACTCACGTTAACAAATATGTGTTATTTACTACTAATTATTTAAAAAAATTAATTATGTACTGCTTTCACATGTAAAATGCTAATTGGCTTTACTGGGGATTGAATCAGGAATGACTACTTGCAAGGTGAATGCTCTAACCACTTCGCTATTTTCGCATTGCTGTGTTTTGGAGTATATACCTGTTTAGCTCCTTATGATGTGTAAGCTAGGCTGAGCAGTGCTGCAGTATGTGCACACCCACTCAACTACCCTTAAACTTTATTGGGGACTGAAAAAAAAATTAAACTGTTATGTTTTATTTTTGTACTGTAGGGGTATGCACATTGATTTGTGCAACATTATCTCTGGGGGGCTGTGCTTTTACAATGGGGATGACATGGCAAGCTTTGCATTTAAGGTATGCTCCATGGACGCTAACAGTGTCCGTCATACCTCTCAACTGTACAGATTGTCACAGACTGCCCAAATATTTGCCTTATATTTTTGGTCCAGTTTTCTTGAATTGTGGCTTTCTGGTGGATTAGTGGCAAATCCTTAAAGATTGCAGTTAGAAAATACTGACAGACATTTGAGTTTTAGACTTCATTAGCCTTCAGCACATTCATGCTAATGCATAACCTATTATTCTATCAACTTTCTAAGTCTGTATGAGCCAGACTTATTTGTTTTCTCCAGATTTCTTACTCTAAGAGGTTGAGAGGTATTCCGCGAACACTCTCATCACCATTACTTTGCCGTACAGCAATTATGGAGTGCAGGGGGCATGTGATGTACAAACTATACTGGTCTCAGACACACACCCTGCACTCACACACAGAATTATGTCTGTTATAGAGCATGACAGCGCGTCTTCATACATATGCATGGCGCACTGCCGTGCTGCACGGGAACGGTCCCTTCCATGCAAGAATAACCTATTCCTGCATGGAAGTTTGCTGAATCGCAGGGACAGTCTGTAACAATGGCGATGATAGGCAACATCTGCCAAAATCCCTCCTATTCTACTATATCCATGCATTACTGACTGTACAGTATAGAAAAACATGGTCACAGCTGGGAAGTAGGTGTACAACTGAAACCAAAAAAGAATAGATCCATGACACAAGCACAACATAAGAACACACTAATGATATGATTCAAATGTAAACTGGGCCTGTTATCCTGAAAATAGTCAGAAATATAAGACTGTTGAAACAAATGACCTAATCTGCTAAGTAGAGAGCTTAAAGGGGTAAGGGCAAGAAAATAGAGTAGGGTGACAAAGGTTCATACTGGAATATCCCCCTTTGAATTTTTATCCCTGAGATAATAATTTGTCCTCTATCGTGGCTTTGCTGCAGAGTGATTTGTGCTGTTTCATGGTCATAGTAATGTAATTGGGCAATGTAGGGTGTATACATCTGTAAGCACTCCTTTATCTATGAATGTGGGATGCTGTCAAATTTTTTTTTTTTAGTCTGCCCTTGCCATATTTAGATTATTCCCCTTTTTTTACAATTCTCCGTTATGACATTATTTAACAACAAATGATCCTTTATTCCATATGACTTTCTTTTATTACTCTTTTGTTCTATTGTCATGATGAGTTTTCTTCTAAGTGACTATAAACGCTATCAGTATCAATTCCAGTATATAGTTTGTACATCATTGGAAGGCACGTTATTGGTCTGTAGTTTTTAGGATAGCTTGTAGGTTCACTCTTAAAAAGGAGTGCCATTTTTCCTGTAGTTAACCAGGTTGGTGTCTGTTCAGGATGCACATTTAAAAACTTTTTACTCATGGCTAAATCTTCATGTAAAGATGTTAATACTTTTCAACATCTGAGCCTGGGGTTTTCCAATTACTAGCTTTCATAATTTTATTTAATTTTCTCTTGCCGTTACTTCATCCCACTTCATATTCTGTACATTTGAACTTCTTACTCTTTCTTTACATCTTCTAACCATTCAGCATCTTTGTTATGTTCCTCAGGGTTTTCATAGATATTTCTCCAAAATGTGTCTATTTCTTTTTTTTTTGTGATATCTCTGTTCTTTTGCCTTGATTCACAGTCCTGTATAAAACTTTTTTGGGTCGTCAATGAATTGTTTATTTTGTACTTTTCCTTTATATTTATCTGCATATCTTCTAAGTTTTTCCTGCCTGTGTTGGTTCTTTAGTTTATTTGCAATAGAGTACAATAGATCCTGGATTGTTCTGATGCTGCACTTTTCCTTTTTTTCATGTCTGTCTTTCAAAGTATTTTTGTTGAACTGTTCCCTCTTCTGTATTCTTCTAACAGTGACACTTCTTGTCTTAACTGCTTTATAGTTTTCTGTGTTCAATACTTCCATGATGACATTTGATTTTTCCCTGCCTTTCCCTTATTGCCCTGTGTTTTTGTGGTAAAACTTTATCTGTTATTACTTTAGCTGCACAGTAATATATCCTACTTACTTCTGTTATATCACATGAATTTCTGTGAACAGTCACGATTACTCTGTTCATTTGTTTTTATCAGACATCTAACATATTGGGTCTTATTGACTTCCTGTAATCTATTTCTTTCATTGATCTTAATATGTCTATCCATCTCTATTAAATCAAGCAACTCTTCCATTAGATCCTTAGATCATTTTCTTCTAAACTAAGGGCATACTTTTTGTTCTCCATTTCCTGCAGGCATTCTGCAGAAAGTTCCTGAACATCTTCCTGTGACATATTCTCTTCAGCTTCATCCTGTGTTATCCATTGCTTTTTCATATCAGAACCAAATGGCCTATCACTCCACAACATTGGCTTTGTCAGAGTTACCACCATTTCCTGCTCCTTCCTTTGCTGTGCAACCCCAACTGAATTTTTGTACTGGTTTCCTTCTGAAGGCTTCATATGACAACTGATCAGATGCTTCCCATTCCACTGGTTTCTCCCTAGTTTGGGAGCTTATTCTTCTATCATGCTGTGATGTTACCAGAGTTAGACTTTGTACACTAAATCCTTCACTCTGCAGGTATTCCATAACTTCAGTTTATATTTGTTTAACTTCTACTTTACTAATCTTATGTTCTACATTCCCCCTTTGGATTATATTTTTTGTATTGTGAAATTTTCCATATCTGGTTACCTTTGCCTGTATTTCTTTTCAAATATCTCTGGAGCTGCTTTTTTGTATTGATTAGCTTGGCTTTCTCCTTTATATAAATATTGCACCATATCAGAGCTCTCTTTCTTTCCTGTGTCCATGTTTCTTTTTTATATCTTTCACAAATCTCTAGATTTTCATCTTTATATTTTTCGCACTTCCTCATTTGCTTCTTTTTCCAAACAGCCAAAAATTCTTGGTCTATATAATGTTTTTTTCATAAATATGTTATATTAATGAACACAAGTTTACATTTGAAACTTTTGACAGTTCTTGTGCAAGTATTTTCCTTCCTGTAATTTCTGTCTTAATCTTTTTGTATATCTTCTATTTGGAAATTCTGGACTTCTTGCATAATAGTAACAATACATAATTTCTTTCTTATCCTCAGTAGTCCACTGTATCATCTTTATGGCTCTTTTTGGACCTACCAGTTTTTGTGTTTTTTTGTGGACTACTACTTCCTTCTACAACAGGGGGTCCATCGTCTCCCTGGGCCTGGCCTAACCCCATTGTAGGAAAGTTTCCGTGACTTGCGGATTCTACACTATCATTTTTTCCAGTCCTGGCACCAATCTGCTTACCAGGATTGGGCACTTTTTTTTTTATCCTGGGACTTGTGCAACCAGCTGTCTTTTTTATTTTTTAACCTACTTCCATCCACGATACATGCTATATAAAATACAGTCTATATATCATTGTTGTCTTGGTGAGATTTTGTGAAAACAGAGTCCACTCACCTCAGGATACTTACCAAAACTTGAAGATGAATTAAATTCCAGCAAAACTAGTCTCTTTTGCTTGCTGATTTTATCATGACTCCATTTGGGCCCTTTTTTTCTGTATGACATTTCAGATTGTGAAAAATGTCAGTTTCAGTGGTAAATAAATGTTTGTTAGTTTTATATTATAAAAGCACTACATGTTTATACATTATGTGTTTTCCTCAATGAGAAAAAAAGAAGATGTACAAGTTTGTTTTCAACCAAATCTAAATGCACCTCTAGTAGTGATGGTATAAAATTAGTCAAAAATGTAGTATGTGGCTTTATTCTTTATCCTAAATGCCAGTGACAACAGTTGCAGCTTCTTTCACACATAGACTGAAAAATGTTTTATTTTGTGTTCTTGATTCACATGCTTGAAACTTCATGGACAGGTTACTGCAAGAAACGAGGTGAGTAGTAGTACCCAGTCTCAAGGACATGCGTTATGAGCTGATGTGTCTTCATGCTATGGGTTTAAGCTACCTTTGCTAGGCATATGAGCTAATTTGTACTCCAGATGTGGTTTTTGGCCTGTCTTTGCTATTCATTTGTGAACTGACTTGAGTAGGTCTGAGTTTTTGTAGTGAACACATCATCTACCTATCAATACCCTAAGCTAGTCAACAGATAATAGGTTAAAGCAGATTATTTCTGTACTCTCTGATTGGTTAATAACAGTCCAAATTATCAAAGAAGATGGAAGACAGGCCACTGCTAAGAGAGACACAGCCTCTGACATAAACATTGTGAAGCCTGTAGTGGTTAATGAAGAGCAGTACTTGCCTGGGCAGTCCACACCAGCTAGAGCTTTATTAGGGACCCCATTCCAAATACCTTTGGCTAGTATTCACCTTGACTGGGAGGGTGGAAAAGGGAACAAGCAAGTAGGTGTGTTTGAGGATATCCCTGCAGATGTCTTAATAGGGAATGATTTTGATAATGTAGTACCTTGTATGCATGCAGTTGCATGCAGTCTGGCTTGGAGACAGGCAGGTATGTCTGGTAGCCTGGGGAGACTCAGACAGACCCCATGTCTGATGCTGAGGCTGCTGATGTGGTTACTTCAGGGAGGGAGCTGCCTTGTAGCAGTGAGCCTGAAAGTGAACTACAACTGTTGGTAAGTACTGATGTTCCCATGGACAGGGTGACTGCAAGAAAAGAGGTGAGTGGTAGTACCCAGGTTGTCAGTGAGGCACCGCTGTCAGAAGATACTAAACTTCCTGTGGAAGGGGAGCTAGGAGGCATTACAAAAGATAGAGCTGAGACAGATTCAGCTTTCAGATCCTACATTATGAGGCTTGAGGGAGGTAGCTAAAAAGGCACCTGATGCTCAAGGAAAAGGGAAGTCTGTATACTGGATCAAAGGGTTACTATACTGAAAGTGGACCCCCAAGAGAGGGCTAGAGGGTGAGGTAATACAGCAATTGGTAGTGCCCAGAGCCTACCATCTGACACTTCTAGCCATAGCCCATGACATTCGTTTTGCAAATCATATAGGTATAAAATGTACCAAGAGTCATATTATGCAGAATTTTTATTGGCCTGGGATTGCAAGGGATGTAACAGGATACTGCAGGACCTGTGAGCAGTGCTAAAAGGTAGGCAAGGCAGGAGACAAGGCCAAAGCTCCATTGATGCCTTTGCCTGTGATTGAGGAGCTGTTTCAGAGATTAGCTATGGATATTGTGGGGCCTCTGAGTACCCCAAGTTCCACAGGGAAGATGTATAACCGGGTGCTAGTAGATTATGCTATTAGATACCCTCAGGCAGTGGCTCTGTCCTCTGTCGAGACAGAAAAGGTGGCAAATGCTTTGCTAGAGATGTTCATCAGAGTAGGTTTCCTGAGACAAATACTGACTGACAGAGGTGCAAATGTTTTGTCAGATCTGCTGACTTGTCTGTGGAAGCGTTGTAAGGTGAAGTACCTAAAGACCAACCCCTACCATCCCCAGACTAATGGTCTTTTGGATAGGTTAAACTCTACACTAAAGACCATGCTATGGGCATTTGCAAACCAGTTTAAGAGAGAATGGGACAAATATTTGCTCCATCTACTGTTTGCATACAGAGAGATACCCAGGAATCCACAGGTTTTTCACCCTTTGAGTTGCTGTATGGGCATAGGTGAGGGGGTCTTTAGATTTGATTTGTGATGAGTGGGAGGGTGAGTGTGAATTCCACAAGGAGTCTGTTGTGGCATATGTCTTAAACCTCAGGACAAGGTTTAGGGAGCTCATGGGCTTGGACCAGGAGAACCTAGCAGAAGCCCAACAGCAGAAAACTGTCTGGTATGACAGGAATGCTCAAGCCCAAGAGTATGTTGTAGGAGAACAGGTTATAGTGCTCATTCCTTTCAAACACAGTAAGCTGCAGGCAGCTTGGGGTGGACCCTTCAAAGTGGTAAGGAAGGTCAGTAGTGTTAATTACATGGTAAACCTGCTAGGTAGGAAGCAGGGGCACAAACTGTACTATGTTAACATAATGAAGCCCCAGCATGTCAGGGAGGTCCTGGGCAGACTGCAAAGGGCAGGTTTGACCATTAAGCGCAGTGAGTGTCAGATGGGTATAGTAGAGGTCTCTTACCTGGAACATAGAGTGGGGAGTGGTAAGATTAGGCCATAACCTGCTAAGATGGAAGCTAATAAGGCATAGCCTGCCCCTGTTACCAAAAATCAAGTGAGGACAGTCTTGGGGACAGGGAGGTACTATAGAAAGTTTGTTACCAATTATAGTACAATAGCTGCTCCCCTCACAGACCTGACAAGGAAAAACAGCCCAGATAAGGTAGTGTGGACCCCAGCCTGCAAAAAGTAATTCCAGAAACTTAAAGGGGATTTGGGAGGGCACCCTGTATTAGCCAATCCAGATTATAGCAATACCAATGCAGATGGCTCCTCAAGACAGGGTATAAGTCAATGGTCCCTAGACAGGCCCATTCCTCTCAAGAAACACTTTTCTGGGGTTGTTTGAAAAACTAGCTTGAGTTTTCAAAGGGGGATGGGAGATGTAATGTTGTGATGCATTGTCAGCTGTACCAGGAGATGTGGGACAGTGGATGTGTGGCATATGCCAGCATGGCTGGCTGAGGTTTTATAAATAGTCGTGTCATTTGACTGTCACATTGATTAGTACAGATGCTTCTATTAAAAATGTATGTGTAAAAGTTGTTTATGTTAAAAATGCTGCAACAGAATCTTAACAGAGTTCTGAAGATGAATTGTGCCAGAGTTAGGTGACTAGATGTGATATCATTCTGTAACCAGTTAAGGACGAAACTCTGGCAGCAGCAGTTTGTTGTTTGTTTTTGTTTTTCTTTGGAACCTGATATAAAAGATCTATGTCAGTTATCACAGTTTAGTTAGTAGTTGTTCAGGTAGTCATTTCTGGCAGTGTGTAGTATATCATCTTGCCTTGTGGAAGTGAGCATCTCAACAGTACATCTTGCCTTGTGATATTGAGTGAGTTAACTAGGAACAGTTTCTGTTTAGCTCAGTTAGGAATAATACAGTGAGATTAGTTTAGTATTATTTTTTTCTGCATCTGTGAGAGTCTATCCAACTGTGTTAGTTTTATATTTCCTGTGACTGAAAACTCTGTTTATTTTAACTAAATATTAAGTATTCTCCTTTTCTCCATTTTATTATCCATTATTAAATATTTTATACCTTTTTCATTATGGCTGGTCTTTTAGAAAATACTTTTAACATCTTGAGTGTACTTGTGCTTATTTTACTGACACTGTGGACACTCTGAAAAGCCTTACTACTTCAGTCACACTCTATCATTTATATCAGTATTAATTTGACACTATACTCGGTTACCCTTTGTAAGAGCTTTAACGTATTTGACTGGTGGCAGCAATCTACCTTATAGTCTGAAGAGAGGACACAGCTGATGAATCTGTACCAGCCTTTCCTAAGTGAGTGCGCGTGTGTGTGTGTGTGTGTGTGTGTGTGTGTGTGTGTGTGTGTGTGTGTGTGTGTGTGTGTGTGTGTGTGTCAGATACTTGGAACTGAGGCATAGTGCTCCAAGGTGGGGTCTTGTTTGGGATCTGGAGAGACAGAGAGTCTACCCCCAGTGGAGCGTGTTCCCAGTGTGCTCTTGGGGGAAACTGTGTTTAATTCATAGAACTGCATTTGAAATACTGTGTAAGTCAATTCCTGTTTTTAGTGACCATCTCTCACAGGTGTCAGTGTTGAGGATTGGGGCTCCGTGATTTCTCTCCCAGGGTAAAGAGGGGCTGTCACACAAGGAAGCTTAAGAATTTCATGTAGTATCTTTTGAGTTTGATCCCTAAACATATTACAAACATTACACTCATCACAATTTCTTCAATTTGTTTTAACATCTTAGTCCAATAAAGAGTATCAGAAGTCTTTTCTTTATGCTTACTGATTCCCAAATATGATTTATATGTGTTATTCAGCATGTACTAAGATAGATTTCAAATACTGACGCTGTCTGTTTTTTAATAACATGCCTTGTATACAAAAAATGTCATCCATGTTTGAAAAGTAATCACAAATATTTGGATACAATGACTTAGCAGCTTCTGGACAACAATTTATTGTTAAGTAAAAAAAAAATTGTATTTTAAAGTGTTCCTTTTTTATTGTCACTAAATTCTTCCAGCTTCTCAGTAGATGTAGTAGAAAATGAAAAACAAAAAAACAAAGTAGGAACAAGCACGACTAGGTATTATTAAAACATAAAACACATTTATTCAACCAGTAAGCACTTTCATGTCCTTACAAGATGCTTCATCAGACATAAACCAATTATTCAATTAACATTTAAATACCCTCAGTCCAATGATACTAAATGGTCATTTATTGTTAAGTAAAAAAAAAATTGTATTTTAAAGTGTTCCTTTTTATTGTCACTAAGCTCTTCCAGCTTCTCAGTAGAGGTAGTAGAAAAACTGTCCTACAAATTTGTAGAACTATCACCACTGTGTCTTCCTTACATTACTGTAGGCATACTGTCTTCAAGGTATTAGCTACATGCACTAATCAATCTGGTTTATACTGAACTTGCAGATCATGTTTTTGTAATTACAGTAACATGCTCTGTAGTCTTGCTGGAAATTCACAATGAGAGTTCTTGAATATACTTTGAAGTAGCTTGTGATCAGATTCCATGGCTATTCTTTCATTTTATATATATATATATATATATATATATATATATATATATATATATATATATATATATATAATCATGACATTTGTGAGACCCAGTCTGAGCATATCATGTTTCATCATTAGTTAAGACTCCAGTCTGAGCATATCATGTTTCATCATTAGTTAAGACTGCAGTCTGAGCATATCATGTTTCATCATTAGTTAAGACTCTCTGAGTATATGTTATTGGTGAAGTATGATGAACCCAAGTCCATGAATTTAATGTAGGGCTTTTACTAGCCCTTTAAGTATTTGAAAGTTAGTTTTTCTGTTGTTCCATTAACCCAAACACTAAAACCAAGCAATATTATGTTCTAGTCCGCTCTGAAGATGTGTCATTATATCTGACAAATTTGGAATGAAATTGAAAATATATTCTACCATACTAGTGACTGCATAAAAGACTGCATCTCTTGAAGTTTTGGCACATCCACAGCTGATCTGACTTTGTCATATCAGTTTTAAGACCACACAAGTCATGTTCTATATACATGAGAGAGTTAATACACATTTTTAACTCTGGCTTTATTTCACCTTTAAGCCTGTCTACCTGCAGTTTAATAAGATAGAGATCATGGTCTTGTTCGATACTATGCCTGACCTAAAAGATAATCTATTATACTTACAACAGCCTTGAAACTTTTAGCTATCTCAGCTACTCATCTTTGGAATACTTCTAAAACTAATTAGATTCCAAATGATAATCTTAAAAATCTGTAATATTTAAATAAGTATTAAATGTACATAATGCTACAGTCTTTGCTTAGCATCAAACAAGAGAAGAATTTATCGTTATGCATACTCATAACCATTTCTTCAGTCATGTAAGTGAAGAGTTCCCTTTTGGTCCATTTGTCTAAGTCATGAAGATCTGTACATATTTTCAGCTTATCCTACTTCATGATTTTTGATATGCTATCCATCCATCCCATCAGATCTCTTTGTGTAACAAAAACTACCACTGCTTCTGTTTGTTTCAATTTCTTCTCAATTTTCTATCCCTCTAAGTTAAAATGGCACTTGTCTTAGAGTATGTACAACTGATACAAACTCATGGGAAATGTTAATATGAGATCCTCTTTACAGACAAGCCAACCCATTCAGTAGGTTAAACCATTGCAGGTTTATATCATAAAGTCGAACTCTGCAAATGTCGAATACCAAAACATCGAACTGAATACACCGAAGTGTAAGAAGTTTGAAAATGCAAAACTGCGAAGATCGGAACTACGAATGGTCATAGTTGGCCCTTACCTGATGTTTGTCTTCACTGTGGTGCGATCTCGGAGTTGGTATATTTAAGTAGGGGGGTGTGGGGGGTGCAGCACCCACATTGGGGGGTGGGGCGGTGAAGCCCCCCACATTAGTAATACTGTGAATTGTTTCTGTGTTGTTACGTTGTTGTATGGTTGTGAAGCTGGCCGACCGTTGCTATTCGGAGTTCTGTTTTTCGATGTTGTCAGTTCTCTATGTTGTGGTATTCGGTGTTTTCACAGTTCGAGTACATGATATAGACCCACCATTGCTGTAGAATGTCATCAGCAACCAGAGATAAAAATGCTGAACTTTGTAAATTATGTTTCTGAACTTGCACTGAAATACTGTAATGAGTACTTTTGATGCAATAACCCATTACATTATCTAATATTGCAACTGACTGACTTTCATGAATATGTGTACTGTCATGAGGAATTGCATGATTGTGTGACTGCATTTGTGGCTGTTCTGGGCATATGTTTTGACTCATTGCGTCTTTAAAATCAGAAGATTTACTACTCCCATTAGATTTAGCAACTAGTATAAAATAAAGGCTCCTTATTGAAATGTCAGCACTTGAAATGCTGAGTGCTGACACACAAAAAAAATACCAAAACTGCAGGCAAAGATCAAATCTCAAGCATCATTCTTCTCCTTAAAAATTATTTTTTGCAAAGGCCAAGTCCCTCTGCACCCCCTAATGTGGGGACAAGCCCCAACCTCCAGCTTATATATACCTTGAGATCACCATACCTTGGAGAAAAGGGAATATTCTGGGAAATAGCCATTTCAGACTTGATATATGGAAGTCTGTTTTACAGGCCATTCAGTCTCCATGTTTTGGGACTAGCTGTAGCAGGTCCTGACATTTTAAATGGTTACCAAGTATGAATTTGTGTTGCACAAGCTTTATGAGACAAAATGTTGCCTTGAGTCCTTCTGAAAGAACACTACTCAAAACAATAATCCATCCTTCTACCTTATACTCACAAGCAAGCTATATATGTTCCTAAAGCTACAGTTTATGCCATGAACATGCCAAAAGAGTCCAGGGATATTTGTATACTTTATTACACAGCTCAGTGCCTTGAACACATATTCAACCAATATATTGGATTATGTACTAGTATCAAGTTTAAATGGAATACAGATGCTTTTACTCATCAGATTTTCTGGCCAACAATTATCACTGTTTCTGATTGTTGTTTGTACTATATTCACAATGTATACCTCAACAGTCCAAATAAACATTTCTGTTTTACTCTGATTATTTGCTTGTAGTACATGCAGATCTTGTTGCAAACGTTATTTCAATGTTTACACATTTTTGAAAAATAACTACAACCCCCACATAGTTATCAGACTTTGATCAAATATTTTGCATTATGCTTTACATGTATGTATCTACAATCCTTACAATGATTGCAGTTTCTATTTGATCCTCTGTTAAAAGGCACTATCTTAGACCACTAATCCTTATTAGCATTTTTGTTTTATTTTTAGTTTTGATCTTTTTTTTTTTTTGCTCACATCTTTTATTTTAGACTTCATAATCTTTGGTCAGACTTTTAAGCTGTATGACTAAAAACTCAATTGATCTACCATGATCTACCAAACCAGTGTTTTACTAAGTGTCAAGTCAGCTTCTGCTATTGATCTGCTTCTTAGCTGATTCTACACCCAAGTTTATGTCTTAGTAGTTAATCATGTAATATTCCAAACTCATAGTCTTATCCTAAAGTTTCCTAGCAGTCAAATAAGCATGTATTGACTCTTGACCCCCCTTAATTTCTAGTGAGAAAAGTAAAAACCTTATTAATGGTAAATCTCTTATAGCTATAGGTGGCCAAGGTGAAATTCATTGAGCATCAATTTCAAATGGCAAGACACCGAGGAACACAATGTTAATTACTGTTTTTTATCAGAAATCCTATGTGTGGAATATAGTAGAAATCAGTCCATGAATACAAAGACTATAGTTCTTTGACACGTTTCCATGAAGCTGCAATGACACTTAGTCATGCAAGTGTAGACATTTCAAGCTAAACATTGAAAAATATAGTTGAAATATTGGTTGTTTAATGGATATGAAAATGAGATAATTTGAGAGCAAGATTCATGACTAAATTATAGTGATTTAATCAAGAAATATGTGAAATACAAAAGTAAAAATAGGTTCAAGACTTTAAAAATATAAAAAACTGAGATACTTGGTCATCAAAAAATGAGAAAGCAAGACTGCATTTCTGGATATTTCTTGACATTGATAATACCAAACACAATTTTGACCTGAAATGCAGCAAAAACAGACAAAAAAATAGTTAGAAAACAGGTTCAACCCACCAGAATTCAGAGCAAACAGTGAAAATACAGCAGCTAGTACAAATTATTAATGATACCAAGTTCCTTAATTTTTGAGTCTGTGTCATGTATCTCTGTGTGTATATGTATATGTGTGTATATATATATATATATATATATATATATATATATATATATAGATATATATATAGATATATATATAGATATATGTATATGTATAAAATATATATATGTCTATATATATATATATATATATATATATATATATATATATATATATAATTCATAACACTGAAATTTCATAATGTTGAATTTCATAACATTAAGACCATAACACCAAAAATTCAAAACACTGAAAACCTAAAGCATTGAAAACTCAGAAAGTGTGCTTCATAACATTGAAAACGACATTGCACAAGTAAATAATATCCCCTCCACCTACAACAACATCTAACTAACAAACACACTTTCTACTACATTTCTGCAGGGGGGCAAGCCTCTCTGCACTCACCAGAGCCCACCACCCCCCCTTAAATTAAATATACCAGCTCCAAGATCGCACTACAGTGGAAAAAAAAGTTAATTTGCTAACCTCATTGTATGGTGATTGTTCATAGGTTCATAAGTAGGTACTAGGCTATCTGCCTAAGGGCATTTATAAGCCTAGCCAGAATGTGTTGGCTTTCGCCTCCCTTTTAGATTAGTTTCCTGAGCCTCTGTCCAGCAGGGCCACTGAAGTGATCCCAGGGGTAAATTTACGATTTCCAATCCACTCATCAAGATTTCTCTTGAAGAGAGTCAGTGAGGGGCTTTGCCTAACATAGATTGGGATTCTATTCCAGAGCGAGGGAAGTCTCTGGGACAGGAATCTATCCCTCCAGCATGTCCTATTTATTGTTGTGCTGAGGTTTAAATCCATAGAGCATGTGGCTCTAAGAGATTTGGTTTTATTGAGGTGGAGCATGTCCATTAATTCAGGGTTAGAAATGGCCTTGTATGTCAGGCAGAGATCACCTCTGAGTAGGCGGTAAGCAACGGAGTAGAGCTGGAGTTTCTTTAGTAGAGCTGCATACGGCATCTGTTTGAGGCCCACGATCCTCTTGGTGAGGTACTTCTGTGGTATTTCCAGCTGTTGCAGGTATCGTGTAAGGTACATCCCAAATGGGGCATCATACTCTATTATGGGCCTGATGAGTGATGAGTAGAGGGGCATAATAACCTCTCTTGATCTAGATGTGAACCCTTTTGTGATTAGGTGGGCTACATAGAAGGATTTTCTAACCACTTTAGCAATGTGATTATCAATGGAGAGGTTGCTATCTACTTGGGTCCCCAGATCCCTAATTACATCTTCTGTACTAAGTGGATTACCACCTATGTGGTAGTTCGTGGGCACTTTTTTTCCCCAAAGGGGATGACTATGCATTTTTTGGCATTTAGCTTGAGGCCATGATTCTGACACCAGGTATTCGTCTCCGTGAGACCCTTCTGGAGGATGTCTGTCTCAGCCAGAGAGTCGATTATGGCCCCCAGTTTGCAATCATCTGCGAACTTGGTCAGCCATAGTCCTTCCATGCTTGCCTGTACCTCAGAGAAGCATATACCGAACAGGAGGGGTCCCAGGACTGAGCCCTGTGGGACGCCACTTGTAACCGGTTTAGAGTCGGACATAGCACCCGCAACTCTGACCATGTGAGTTCTATCCATGAGCCAGTTGGCAACCCATCTCGTGACATAGGGGTTAATGTTCAAGCTGGTAAGCTTATCTATAATGCCAGAGTGGAGAATGGTGTCAAAGGCCTTTGCGAGGTCCAGGTGGGCTGTGTGGAGTACCTTTCCCTCATCTATGGCCTTGGTAACTGTTTCAAAAAAGTCAACTAGGTTTAGGAGACAAGATCTGCCTTTAACAAAGCCGAATTGGGTAGGGTCCAGTGTCTGGAGGTTCCCAATGTCTCTGTTAATGAGTTCCATGATGATGCGCTCCATAGATTTGCGGATCAAGCTAGTCAGGCTTATAGGGTGATAGTTCCCAGGATCTGTTGTGGCACCACCTTTGTGGAGTGGGATAACTGTTGCTGTATGCCATTCTTTGGGTACATAGCCTGTGGTAAGGCTGGGTTTGAACAGTGAATTTAGGTGAGGGGTTAGTTCATTTTGGAGCTCGTGTAAGATGCAGCCTGGGATACTGTCTGGTCCCATTGATGCTGTGTTTTTGGCTTTGGAAAGGGCTGTTTTTACCTGTGTGACTGTGATATCTGGGGCTCTATATTCTTCTGGGATGGACACGGGCCCTTTTGGGGGTGAGGGGGGGTAACGTTTGCACTGAACCTGTCAGCCAGGATGTTGGCAATGTCAGTTGGTTCAGTGTATTTTTTGCCATTTTGCACTAGCTCAGAGCAGATCTGAGAGTTGCCACCTAGATTCTTGACATAGCTAAAGAAGGCTTTGTGATTATCTTTAGAGTCTTTGGCAATTTTTCTTTCAAAGCTGGCCTTGGATGATTTTATGAGGGATAGTAGTTTCTTGCTGATACTGATCAGGGATGCCTTCCATTTTTGGGATTTTGCTCTATCATGTAATATTTTCCACCTGCTGTTGTATAGCTTATTTATGGCCGGGGTCCACCAGACTGGTTTCCTCTTTTTGGAGGAGTGAGTTATGGTTTTACGTGGGATGGCTCGATCCATGCATTCCTGTAGGTGCTCATAGAGTGCATTTGTAAAGGATTCTGTGGTTTGGGCAGCATTATCCTTTAGCAAGGGGGCTTTGAAACTTTCCACCTCGGTCTTGAGAAGTGTGATGTTTGCTTTTGAAAAGTTTTTCACAGTGGTTTCCTTGACTGGGGGTGGGGTCGGGATGTGGATGTCCATTGTGATTAGTTTATGGTCTGATCTTACCAGCGAGGGTTTACCTCTGGTGTGGAACATTGGTCCCCCATGTTGGTGACGATCAAGTCCAATATGTTATCACCTCTTGTGGAAGTGGTGACCAGTTATTCCAGGGCGTTTGCGTTTATAAACTCTAGGAAGCATTGGGCAAAGGAGTTAGTACTTGAGTAGTTTTCCCAGTCAATGTTTGGGTAGTTGAAATCACCCAATATCATGGTGTTAGGTAGGACCTTCATATTTTCCAGTGTTCTCAGGAATGCTGAGTGGGGGTCCTGAGACAAGGTGGGTGATCTGTAGCAAGCTACAATCTGAAAAGCAGCTTTGCCCTCTGTTAGTTGCACATGGATGGTCTCCGAGGCCTCATGCTGTGAAACTAACCTGGAGGTGTGGGTATCCTTGATGAAAATGGATACACCCCCGCCTTTTGTATTTCAGCCTGGGTTCTGGGGCCGAAAGGTATGGTATGAGTTATAGCCTGGTAGTGCTGGGGTGCTCTCTGGAGCCTTGAACCAGGTTTCTGTTACTGCACAGATATCGATTCTCTCCATACTGATGAGTGCCTTGAGTGCGTACATTTTGAGGTTTAGACTTCTGGCATTGAGTAGCATTACCCTCAGTTTTTGGTTTCTTGTGTTGTTTATGGAGGTGGGTTTGTCTTTTGAGCCTTGCCTAAAAAAGGCACTATGGGGGTGGCAAGAGACTTGGCCAGTATTCGAAAGCCTAAGGGCGACAGGTACAAGCCGTCTCTGCTGAAGCAATGTGGCTTGTCGAGCATGTCATCCCAGGCTGACAGACACTGGATCCCCTTTGAATGACACCAAAAGCTTAGCCAATTGTTAAAATTGATCATTTTATCTTTATACTGTGGCATCATTCTTGATGAGAGCAAGATGCTACTCAGGGTCAGGGTCATACCGCCCTGGGCTACATGATCAGAGAGCTCCTCTATGTCTCTTTTCATGTAGTCCAGGGTGGTATGTCTCAGGTCATTCACACCAACATGGACAATGACAGAGTCATATTTGTACCTGTTCTGGAGTGACCTGAGGGTTGTGTTATGTGGCGGATCCTGGCACCCGACAGGCAGCTTACAGTAACCTTCTCCTTGTTCAGTCTAGTGAGTGGGACGTCAGTGTGCCTGACAATAGAGTCACCTATTACTAGTGTATTGGGTGTGTTATTTAGCCTTAAGGGCTGTGATTGCATGGCACACTGACTTTGTGATGTATGTGATACGTTGTTATTGTTGGGAGATAGAGGTTGCTTGGATGTCTGCTTTGGAGGTCTCTGCTGCTTTGGCAGATTTTTATTTAGAGCCTCTGAGTATGTTTTTGTGTATTTATTTGTGTTATTTGCTGGTGCAGATATGACTGGCCTATGTGAGACTGGTAGTGTGGTGCAAGTGTTTCCCTTTTCCTCATGACTGACTGTTCCAGTCTTGGGTTGAGAGAGCATGGCCTCCAGTTTGGCTATATAGTTACATCTCTCGCATACATTTGTGTTTGTTGGAAGGAGGAGAGGGTTGTCTGTGTACATGAGGCAATTGTAACATTGCCTCAAGATGCCCAGATTCACCAGCTGGACTGGAGAGTACAGCTGAAACTGCCCTTTGGACATGCCTGAACATGTGAACTGTTTTACTGATTGTCCAGTAGGGACGAATAGAGAGCCTTGTACTTCTGTATAGTATAGGGGGTGTAGTGCTAGCATTTATTAGTGCTTACTAAGAGATTTCAGCAAGTGCTTGACTGTAAAAGGAATGGTTTGAGTGCTTAAGTTGAAAGTTTGACTAGTTCCAAGGGAAAAATTGAGGAGTAGACTTTGTGGAGCCGGGAATAGTTTAACCCTAGCTAACCGGCACTGCCCAGCGCGCAAAACCGCACAAATGCGGGTTTTATAGCAGGGAGATGAAAGAGATAGAAATTAGCCAAAAATGGCCAATAAACTACTAGTTGCTGGGCTGAGACCACTCCTCCAGGGACAGATAAGCTGCTCAAAGCTCCCCCACTCTCACTGGTGAACAGAGAAACTTCATTCTATCCAAGTAAGGTATGGGCAACACAGGAACTTGTACCACAGCCCTGAATTCAGCAGAACCTGAAAACTGGACTAGACTAGCTTAGAAAGGCGGGAAGCAAGAATATTTTTTTTTTGTTTTTTCACAAAAAATACAGTAACTTTACACTAAAACACTTTAAATGCACAGAAAAGGCTAGCACACTTGACTGTGTAGCCTGCAATAGTTAAACAGATGATTTGAACACAAAAACGACTAAAAACAACTTTAACAAGTGCAAGCAGAAAAATAAGTGAATAGTATTGATACAGTGAGGCTAGGAAATTAACTTTTTTCCACTGTAGTACGATCTTGGAGTTGGTATATTTAATTTACAGGGGGTGTGGGGGGGGTTGTTCCCCTGCAGAAACTTAGTAGAAGGTGTGTTTGTTAGTTAGGTGTTGTTATAGGTGGAAAGGATCTTATTTACACATGCATTGTAGTTCTCAATGTTATGGAGCACACTTTCAATGTTCTGAGTTTTCAATGTTTTGGGTTTTAGATATTTTGGTCTCAGTGTTATGAAATTCAACGTTATGAAATTTCAATGTTATGAAGTAGACCTATAGATATATATATATATATATATATATATATATATATATATATATAGTGAGAGAGAGAGAGAGAGCTGCCAAGTAAGTAGATTCACATGCTGCATTGTACTATTAGTTGTAACACCCGTCTAAGGATATGTGGTTAAATTACTTCACATATGACTGTATTAGTGACACTTTCCTAACGTGATAATATGAATTCTACTAATGACTGTATTATTCTTTCAACATAAATGTTATATAGGATAACAGTACATAAAAACTGAATGCCAGTGGTTACAAGACAGTCATTTTCTTATACCTTAATGTCTCTGATTTTCTTTAGTAAAGATAGAATATAGTTAATGTGATAGCCGCTACACATGTGATACATTTTATGTTGGTAGGACCGCTAGGAAATTAGGAACACTGCCGTACCATAAGAAAGTGTCGTATAAAAAATATTTTAGACAAACATTATATGACTGTCTTAATTATAAAAGTTAATTAAAACTGCTGTCAATACTATTCACTTTTTCCCCACTATTACCCTTGCTATAACCTTACTGCACTCTATCTTCTCTACAATCCCTTCTTCTCTCCCTCATGCTCAGCCAGTAATAAGCTTTACCCAACATATACCTTGCAATGTATCTATACTCCCTTCACTGCTCTGTGCTTGCTATTTTACTTCCATGAGGAATACGCTAATTCTACACTTCCTATATGCATCTCTCGAAACACCATAAATCACGTAAAATCATGTAACAATTCACAAACGTTCTGAAATTCCTCTTACTACCCTCATATACTATGTTTACTCGTTATGCACGTTATCCTGTAAGTGTCCAATTTTTTGAAAGATTGTTACCTGCTGTGAAACTGCACTCCAATGAAAATATGTTTTATCTTCTGCATATTCTGCATTCATATTTCCTTTGTATATTGCATCTCACTTGCTTTTTCTAATTGTTGTACTTAAAATTTTAGGTGACTTAATTTCTATATTAGTTTTTGTGTGTACCGTCTCATTATTATCAACGCTTGACATTTTGATTTGTGTGTAATACACATGTTTGCATATTGCATTTTTCTCCTCCGGCCACCATGGAAAAGGGATTACTTTAGTTGACCCAGTCAAAGTGTCCTGATAAACAGATGCCAACCAATAACTAAATAAAAAATATTTTTAAATATTTTTTAGAATATTGTTTTAGGTTTTGGAGGAATGAGGAAATGTTTCTTGACTTAAAAGACTTAAACAAATACTGTTGACATTTATCGGTGACTGCTTGTTAAAAAAAAAATAGTTTCAACAATATGTTCCTCATCAAGAGTGATTTAAAAGCTGTTTAAAATAGTCTTGGACACTTTTTTCTACTGACTCATTTCACCGTGTGATTTTTTTTACCAGCATGAAATGGCATTCTTTTCAGTGGTGAAGTGTGTAATTTATCAGTGTGAAAAGGTTCAGTTATAAACTTAAGCACGTACTATTTTTAATAAAAAGCTTGATAATACATTTGTGGTCATTTGTTTTTATTTTTATTATTTCAGTCATGTTCTTTAAGATTTTACCTACAGTTGTTCTTAAATCTGCTAAAGAAATATGAGTTTATTTTATGTTTTGTGACCTTGGAAGGTGGCATGTCTTCTGTTGCCTATGCCTTAATTATTCCTGTAAATTAATGTCAGTAAGCAGTTAATGAATTCTGGCAATAATTCATTAACAAAAAACAGAGGTCAGTGTCTATGTATAAGACACAGTAGAGCTAACAGGAAAAAGCTTCATCACTCATTAAAGATAAATGCTGCAATGTAAGGCTAATACTTTGCAACTTCTGTAATCTCCAGAAGAGATTAAAACCAGGAATCAAAAATACATCATAACATGTCATAAATGCAGAGTTCGCTGCAGTTGGTAGATAAGCTCATTAGAACATGTTTTGACTGGTTGTATCTTTTAAATGACATGTCACCATTCAGACATCCCAACAGATGTAAAATGTGAACTCACAGACACACACACACACACACACACACACACACACACACACACACACACACACACACACACACACACACATCAAAGATACATATACCCACATTCTAAGAACAAAAATTTAACTTGTGCAAAAAAACACTATGCTGATAATAGACAGCAACTATAATTTTCTGCCTAGAAAGCAAACCATTCTTTTTTTGATTTAATTACACAGGA
>NC_056742.1:303016569-303051569 GCF_019279795.1 Protopterus annectens | reverse complement strand
TCTGTACTTCTGGAAGAGGAAGGAGATATCTGGAATTAAAGTGAAGTAAGAATTTCTCAGAAATGTTAGTTACTTATGCAGATAATGTCGCAGTGTGATATGATACACACTTTTTTCTGTAATACATTGTGCAGTTTAAGAAGACAAATAAGAAATATTAATTTTCTACAGTTCTACACATATTACTAGATTTGTAGCAGAATGTTTCAAGGCACTGAAAGATGCAGCAAAAAAGATAAACAAGCTTTTATAGTTTTACAGATATCCCTAAATTTGTACCAACAAGTGATACACATGAAATCAATTTGGTGTTGTAGCAATTTCATCTTGCCATACCCACAACACTCTCCTCAAAAAAAGGAAGCCAATCTGGTGGTCCCCTGCATAAACAAACTCTACAACAGAAGGAGGAAACTGATGCAGAATAAGGTGAAGTCCCAAGACTAGAAAACCCCCCTTATCAGCCTCAACAAAAGGTTGAGATCCCTCGTCAAATCCTCTAAAGCTAGTTATGAAAACAAAATTGCAACAGATAGTAAAGACAATCACAAGGCCTTCTATAGTGATGTAAAGAATCTCCACAGCAATACCCAGATTTGCTCTGAACTACTGCACAATGGTACCTCTTATACAGAGCCAACAGATATTGCCAATATACTGGCCTACAGATTCAGTACCAACTTTACCGCTCCCCCCCCCCAAAGGACTAATCACAATACCAGTAGATTGCCAGGCACCCAGTATTACTGATGCACAGGTTAAAACAGCACTGTCCAAGGCCAAGAATACAGCTTCTGTGGGACCGGACAATATCCATGGCTGTGTTCTGCATGAACTACAGAGTGAACTGACACCTCACCTGTGTGCCCTGTTCAATCACAGCCTCACCTCAGGCTTAGTCCCTACCAAATGGTGCACTGCTACAGTCATCCCTCTCCACAAAGGAGAAGCGACTACAGACCCTGGGAACTATTGCCCCATTAGCCTGATGAGTCTGATATGCAAAGCTATGGAACGCATCATCATGGACCTAATAAACAAGGATATAGGGAATCTCCAAACTCTGGATCCTACGCAGTTTGGTTTTGTGAAGGGTAGATCATGCCTGCTCAACTTAGTCGACTTCTTTGAGTCAGTTACCAGAGCTGTGGATCACGAAGGCAAGGTGGTTCATACAGTCTACCTTGATCTGGCCAAGGCCTTTGATACCATTCCCCATTCAGGAATCATAGAAAACTCACTAAGCTGGGCATCAACCCCTATATCACTAGGTGGGTGCAAACTGGCTCACAGATAGAACCCACAGTGTGGAAGTAGCTGACTCTAAGTCAGACTGATGACCAGTCATGAGTGGAGTCCCCCAGGGTTCGGTCCTGGGTCCTCTCCTGTTTGGTATCTACTTCTCTGAAGTCCAGGCCAATACCAAGGGACTCTGGTTGACAAAGTTTGCAGATGATTGCAAGTTGGGAGCTATTATTAATTCCCCAAGTGATGTTGACATCTTACAGAAAGGCCTCACTGAGACCGACTGGTGTCAGAACCATGGCCTTAAGCTCAATGCCAAAAAATGTGTCATCATCCTCCTTGGGAAAAACCCAGATCCCTTGAAATACCACATCAATGGTAGTCCACTGAACACAGAAGATGTTATAAGAGATCTGGGAATACAGGTTGACAGCAACCTCTCTTTTGACCACCACATTGCCACTGTGGTCAGAAAATCCTTCTTTGTGGCACATCTCATTACTAAGGGTTTTGCATCCAGGAAGAAAGAGGTCATTGTCTCCCTCTACTCTTCCTTCATTAGGCCAATCATCGAGTAGAATGCCACATTTGGCATGTTCCTCACTAGACACCTGCAACAACTGGAGAGGCAGCAAAAGTACCTCACAAAGAGGATCCTAGGCCTTAAACACTTGTCTTATATGGACAGACTCAAAAAACTCCAACTATTCTCTGTCTCATATCGCCTACTTAGAGCCGATCTCTGTTTGACTTACAAAGCCATGTCAGACCCAGCTCTGTTAGAAATGCTACATCTAAAGAAATCCCAATCCCTCTGTACCACACTCTCCAGAGACCTCAACCTCATTAACACAATCAACAGAACATGCTGGAGGGACAGGTTCATAACCCAGAGACTGCCCATGCTATGGAATAGACTTCCCATACATGTCAAGCAGAACACCTTACTGGCCCTGTTCAAGAGAAATCTTGATGAGTGGATGGGACATAGAAAATTCACCCCGGGGATCATTCCAGTGGCTCTACTCAACAGAGACACTGGGAACTAAGGTTGGGTGGCACAATCCTATGGGCTAGGCTTGTAAAGGCTCCAGGGCCATTATCCTAGTACACACCTATGAACCTATGTTAATAAATGTACACAAACAGGCATAATACAAGTAATTATGTCATAAATTAGAGGTCAATTAAGCATTACTATCATTTTTAAGCAGAGTTGTTGAAGTGGAATAGAATTCAGCAAGAAGTCCAATGCCATCAGTCAATGTTAAATAGCCTAGAGAATTTGGCACAATGTTCATTAATTAAATATGTGTGCTGGCACATCATCATGACAGTGACAGAGCTGCATATTGACACTTTGTAGCCATGATAATGGCACTAACTGTGCAGCTGGAATGATTGCACCATGGATGATCATGTGACACAAGAGAAGGTGTCAGGTGAAATTCTTGCTGCAATGCATGTTCATACCTTCAAGAAAGCACACTATAGCTGCAACACAAGCCCTGAGTCTAGCCCATGCAGGGGCACCACAGCAATGTGCTGAGTCATTTCACCATATAAATGAGAAGAAAATGGAAACTTAACCTAGGCAGAAAAGGGAAAGCGCAAGCAGAGGAACACACAGATGGACAACGTGAAATAAAGATAGGTGTAGGGAACATTGTATACTTATTTGGGCACAGATACTAGTTTTTCATTTTATTAAGAAGAGTGGAAGGAGAATTTGGCAAGAAGAAAATGTAAGTAGGAAGGGAAGCACAGGGAAGTTTATCAGATGGAGACACACATCCAATACAGGCAAAGACTGATAGGAGATATAGTAAATGATAAGAGGGGGCAACAGTGGAGAGGCACTGACTGATAGAGGGTGGGCAACTAATAATGTGGAGACTTGGCTATAAACAAGGGATGAGGAGTGATGCATAAAGCTAGGGAAAATAATGATAGGGGATAGGGAATAGTAAGGAGGGCCTACCTGACTGGCCCACATGAGAACCCAGATGGATGTCAGTCAGCTCCATGGCTGAGATAATGGGCAAGCACTGCCTCTGATGATACAGTGGTTGGAGCTGGCTGGCTGGGTAACTTAGTCAGCCACACAATGAGACACTCCATGGTTGCAGTGTGAGCATCCCCCTTGGTCCTCATCAACTAACATACATCATTATGGGTCACTTAGGAGGACCTCACCAGATCACTCTCAGATGAGGGACCTTCACCCCCCAACCTGACAGGTGGACACAAAGACCACCAGCCTGCCCACTGGTCACCTTCTGTAGATCAATGTGTGTATGTACCTTTAAGAAGCTATCTAACAGCTTGCACAAGTGTATAAATACTAAGCATGTGCGAGCCTGACTGTCATTTTGTAGTAAGCTGTTGAGATATAAGCATGTATGTCTGTAAGGTCTGTCTGTTAATCACTTCATTTATATTTTATGATGCTGCTATCCATCCTGATGTGTTTCTATGTAATAAAGCATATAAACAATTTACACTATACCTAGTATAGGTTGTAACCTGCTTCTGTGTAAGTTATCCTGTACCAAGTATAGATAGTATTTAAGCCTCTGAGTCAGGATTCCAGCAGCCATACTCCTCTCTTATCTGTGTTCCTACTGCCATATTTCCATACCCCTGGACCCATTATCTGTTTCACCCCTACCTGCTACTTCTATCACAGTTACCTTGTTGTATTCTACTCTCTGCCCACTAGGTGGCGCTCCAAGCTAGCTTTAGGCTATAATTATTCCCCCACTTTCCCTAGTTTTTTCTTCTCTGGATCTTCTCTCAGATTTTCCCCTTGCCTAGCTGAGAATCTTTCTGCATTCTTCTGCTGCTCTTATCCCTTTCTTATCACACCCTCTAGCTCCATTATACCTCTCCTATTTTTCCTCCCACTCCATTATCCTTTTTTACCTCCAACCTGCTGTACCAAACTCTACTTACCTCTGGCCACCTTCTCTGCACCTGGAACCTGTTGCTCTCTGATTGTCTCTGCAAATTCTTCATCTACCTGCTCTAACCTGCTCCATTCACCCTGCGGGCTCACTCCGCTTCCCTACCCTACTCCCAATTCCCACCCAACCCCAGTGCTGTTAGCTTTATACCTGCATAGCCACACCCCTACCCCTCAACTACCTATCACAACCTACTTCCACTTAACACCCCTACTTCCTATTACAATAATTCCTGAACAGTACTTAATAACCTTTACACCCTCCCCCTTACCTATCCTTACTATTACCTCCTGCGTTTACCAACTAAACTTAACTTCCTTTCACATCTGTAACCTCTATAACAACTCATATTAAACTTTTTTCCCTCAGTCCACTCTACCTCCTACAACACTCTCACCCTCCTTCTGTCACCTCTATTTTTCTAGTTTTACCAACTAAACTTAACTTCCCTTTATATTTGTAACCCTATAACAACTCATATTAAAATTTCTTCTCTGAGTCCACTACCTCTTACAACTCTTTCCCTCCTTCTGTTACCTCTATTTTTACCTGTTACTAGACACCTTTACTCCTACACAATACAAGGTATCTTCCTTCACCTCGCACCACCCTTACCTATTCAACCCAATGGCCTCTAAACATAACTCTATTTACACATACCTCCTATTCTTACCTACTATTCTAGCTTCCCTAACTCTAGCATTCACACTAACCTTCTTTGAACATTATTCTCTGCTAAAACAGCACCACCACTACCAACAAACCCAACCATTCTCACATATAAATTCCCACAACCACATTAACATAACCTCTACTTCTAGCTATACCCTACCAAAGTACCACAGATCTACCCATATCACTTACTTCCATGACAAGAACCCCCCTTACAGCTACTTTAAAATCATAAAACTAATACAAAAACCTCAACAACATCCCCTCTTAGATGGTGATATCCATCCAAACCCTGGTCCCGATAGAAGATTTCCCAGTGACCCACTTAACCAAAAACCCCACACCACCTCTACCACAACAAGTCCATCTAACTCCCTTCTGATAGCTCACCTTAACATCTGTAGCATTAACAATAAAATATCCCATCTTCATGCACTCCTAGATGTACATAAATTTGATATCCTCTGTATTACTGAAACTTGGCTTAAACCTTCAACCAAAGACCATGAGATTACCCCCCCCCCCCCCCCAGGATATAAGATTCTGAGAAAAGACCGTATTACCAAAAAAAGGTGGGGGAGTAGCCATGTTTTATAAATCAGAACTCCAAGTATCACTCTTCAATGTGCCACTTCCCACAAACTCCTTTGCAGAAACCCTTTTAGCCAAACTGCAAATCAATAACTATAAATCCATCTATATAATCTGTTCCTATCTTCCCCCTGGTAACAATATCAGTACTCTAGAAAATATACTTAGTGGCCTATCTATCCACCTACCCCAGGAAACTATTGTGTTAGGTGACTTTAATATAGACTGGGCTACCTGTAGTTCCCCCAATCCCATTAATCACATAAATCTTTATAGTTTCTCACAAATGATAACCACCCCTACTAGAACCCACAAACAAAGTGGTAAGGAAACCATACTAGACTGGATTCTGATAAACAGTCACCCTACTACTTATAAACCAGGAACCCTTCCAGATGACATCAGTGACCATGCTCTTACCTATATAATTAAACAAAAACTTCATAGGCCCAATCCTACTATCTTCAAAACCTCCCGTTCAAAAAAAAAACTTTCACCCTGAGAACTTCCAAACAGAACTGAAGGCATGTGACTGGTCACCACTGCTCCATCTTCAGCTTGATGAAGCAGTCACCTACTTTAATACTAGATCCCTTCAAATCCTAGACTTCCATGCCCCCTACCGCTCATCCTGAATAAAGACCAAAACTGCCCCATGGCTCACAAAACAAACTAGGCAAAAAATCCACCTAAGAAATAAAATCTGGGCTAAGTGGAGAGTCTCTAAAAGCCCTTCTGACCACCTTTACTTTAAACAATTAAGAAATACCACCAAAAAATAAATTCTGCTAGACAAAAAAAAACTTACCTTCACCTCCAACAAACCCACAAACAAAACCACAAAATTTCTGATCAGCTGTGAACAAATTACTTCACCCAGGGCACACCAAATCTCCTACCCCGTCAGGAATCACCCATAATAACCCTAAACTGATAGCTGATTTCTTTAACAACTACTTTATAGAAGCCATACAAACTCTAGCTAATACTCTACCACCCACTAGCTCCCTCCCACCTAATACCACAACAAATTCAGTTCCTTCTTTTCACATACAACCAGTACCTACATCCCTCGTTCATAACCTCCTTCAAAAACTCAAGCCATGCACCCCTTCTGCTGACTGTATACCAGCAGAATACCTGCAAATTGCAGCTAAAGTCATTGCCTACCCTATTTCTATCCTTATTAATAGAACTATTTCAGAAAGTAAAATCCCTCTTATATGGAAGATCTCTCACATCATTCCTCTACACAAAGGTGGGACATCAACTGATATTTCCAACTTTAGACCAATCGCCCTACTCTCTTCTATAGCTAAAATAATGGAAAAATGCATCCACCAACAACTACTTGACCATCTTCTCCACAACAATTTACTTGCCAACTGCCAACATAGTTTCAGACCATTCCATAGTACTTCAACTGCCCTGCTATCCTTTTCTGACTGTATAAACAAAAATCATAACAATAACTCTCTTTCCTCCGCTTTGTTTATCGACCTTCAATATGGTCAACCATAATCTGCTTATGGAGGTATTAAAAGCCCATTCCTTGGACGCACAGTCATTACTCTGGTTTAAATCCTATTTAGACAACCAACATCAAGCAGTCCTTTGGGACAATAAGCTTTCAACTCCCCTCCCCATAAACCTTGGAGTACCTCAAGGCTCTATCCTAGGCCCTCTTCTCTTTTCAATGTTTATTAATGACCTAAATACTAAAATTCCGCAAGCCACCAGCATACAATATGCTGATGATTCTACTTTAATCTGCTCATCTAGGTCCCCAACCATACTCCAGACCCTCACCCAATCTGTATTTCATACTGTTGAAAATAGTTTCATGCAAAATTGCCTCCTCCTAAACCCCCAAAAAAACAAAATGATTACTCTTTACTCCTACTTTAAAATCACCACAATTTCTCTTCACTATAACCTCTAACAATGGAACCACCATATCCCCTGATACCACAACCCATCTCCTGGGCATAACCATAGACAACAACCTTAGCTATGACAATCACATCAACACTACCATAAAATCTGTCAACAAAAAAACTAGGTTCCCTGTATAGAATCAAACCCTTCCTTACACCAACAGCCAGAACCACTATAGCCCAGACTCATCTGATCTCTACCCTGTTTTATGCTTCTGCCATTTATACTAACCTTTCTAAAAACAACCTTAACAAACTTGCCACTAGCTATAATAACATAGCCAGATTTGCTACTGGCAACCCTTTTAGAACCCACCACTGTCTCAACCTCAAACAATTGGGATGGTTAGAACTGCAACACCAACTACTCTGTCATCAACTTACTATAACCCAAAAGATACTTTTCCACCCTAATAATACCCCAATCCTCACTAATTTGACTACCCCTTACAAAAACCTTACAACTCTTCGCTCAGCCAATAAGCTTCTAGTTTCCACTATTAAATCTAATAACAAAGCTGGAGACTCACTTTTCACTAACACAGTGGGTAAAGCCTGGAACCAGCCTCCAAGTGAACTTTCTACTCTCTCTTCAAACACATCTTTTTAAAAAACATCTCAAAGAGCATTTTAAAACTCACTGGCTTTGCCCCTGCACGAACCCTGACTGATTTTCCACTTTACTCATTCCTGCTCTCCCTTTTACTTCACTTCTCCAGTGTACTATATTGCTCAAATTTTTCAATGTCCTTTTTGCTGTAGTATGTTTCCTACCTGTACTAACTGTAGTATGTTTCCTACCTGTACTAACAAAAAAAAAAAAAAAAAAAAACTTGTTATAACTTTTTTAAAATGTATTACTCTTTGTGTTTTTTCTCTTTCAAATATTGTTTATTCTTCTGTATTTGTTCTTAGTTCATTCCCTTCTAAATACCTCAGAACACAATAGTTTTGTTTTTTTTCTTTCACAAATATTCCAATACTGTTATCTGTACTTGATAATAGCTTTTTTATATTAATATTGTATAATAATGTTTTTCTGTCTATGCTTGGAGCTTTCTCCCCGGGCCTCTACTGAAAATGGACATGTATCCAGTTAGACTAGCCCGGTCAACAAATGTAAATAAATAAATAAATAAAAATAAACAAACTACCCCTCCTGCTCGTCATCTATGTTAGAGAGGGATGAGAAACATGGTATCAGAAAAGGCGTGGCTAAAAAGACTTGTTGCCAGAAAGAGTTCCAGTTTCTCCAGTTTGAGTCCGAGAGATATCCGGTTGGTATTGGAGGAATATACAGGAGTGAATCATACCTGCTGCACATATAATTCACAAAACGGGTCAGAAATGAATTTCAGATGTTAAAAATTGCTCAAACTATTTCTTATTTGCAAAATATGAAACAAAGCATACAGAATGCCCTAAACAATATCAAAATAAACTGAAATGTCCGATATTGATAAAAATATTCAAATTACTACAGAAAATATTTGAAATAAAGTCAGAATTGCATAAAACAAATAAAATAAAGGGAAACGACTGCATTTTCACCAAGCACATATTTTTCATCTTAATTAAAGATATCTGAGTTATCAGAAGTGGATGAAATGTTCGCATGTTTGTGTAGTATTACAGTAAAGTTATTTTGCAAGATACAGACATTTCAGAGCATATTTCGTGAAGTACAGTATTTCAAAGAGTTTATTGTGCATTTGAATGTTATTACGAGCTCTCACAGCACAGTTTGCTCGTACATAATTAAAAGCGCCATATTTTCAGTGTGTTTGTGCATACTTTGTTGGCATGGCAGACGAATTTTGAAAACGCAGTGCACTTGTGTTTGACAATAATATTGCAAAGAACTGGAGAGTGTTTCAGTAAGAGTATGACATTTTCATACAGGCTGCATTTTCTGATAAAGATGACCGTACAAAGGCATTTATTCTACTTAATTTAGCTGGGTCAGAAGCCATTCAAAGGGAACGTTCATTTGTGTATGCACCTGCTATCTTTGCAGGAGAAGGGAAAAACCATCATATTGTTGCACCACTTGAGTGAAGGGAGGACCCTGAGTGCTTCGAATGTAAATTTAAAGAAATGTGTAATTCCCAGACAAACATTACAATAGAAAGGCACTTATCTTACACAAAGGATGAAAAGCCTGGTGAAACATTTGCAGCATATATAACTGATTTGAGAAATAAGGCTAAAATGTGCAGATTTGGGGATTTAAGGGATGACTTGTTAAAAGACAGGCTTGTGTGTGGTATTGAGGATGATGCTGTGAGAAAAATGTTGCTTTGTGACAGTGATTTAACTTTGAATAAGGACATTGAGATTTGTCAAGATATACAAACTCACAGAAAAGCACACAGATATGCTTACAAATGAGAGATGCATGCTTCCAATAACTTCTAGAGCTCATGTTGATAGTATTCAGCATGTGGTTAAAAGAAACAGGCCCAAGCACGTGGCAGTAACTGTAGACCCTGCAGCAGTCACTGGTAAACCCTAGAGCTTTCCAGTAAGTTCCAGAGTTCGCACAGTCTCAGTCTGATGCATAAGATTGAGTCAGCAAACTCAAAGCATGGGCCCCAACCTACTTTTGTTGTCAACTGTCATAATTGTGGTGAAAATCATGAATCTAAAAAGGAAAAATATTTAGCTTTTGGTCACCAATGCCTCAAATGCAATAAGTGGAATAATTTCAAGAGGTTTTGTAAATCAAAAGGCACACATTCTTTGATTAAAAGGGAACATTTCAGGAAACGAGTTGATCAATTAGTAAGCTGTGACCCCACATCATGTACTTTTTATGTTGATGGTGTGTCAGTGCTTAATGAAACAGTCAATACAGTAGATTTGTGGGCAAAGAATGAAGTATTTTGTACTGTTTGGATAAATGGGATACCCATAGACCTAAAGCTGACATGGGTTCTAAGTCCAATGTTATGTCAGCAGAAACATTTGCTCGAGTGTGTAATGGTGAAAGGCTTGATTTCGCAAAGTGTGCAAATCTTATTGCATATGGTGGTGAAGAAATTCAGACTGAAGGCTCAGTAGTGCTTTCATGTTACTCTGCTGGGAGAAGTTATGACTTGTTATTTTATGTGGTCAAGAGGCATGCCCAGTCATTATTAGGGATCAGAGATAGTTTGAAAATGGGACTGATTTAATTTAATAAGGAAGTCCATCATGTTAGCTTGAAAGACCTCTACTCTAATTTCGCCCAACATATTTTTGTACCTATGCTGATCTTTTCAAAGACAGACTAAGCAGGCTTCCAGTTGTGTACTCCACGAAGTTAGACCCAGATGTCAATCCAGTTATCAGGCCAGCCCAGCAAGTTCCAGTAGCTATACAGGATGCAGTCAAAGCTGAGCTAGATAAAATAATGTGACAAGGTGTTATTTGTCCAGTAGATAAACCAACTGAGTATCTTCCATGGTGGTAGCTCATAAAAAAAGCTCAGATGACATCAGAATATGTATTGATCCAAGAGATTTGAACAAAGCACTGAAAAGACCTCATCATCCAATAAGCACAAAGAACATGCAGCTGTGATGTCAAATGCCACTGTTGTTTCTGTCTTAGATTCAAAGAGTTCATTTTGGCAAATCTTGACAAGAAATCCTCATTGCTAACTACTTTCAGTACTGCATTTGGAAGGTACAGATTTTTGAGAATGCCATTTGAGATAAATTCTGCAAGTGAAGTCTTTCAATGTGCAAGTGAGCAAATGTTTCTGGGTATCCTTGTGCTATTATAGTAGACGACATACTAGTAGGAGGTAATGGTGAAGCTGAGCATGACAGAAACCTCAGAAAAGTTCTGGAAAAAGCATGTCAAGTGAATCTTAAGCTCAATCCACAGAAATGCAAATTCAGGCTACAAGAAGTTACTTATATTGGTCATTTATTTACCAGCTCAGGCCTACGACCAGACCCTTCTAAGCAAACAGCCATTCTCGAGATGCCAGCTCCAGACAATGTTCAAGCCCTGCAACATTTTCTTGGCAAGTTCATTCCAGACTTGAGCCAACTTTCAGCACCACTCAGAGAGCTGACACATAAAGATGTATCCTGGTCTTGGTTAGAAAAGCACCAAAGAGCATTTGATTCATGAAAAAGAGAATTGCCAGTCCACCAACTCTCAGTTACTATGATGTTCACAAGCCAGTCACTCTTTCATGTGATGGTTCGACATTTGGTCTAGGTGCAGTCATTCTACAAGAGGGTCAACCTGTTACCTATACATCAAGAACTCTTACCCAAACTGAAATGCATTGTGTTCAGATTGAGAAAGACCTCTTGGCAATTGTGTTTGCATGTTCAAAGTTCCATGATTATGTTTATGGTAAACCTAGCCAGATCGAAACAGACCACCAGCCTCTAGTCACTATTTTGAAAAAGCGTATGCATACAGCTCCAGCCAGATTGCAACATATGATGTTGAGATTACAAAAGTATCATTTTACTCTTGTCTACAAGAAAGGCAAACTTCTTTATCTTGCTGATTCATTGTCCAGATCACCCAGAAACACCATTGAACAGCATGAGAATGAGAACCTTGACTTTGAAGTCCTGAAAGTGAAACATTTTTCTTCCGCACATCTTGATGAGCTAAGGGATCACACAGCTACAGATCCAGTTTTACAGATGCTCAACCACTTTATTCAACAAGGATGGCCATCAAAGCAATTTAGTTTACCTCAAGAAGTGCAACATTATTTTCCATACAGAGATGAGATTTTGTTTGACAATGGTATCATTATGAAAGGTTTGAATGTAATTGTTCCAAAGTCCTTGCAACAAGAAGATATCATGGTCACCCAGGAGCAGACTCTACCAAAAGAAGGGCAAGAGGTCTAGTATTTTAGCCTTCTATGTCACAAGATATTGAGAGAGTCTTATCATCTTGTTCTGCGTGTAATAGTACTAAGCCACATCAACAGAATGAACCACTTCAGCTAAACCAGATTCCTGAAATACCTTGGTCGATAGTAGCTACCAACATTTTCAGATGGAATGATCAACATTATTTGGTGTTAGTAGATTCTTAGTCCAATTGGTTTGACATTGAACTATTTCCTAATCTAGCAGTTAATACTGTCATCACTAAGATGGAGCGTTATTTTGCAGTCCATGGTAGCCCGCACAAAGTTATTTCTGGCAATGGCACACAATTTACAAGCCAACAGTTCAAAAGATTTGCCAAAGAGTGGGACTTTACTCATGTCACGAGTAGCCCAGAGTATCTGCAGTCAAATGGTTTGGCAAAAATGCAGTTCAAAGTGCAAAACAATTACTAGAGAAGTCAAAACGAGACAATAGTGATGTTTTCCTGACTCTCTTGAATCTCAGAAATATTCCTCATGATAAACATCTTGGTTCACCTGCCCAGAGACATCTGTCAAAACAAACCAGAACCACGTTACCAGTCAGTAGTCAATTGTTGGCTCCATGTGACAAGAACAACATGTCAGCGAAAACCAATTTGTTGAAGTGTTTAACCCAGAAGTCCTATTACGATAAGACCAGCAAACCACTCAATCCATTACGAGGAGAAATGGTAAGAATGCAAACATCCAAAGGTTATGATCAGATTGGTGTTGTGAAGAATATTTGCTCAGAGCCGAGATCGTACATTGTGGGAATCACAGGGAGTAGAGTATAGGTGGAATTGGAAACATTTGTTGTCAGTGCCCAAGCCTATACCACAGCACATAGCCTGTGAGAAATATTCTTTATCTCAAAGTGAGTTATCCAGTGTTCTAGCTCCAGAGGAAGTTAGAGAATATTCCCATTTCTGTGATGAATCCAGAAGTTCCTGTTACGAGTTGTTCACCGAAGACTGTCCCTGTAGCTAAACCCAATTCAGATTGTTATGTTACCAGATCAGGTTGCAACTCCAGACCATGTTGCAGATACACGACAACTTGGACATGAACATTGTGTTTTTTTTAATATATAGAGAGGAAGTAGATCATTGTATGTGTACGTACCTTTAAAAAACTCTCTAAGGGCTTGCACAAGTGTATAAATACTGAGCACGTGCGAGTCTGACTGCCATTTTCTAGTAAGCTGTTGAGATGTAAGCATGTATGTCTGTAAGGTTTGTTTATCAGTTTGTTTACATTTTATGATGCTGCTATCCATCCTGATGTGTTTCTATGTAATAAACCATCTAAATGAACTAAACTGCCTGTCCATCATCTATGTTACAGAGGGACAAGCAACACCTTCCACAGGGTGACTTTTGTCATCTTGTACATAGGTAGGCTGGGGGATTGCTGGGGACCCAGCAGTTGGCTCAGTGGCTGGGCGGAGCATGTTGGCCACTTCCTCACTACAGCCTGCATGACAGCTGATCCTGTAGAAAGAGAAAATAAAATGGAAAATAACAAAAGAGAGAAACAAATACAACAGATCTGTGTATATTTATTGCACTTCATTAAAATAGTACATTTCAGGGAACAATGATTTACATTTGCCCTGCTGCCTTTGGAGTTTGTCACACCTTCTTAGAAAGGCCATCCTGTTTGCTTCTATCTCTTTGGCTCATCTAAAGTATAAAATAGACAGTAAAATATTTCCTAATGTACAGTGCAAAACAAGTACACAATGCTTACAATAATATGGGCTCTCTCACTCTCTCTCTCTCTCTCTCTTTTTCTCTCCCTAAACTTTATCTCCCATTGGTAGAGCAGGTCTGGTTGGTACCTCTGCAGGTTACTGTACTTGTGGCTGCACTATTCCCCAGAGCAGGTGATGTCAGTGGCATCACTGAGCACTCTGTCAAGCTCTTGACAAGCATAAGTTTTATAGAGTGGCCCTCATTCTCCACCAAGTGGTGTTCTCTATGGTTCCTTTGCAGCAGGGGTAACCCTGCTGAACTCATTACTCGAAGAGACCATGTCAGCTCTGCAGGTCAGAATGAGGAGAAAATGGTAACCCCATGTATGCAGTCACATGTACTAAATAACATTTGACAGGTATCAGGCAGCATGGTACTGTGATGCAAAGTGGCCAGGCGGCAATATTGGCTTCACAGTGGCATATGTTTGCACATAATTCACACAGCATCACAGCCCAGAAACAGGCAGACATAAGCATTGTAGCATCATGTATTCAATTCAGAGATAATCTCACTAAATCACCTCATTAGCATACTTACTGTGCTACAAGGCCAATTTTAACCAGATACAAACCATGGCCACTATAATGCAGGAAACTGCGTTACAATGAGCAACTCAGAGAATTAGAGGATGGCAGATAACAGAGTATACATCCATATAGACAAACTGGCAGCAGAGAAGACTACTGGTAATGGACCTCAGAGCTGCGGTGACCTCGCGTGGGTTCATGGATACAAGAGGGACAGTAATTGAGCACAAGAGTATGTGGGGTAGCACAGTGCAGGACATGACATGGGACTAATGGGGGGCTCAGCATCACAGGGTACAGGTAATGGGGTATGACAGGTTTCCATATAAGGGCTAATATGAACAGATGGTGATCAATTTCCACATACTGACAAAGTAACCAGTTTGGATTAAATATATTTGCTGTAGGTAGTGGAAAAGATCCAGAATGCAGTTTCTAACCCTTACTTTTCATTGGTAGCAACCACTATTAATTAGCTACATTTTTTTAGAAATGGTAGAGAATGTATTAAATTAGTAATAAAGAAACTAGTCAGGGAAACATAATTAACAAACATAGTTCACTAACTAAAACACAAGATGAAATAAGTTGAAATCAGCAGTTTTAGGTATGTTTTAGAATGAGGAATACCAATTTGTAGAAGAACAATGTGTTATTTATGTGAAATAGAAGGTTGACAAAATAAATATTAGGAAGGATGGCTAACTAAAACATGAGCTGACATGAGGAATAGCTTATGAGAAATAAAATATATTGATTACTGACTGTTAATTGTAATATATTGATTACTGACTGTTAATTCTAATTTATAAGAGGTATAACTATTGGAAAAAGAACAAACACGTAACAGCATGAGAATGAGCAGCTCCTTCTGAGGGAGGAGAGGAAGGAAGGTTGAAAGTGGGGCTGGCAGCAACAGCAGTGGTACGTTAAAAGGAATTCTAGTGACAGAATTATGTCAGGTACGCAAGGCATTCCTTACTGAAGACAGAAAGGGGGGCTACATTTCTAATACCAGGGGAAGACGGCTCCATACAGCAAAGACTTTTCTGTTGTGGCAGGTGTGAGGGGAGAAGCACAGTGTAATTGATGCAGAATTTTGTATTCTTGGTGGAGAGCACTACAAGGAGTAGGAAACGTAAAAATGAACAAGACTGTTGCTGAACTCAAGAAAGAGCATACAAATCAAGGTGCTAAACACAAGATGGTTATATATGTTATCAGCAGAGTAAGACTTAGCAGGGTGAAGCGGTGGATTTATGTATCCAAAAAGATTAAAGAAATGACAGATTTTGTTACGGATCTTTGTAGACAGAACATATTACAACAATTAGTGAAGGAAAACAAGAGCATATTTTACTTTGGAAATTAGAACATTTTTGGCCATTGAATCCCACATAGAAGCCTGCACAAGATATACATATAGCCACAATAAAAAACTTTTGGCAAAATTTGTGATTATGTCTATGCTATCAAAAATAAGAATCATATTAATGCACTGAGTAAGCATAGTATGAGCTGTAGTGTTTTCAAGAAGTTTTCATTTGAGCAGCTCCATCGTGCAGCAGGATAAAACCCTTACTGTGCCCCAAACAACCCATGTTTGATTAGCAGCATTGTCACAGGAGCTGGAGGGGCCCCATGACATGAATGGCAGATGTCAGCTCACTCGTTCTTGGGGGAGGGAAGCAGTCTTAAGGCTCACTGCAAAATGCAGCATATGAGCCTGTCCACTTCCATGCTACATTACCAGTGAGCTGCTCAGTTAGGGGGTTGCACATGAACATAAGTGCAGGTGCACCTCCCAAGGGCAGTAATTGTGGAGGGAGGAGGCGTTAGGGCTGACTGCATTAGACACACACCATAATGCTGCATCGGTGTCCTGGATTCCTTTATGGACCCTGGACTAAGTTTGATTTGAGTTTGGGGGAGGCTAAGGTGGGTCTAGTGAGCAAGGAAAGGAGCTGGGGACAGCTGATGGTCAGCTACAGGGTAAGAAAAAAAGTTTATGTTTAATGTTACACACAAGGAGATTATATACAATTGAGGATGAGATTTCATTAACTGATTGGGAAAAAAGAGAATTTGAATGGCAACTAAGGTTACAGGCTGACAGAGCTCCAGGACTCAGTGAAAGCATTACTGTGAACAGTGTTTCTAAGTTAACTTAATTTTAATTAGCAATTCTGCCTTCCACTGTTGCTTAAATTTTTCTGTTCACAAGAATTCTTTCGATCTATAATTATTTGTATTCCTTTTAAATAAAGACTGTAAGAAAAGTTGGAAAAAATATTTATAGTTACTGATTTTGTAACATCATTTGACCACCAAGGTTGTAGAGCTGAATATGTATTTATTTATTTATTAAAATTTGATTACCTGGAAAATCTGACATGACAGAAGCCCATTTTCAGCAGAGATCCAGGGAGAAAAGCTCCAAATTATTACAAAGCACTTTAAGAATAATAATTTTACAATCTTCAAAAATAAAACAAAAACATATGCAGTTTAAATAAATATAACAAATTAGACATAATATAAAAACATTGTTTAAGAATCAATATAAGTTGTATGACAAGCATTTAATAAATAATAAATCTTGATTATTTATATTTTGTTCTTTTTTAATAGGTATTCAGGTATATAATTATTTATTTTTTTAGATTTTTTTTTAGTGGAGGAAGTTAATCACATGATATTTTAATATTTAAAGAATTTAGGACCAGTGTTTGGATTTATAGGTTCATAGGTTCATAGGCTGGTACTAGGCTATCGGCCCTAGGGCCTATACAAGCCTAACCATAACAATTCCCTGGCTATTTCTTCCCACAGTATTTACTTCCCTGGACCCCTGTCTAGCAGGGCGACTGACGTGATCCCCGGGGTGAATTTCCTCTCTCCCATCCAACTGTCAAGGTTCCTTTTCAAGAGGGCCAAAGTGGTGCTCTGCTTGACATGTATGGGCAGTCTATTCCAGAGTCTGGGGAGTCTCTGGTTCAGGAACCTATCCCTCCAGCATGTTTTTTTCATTGTGATGACAAGGTTTAGATCCCTGGAGCATGTGGCTCTGAGGGATTGGGATTTCTTTAAATGTAAAGTCCAAAAGGTAAAGTGCTCAAAAACCAACCAAATCAAAAAATAGAGCACAATGTTGCGGGTCCACGGATGATTTATTATAAAAAACACATCCACAAACGTAGTAAAACATAGTTAAAATCCACAATTGTTAACATCCACAATGGTTAAGCGCTTTCATCAAGTAGTTTGACTTCCTCTTACCTAGTGTTAGTTGCACCTGGAGAATTTCAGACGCATTGTTTTGGGCAACTAGCCTGAAGGTGTGAATATCCTTAGTGAATATGGACACTCCTCCACCTTTAGTGTTTCAGTCCTGGTTTTGTGACCGAAAAGTGTGGTAAGAGCTGTAACCTGATATTGCAGGGGTGGTCTCTGGAGCCTTGAACCAGGTCTCAGTTACTGCACAGATATTGATGTTCTCCATTTTTAGGAGTACCCTGAGAGAGCGCATTTTGAGGTTTAGACTTCTAGCATTGAGTACCATTACCTTCAGATTTTGCATGCTTGTACCTGTTATGGTGGTGGTTTTGTCCTTTGAACTTTGCCTAAAAAAGGCACTACAGGGGTGGCAAGAGCCTTAGCCAGTAACCTGAACCCCACGGTTGACAAGTGCAGATCATCTCTGGCAAAGCATCGTGGTCTGTCAATCATGTCATCCCAGGCAGACAGATACTAGATCCCCTTTGAATGACACCAGAAGCTTAGCCAATTGTTGAAGTCAATCATTTTGTTCTTATACTGTGGTATCATTCTGGGAGAAGGCAGGATGCTACTCAGGGCTAGGATTATAACTGCCTGGGCCACATGATCCGAGAGCTCTTCCATGTCTCTTTTCATGTAGTCCAGGGAGGTACTTTTCAAGTCATTCACTCCAACATGGACAATGACAGAGTCATATTTGTACTTGTTGTGGAGTGACTTGAGTGCATGCGTTATGTGGTGGATCCTGGCACTCGACAGGCAGCTGACTGTAATTTTCTCCTTGTTCAGCCTGGTGAAGTCTTTATTGTATTGGATGAAAGTGATCATTTAATAAAGTTGTTGTATTGTTTAATAGTGGTTTTGTATTGTTTAATAGTGGTTTTGTTCTAGCTATAACTCAGTTTATCACTCCAAATATTGTTCTTTTCTTCAATGTGAAATAGCTAACAGTATAGTAATTGAGCTTTGCAAAGCTTTTCCTTGTGATATTTAAAAAAATGGAAATTTCATGGTGGCTGCTCGGATGCTTCACAATTAATTAATAAGGAATTAGAAATATGTGAGTTAATAGGTTAGTAAATTAACCATTCAGGGATTTGTGTTGTGATACTTTAAAAAGAAAGTATGTTGCACAATGTGTATACTATATGCTGCAGAAAATTTTATTTAGGAAAACTGAGCCTTGTGTATTGATGAACTATATGATAATATGGACAGGAAATTTCTGTTGTGGTTTAGGGAAACAAGCTAGATGAAATTATAAAATAAGAAAAGAATGAAAAGATGGATAGTTATGGAAAGTTTACTAAAGAAGAAAGAACTTTTATAAGGAGAGAACAACACAGAGTCATACCCCTGGATTCAGCAAGCTCTACACAATGTGCAGGAATAGTGCAGGAGCTGCTGGAGGCAATATAACCACCGTGCGATCCAGGAATAATCTCCAGGGACATGCACGAGGCCTCCTGCACAGACACAGCTCCTGTATGCAAATTACCCAATTTGCAGGTGAAAACCATGCAAAGGAGGTGAATTTGTGATCCAGGAACCTGTCAGCCGGCCGTGCAGGACTAGTGCAGTTTGCAGAAATGTACTCAGTAACCGAGTGCATTTCTGCAAACTACAAAACGAAGCCATGAATGTTCCAAATAAAGGGTGTATAGTATGTGTAAAGTTGACAATGGCCAAATATATGGCCAATGGCATGTAAAACAGTTGCCAAAAAAAATAATAACTTTTCATTTTTTTGTAGCTGATTTCAGCTGTTTAAGCGTAGGGCAGCAGCACACAAATGGGATCGGGCCGAAAATAAAATAAAAAACCTGAAATAAGCATTGTAACCAAAATCAGTATTTTGCCATTATACTCAATGGCAGGCAGAAGACAATATGGCCAGTGAATAGTGGTTGCTAAAGGGGAAGGCTCAGTGTGGGACCTGTAAATATGCTTTAACAGGCAATCCTATGCAAATGAGGGGAATGATACTGAATCCCAGATTTCCCCTAAATGCTAGCCATCACCCAACTGTGTAAGTGCAGGAATAGCATGGTGCAAGCCTAAAAGTTAGCAGACATCATAGGGGGGGTGTCAGGCATACTGTAAGCTTATTGGAGCCCTGTGGCTTGGGTTTGCCCTTAGCTTAGCAGAGCTAAGCAAAGGGGTGTGTCTGAGGCTGCCTAGAACTCTTTACATTGCCTAAGCAGGTGTGCGCGCCACTTGCAGGGTCTTAAAGGAAAAAAAGAAAGTAAACCAGGAAATAGCAGCTCTGTGCACATCTGAGCACTGTGTTGGCACGGCGCACCCCTGACCTTAAACAGGAAGGCAACGGGAAGGTAAAACTGCAGTAGGAAGGTAATCAAGGAGAACTAGCATAGTTGGCAGGTGAAATGTATCAAAATCAGCCAATTACACAGGCAGCAGACCAGCCCAGCCCAGCCCAGCACACCACTATAAACTATGCAAACGCCTTACCCTCTGTTTTTTCCCACATACTCTACACCACCAGTGTACACAAGCAGGGATATTTTAACAAACAAATGCAACAAAATGATAGGAGCTGCAGCAGCTATCATACATCAACATGTGGATGAGGCTGAGGGTGGTGAGTATGAGAATACTGTCAACCAACCCACAGTGAGGAGAAGGAAAAGAGTGTACAGACCCAGGGTAACCTACCAGGGGCTACATGAGCTGGAGATAGTGGAGCGCTATAGGGTGGACAGGGACCTCCTACATCAAATTGTTGAGCTTTGCCAGCCACACCTCACACACAGAACTAACAGAGGGGAAACCATCCCAGTGGATACCAAAGTATGTGTAGGCCTAAGAATACTATCCACAGGTAGCTTCCAAAGGCCAACTGGGGATATCATGGGGATCTCACAGGCATCAGCATCCAGGGCACTCCACCAGTTCCTGGATGCCGTGTCAGCACATCCTGGTGAGCATGTACAATTCCCCAACACCTGTGAGGCATAGCAGAATACCCTGAGGTAGTGGGTGCTATAGACTGCATGCACATATGCATCAAAACATCACCCGGTGAGGGGGGTAGGGTCTACATCAACTGCAAGGGCTTCCCCTCCATCAACTGCCACGTCATGTGCGATGCCCAGGGCATTATAATGAATATGTGTGCTGGCTGCCCTGGAAGCTATCACGAATCCCACATCTGGCATCTGACGCAGCTGTACCAGAGATTTGTCAAAGGGACATCCCTTACGGTCACCTTGTGGGGATGCTGGTTACGCACTGGGGCTGATGACACCCATCAGAAATGCACACACACCTGAACAAGAACTCCATAATGAGGCACACGCACAGACCAGAATCATAATAGACCATGTGTTTGGGATGCTCAAGTCACTGTTCTGATGCCTGGAATCATCTGATGGAGCCTTGCAGTACTCCCCAGCTACATGTGCCCAAATTGTCATCGTATGTGTCATGCTACACAATATGATCCTGTGGAAACAGCTGCAGCAGGAACAGCATGGGGCAGGGCCACACATCCCCCAACATTGCCAAGGCCTGCATAGGCACAGAGTGACTCGGAGGAGGAACAACCTGAGCCTGCCCCAGTAGGCAGAAGGAGGTGTGCCCAGTATGCCCAGGCCTTGGCATAGAGGCAATGCATAGTACATACACTGACATGGTAGGGACCCAAGAAGTGACACCTCTCTCTGACTCACACATACAGTAAAAGGGATGCCAAACATGACACTACCTGTGCTTAACCATGTATAGGGAGTGTACTATGTGCATTTGACATAGGCACCCCTCCAGCACCATCCTCAATACTGGCACAGCCACAAGGTAAGTCACTCTTCTTACCAATTGCTGAATGGAGTAATATGTGTTGTTACTTATATCTATGGTATGGATGTGAGCATACAAGGGAATCAGGTGGCTGAATGGGATGCCAGCAGATAGTAGACATCTATAGTGGCAGCATGATGTCTGTAACAAATACTGGTGTCACCGTAGTAGCCAGTACTAGACAAGGTGACAAAACTCACTGCAGGAAATGTGCTGGGCCATATGTGTGTCCGTAAGACACACACATGCCAGTCAGGGAGGCTCACATACCCAACAACAGTCTCAGCCAGCAGGACAGGTGTAGACAAATACAAACAAAGGCTGTGCTAAGACCTCTGGTTGATGGCTATGGAGAACACCCCCCCCCCAGACATACACAGACTACAACAGGTCAGGCAGTGGGATGTTAGTTCTGAAGAGTAAGAAGTCAGAAACTGAAATGTAGGTCAATCAAACCTAAGACCTGTAGTACACTGATATGCCTCTAGTCAGCATGATAGGTTAGAATACAGAATGAAATGAAGTTCCTAAAATACCAGTACAGTCATAGCAAATGTGTACAAGTGTCAGGTGTGCCCCCCCAATCCTATGTAGAAATGTAGTAACAGTCAGGTGTGCCCCCCCCCCCATATTCCTATGTAGAAATGTAGTAACAGTCAGGTGTGCCCCCCAATCCTATGTAGAAATGTAGTAACAGTCATGTGTGCCCCCCAAATCCAATGTAGACATATAGTAACAGTCAGGTGGGCCCCCCACAATCCTATGTAGAAATGTACTAACAGTCAGGTATGCCACCCCCCCCCTGCAATCCTATGTAGAAATGTAGTAACAGTCAGGTGTGCCCCCCCAATTCTATGTAGAAATGTAGTAACATGTCTGTGTAGGTATAATAACAGTGGAGCGCAGATGACCTGAGCTGGCCAAGGTAACAGGATAGATTGTAGCATGTGTACAATATGCAGGTCTGTGTGTGTTAGATTGGCATGTGTTGTATATTGTGTGAGAGTGGTCAGTATGTATGTATGGTGAGGTTTGTCCTGGTGGCCATTGCCCAGTACTGCCATGTAGCATGTGTACAATATGCAGGTCTGTGTGTGTTAGGTTGGCGTGTGTTGTATATTGTGTGAGAGTGGTCAGTATGTATGTATGGTGAGGTTTGTCCTGGTGGCCATTGCCCAGTACTGCCAATGATAGGACCAATTCTCACAACTGCAGTGCCAAACACAATGCTTCCCACCAAAACACATTCCAGCAGTAAGCCATAGTAAATGTATGAAAGTAATATGAGTCACCATCTGAAAGATGGGCATGGCATGAATGTCGGCCCAGATATACAAGGAGTACACAGGGGAAGTACCCCAGACAGACAGTGTACAATATGTAACTGTCAAATGGACACACCCCTTGAATTGTACATACAGGTTTGCAGCACATTATTTGGGCTTGTAGTAGGGAATACCGATGTCATCTGGCCAAACACTGGCAGACCACAAAGGTCATAGGAATGAAGTATTGAGAAACAGTGATGTCCCTGCACAAGCCAGCATAGGTGGAATGCCCCATGCATATCTGTGAGTCAGATGCAAGTAGTGTCCATAGCACACACCACCCCACACAGATACCTCTCCGGTCTTATCCCCTGCTGTTGGGGATGAGTACAATACAACCCCCACCTGTGTATGGTAATTGCGAAAGAATGCAGCATGCAGAGCAGGTGTCCCATGCAGGTGTGTCCCTAGCTGTAAGTAGCATCCTGCCAGCATCCACACCACTGGATTAATACTGACAGAAAGCACTGGCATGAACACCTTGCACACCTACCCTGTCACTCCAGGGGAATATAGTGTATTGCTGACTGGGACTGTAGGAGTCACAGAATTCAACAGCCTGCTACAGCTGGCCTGCATCACTACCAAATGGTCTACAGTCCTCTGCCAAAGGCCTGTGTCTCACCCCGTACTGCCAATGTATGTTATGTCATGGACTCCCAAATAACAACATAACACAGTCCACAGAACATAAATGCAAGGCCATGTGGACAAATCACAGTAACATGTCCACCATGTCCTACTGCATGAACTGTGGACACCAAATTACTGCTGGGATGAGGTGATAAGTATAAAGAACATATCAGATAATGTTCGCATAATGTATGGAAGGGGATAGAATAATAGGGGGAGTGGGAGCATGGGCGGCATGGAGTGTGTTTAGTCCAAAACTCATCTGTGTGCACATACTATCCCTGGCTGCAAACACAAGAATGGGTAGCTACAAACCTGCTCATAAACCACAATGTGAAGAGGTAATGTCCAGAATTATGACCCCTGCATCTGGGTAATCTGTGTGAATCTGTACAGCTGTGAGGTATGGTCACAGCAGGATGTGGCCATACTGTCACGTTGATGGATGTACAAGCATGGGATCCTCTGCCACCACTGTACCAAGGTGCTGAACCATTTACACAGACCTAGCAGCAAGTGTCTGCAGCTTCCCCTCCAGAATGGCATGATTGTGCAAGAATATGTAGGCTGCTGACCACAATACTGGACACAGCTGCATTCACCCTGTGTTCCCCAGGACATCACTGCAAGCAAATATGTATACCTGACAGTACTTGATGATATAAAACATCACAGTGTATAACAGTACATATGTCTGAATATCTCTGCTAACACCAGGACCATGTAGCAGAAGCAGCACAGACACAATTACCTACAGTAACCCACTATCCTTTGTCCATTTTGACCCCATGTTGTCAACTGATCTACAGGTATCTCTCAGAAACTGTTTGCTAGCTGTAGATGTAGAACACAAAAGCATGCACTGGAGTACAATCTACCTGGAATGGATTCACACATTCAATACCGAAGGTCAAACCGAGCATGCTCTCACACTTAGAGAAATGAAGCTTCTGTCTGGCAACAACAGTGGACCATACATATCTGACAGTCGCAGATGTTAGTGCATACGCTCCTCAGTACACACCAGTCATGCTTTGCACACACATTATATAGGAATACACACATATATCCAAGGACAACACACTATAATAGGCCAAAAATACACATACATAGATATGTGGAAGAGAGTGACAGTAACAAAGAGCCTTCCATCTTGAGGCCTCTCCCACCCAGCACACATCCAATTGGCTAAAACCACATGATGTGCAAATGTCAATCACTGTAGACATTTATCTCTGGTATCCCTCAGCACTATAGTGTATGTGGTGCTTGTGCTAACTGTGTAACCTGACTGCACAAGTCAGTAGTCTAACAGTTGTATACACGTACATGTGGAATATAAACCTGTTTGTGCCTGAGTGTTGTGTTTCTGCCTCTAGATGAATGGGTTATGGCCCATGCACACACACTGAACTCCCCATTGCCCTACTATGGCAAGCCTGCTGATGTCTTCACCTTGAAATACATCTTTGCGGAAGTTGTTGTTGTGTCTTTTGGCTTTTCCCGGTTAGGGGTTGCTACAGCAGAACTCCGGCCCGCTAATGATTGGTAGTTGATTTTTACATGCTGAGTTACCAGCCCTGATGCACAACTTTCAACGAAGGTACGCCCATTCACACATGTCTCCACGCAGAAGACGCTCTAGCTGAGAATCGAACCAGACAGCGTCTTACTGTGAGGTGACAACGCTACCGCAGCACCACCACCGCAGATCGTAGTAGCCCAATAATCTCTGTGGCTCCTATAACTATGTAATGCTGTAGTGTGATGTGCTAGTTAGGTAGGAACTCTAATCCCAGACGTGGCAAGTGTGTATGGATCAATGCTTTTTAGGCCAGTCACACTCACTGCAATTTCAAATGCCCTACTTTGGCATGCCTGCTGATGTCATTCACTTTGAAATACACCTTTGGGGAATGTGTAGCCCAGTAATCTCTGTGGTGCGTCCTATAACTGTATAATGCTGTAGTGTGATATACAAGTTAGGTAGGAGTTTTATTCCCAGACATGGCGAGTGTGGATGTTTGTGGCTGTCTAGGGAGCATTGCTTTTGAGGCCATTCACAGTCACTACAGCCTCCATTGCCCTTCTTTGGCAAGCCTGCGGATGTCATTCACTTTGAAATACACCTTTGGAGAAAGGGCAGCCCAGTAATTACCGTGGCTCATCCTATAACTGCATAAAGCTGTAGTGCGATAAACTAATTAGGTAGGAGTTCTATTCCCTGACATGACAAGTGTGGACAACTGTGTGTATTTGACTGTGTAGGGAGCAATGCTTTTGAGGCCATTCACAGACACCACAAGCTCCATTGCCCTTCTTTGCCATGCCTGCTGATGTCATTCACTTTGAAATACACCTTTGAGGAAAGAGTAGCCCAGTAATCTCTGTGGTGTGTCCTATAACAGCTTAATGCTGTAATGTGATAACCTAGTTAGGTAGGAGCTTTATTCCCAGACATGGCAAGTGTGGATGTGTGTTTGTTTGTCTGTGTAGGTAGCAATGCTTTTGATGCCATTCACAGTCACTACAGCCTCCATTGCCTTCTTTGGCAAGCCTGCTGATGTCATTCACTTTGAAATACACCTTTGGGGAAGGAGCAACCCAGTAATTTCTGTGGCGCGTCCTATAACTGTATAATGCTGTAGTGTGATAAACTAAGTAGGAGTTTTTTTCCCAGAAATGGCAAGTGTGGATGCTTGCTTTTGTGTGTGTGTTTGTTTGTCTGTGTAGGGAGCAATGCTTTTGAGGCCATTCACAGTCACTACAACCGCCATTGCCCTTCTTTGGCATGCCTGCTGATGTGATTTACTTTGAAATACACCTTTGGGGAAGAAGTAGCCTAGTAGTCTCTGTGGTACGTCCTATAACTGAGCAATGCTGTAGTGTGATATACTAGATAGGTAGGAGTTCTATTCCCAGACATGGCAACTATGAAACTGTGTGTGTGTGTGTGTGTGTGTGTGTGTGTGTGTGTGTGTGTGTGTGTGTGTGTGTGTGTGTGTGTGTGTGTGTGTGTGTGTGTGTGTTTGTGTAGGGGACAATGTTCTTTTGTCCATTCACCGTCACTACTCACACCTATAAATGGAGTACACTGATAACTGTGCAGTAACAGAGACTTGATCCAAGCCTCCAAAGAGCACCCTTGCAATGCCAGGCACAGCTCTCACCACACCTGTTGGCCACCAAACCAGGACCAAAACAATAAAGGTGGAGGAATGTCCATATTCACCAAAGATATTCACACCATCAGGCTACTTGCCCAACAGAATGTGTCTGAAATACCCCAGGTGCAACTAACAGTAGGTTAGAGTGTATTCCAAATTGTATAGCTTGCTACAGATCCCCCACCATACCCCATGATACCCACTGCAGCTTTTAAAACATACTGTGAAATATTATGATACAAGCAAACACCCTAATACTGGGTGACTTACACTACCCTGCCATTAACTTGGAAAATACTTGTGTACCAACACGTGTGCCCAGTGGTTCTTGAAAGTCATAATTCCCAATGCCCTGGATCAAGTAATCCATAGTCCCACCAGGGGCTCAAATATCCAAGACCTGGTCATTATCAACATGGGAAATCAATGCTCCACACCTATGGTCACACCATCAGTGGTCAGGTTTGCCCATGAGCTAATCACCCTTAGCATCGACATCCCTCCCCCACACCCCAGTAAGGAAACCTCCATAAGACATATCTCCAAAGCCAATGTCATGCTACACATCATCCGTGACTAACATCATGACACTCATGCTGATGGGAACTGAAAGGACAACTGCTGAATCATACATGAAGGCACTGTATGAGCACATCCACTCATGCATGAATTGTGCCATCCAATATTGAACCAAGACGATCCCCACCAAGAAAAGGAAGCCAGTGTGGTGGCTCCATGCCATAAACATACTGTACAACAAAAGGAGGAAACTGTTGCAGAAATGGGGGAATTTCCAGGATGCAAAATACTCCCTTACCAGCTACAGTAAGAGGCAGTGATCCCTCATAACATCCACCAAAGCTAGTTATGAACATAATATAGCCAAAGATGTCAAAGACAACTGCAAGCCGTTCCATAGCTATGTGAGGAATCTAAATGGCAATGCTCAGAACTGCTGTGAGCTACAAAAGGATGGTATTAACTCTACTGATCCCAGGGATATTGCCAATATCCTGGTAGATTGATTCAGTGCCAACTGCACCCCCCAACCCCCAAAGGTCCCATCTCAACACAGATAGATTGCTATATTCCGGTAATAACGGCCACATAGTAAAAAAACACACTCTACAGAGCTATGACAACAGCAGCCATCGGACCAGTCAATATCCCAGGCTGTGTACTACATGAGCTACAAACTGAATTGGCACCTCACCTACATGTCATGTCTAAGCATAGCCACACCTCAGGCTTTGTGTCCACTGTGTGGTGCACAACTACAGTTATCCCAGTCTACAAGGGGGGATCTACCTTGGAGCCTGGGAACTACAGCCCCAGCAGTATGACGTGCCTGATCTGCAAGGCCATGGAATGTATTATCATGGAAATTAAACCAAAGGCATTGGCAACCTGAAAACACTGGACCCTAACCAGGTTGGGTTTGTGAATGGCCGATCATGTCACCTCCACCTGAATAACAACTGTGAATTCATCTCCAGAGCGATGGATGAGGGTAAGGTGGTTCACACAGCCTATCTGGACCTCGCTAAGCCCTTCAACACCATCCCCTAGTCTGGAATCATAGATAAATGTATCAAGCTGGCCATGAATCCCAATGTCACCTGACGGGCTGCCAACTGCTATACTGACACAACCCACACTGTAAATGTAGGAGACACCAACCCAAGCCCCAGACAATTGACAATTGGAGTACCTTAGGGTACAGTCTTGGCACCACCCTTGTTTGGCATCTACTGCTCTAAAGTACATTCCAACAGTAAGGGACACCGGCAAACAAAGTTCACAGATGACTGCACACTGGGAGCCAATATTGAATCCCCACATGATGTGGATATTCTGCAGAAGGGCCTTACAGAAAGACATGCTTGGTGACTGAGCCATGGCCTCAAGATCAATGCCAAGAAATATATAGTTATCCATATTGGGAAGGGACATATACCTGTGAAGTACCACATAGGTGACAGTACACTAAACACTTAAAGTGTGATAGACTTAGGGACACAGGTGGACAGTGGTCTCACCTTTGATAACCACATCACCACAACAGTCAGCAAACCCACCTATGTGGCACACTTCCCACTAAGGGCTTTACATCCAAGAAAAGGAGGCCATTGTCCCACTGTAGGCATCTCTCAGTAGACCCAGTACAGACTACAATGGCTCATTACGTATGTACCTCACAAGACATCTGCAACGAGTAGAGAGGCTGCAGATATATCTCACGAAATGACCATAGGCCTAAACCAGAGGCCCTATGCTGACCGTCTGAAAATCATCCAGCTATACTCTGTCATGTATTGTGTTCTCAGAGGCGATCTCTGCTTAACATACCATGCCATGTCAAACCCACAGCTGTTGGACATGCTACACGTAGAGAATTCCAAACCCTCACAGCTATATGCGCCGGGGATGCAAATCCTGTCATCACAATGAACAATACATGCAGGAGGGATGTGTTCCTGACCCAGAGATTCTCCAGACTGTGGAATAGACTGCCCATACATGTAAAGCAGAGTGCCTCTTTGGCCTTCTTCAAAAGGAACCTGGACAATTGGATGGGAGATAGGACATTTACCCCGGGGATCATGTCAGCTGCCCTGCTAAACAGGGGTGCAGGGAAGTAAATATCATGGGAAGTCATAGCCAGAGAATTGTCATGTCTAGGCATGTATAGGCCCGAGGGCCGATAGCCTAGTATCAACGTATGACCCTATGAACCTATGAACTACAGTTTCCATTGCCCAACTTTGGCAAGGTTGCTGATGTCATTCACTTTGAAATACACCTTTGGGGAAAGAGTACTCCAGTAATCTTTGTAGCACATCCTATACCTGAGTAATACTGTAGTGTTATATACTAGTTAGGTATGTGTTTAACTCCCAGACATGGCAAGTGTGGCTGTTTGTGTATTTGTTTGTCTGTGTAGGGAGCAATGCTTTTGAGGCCATTCACAGTCACTACAACCTCCATTGCCCTTCTTTGGCAAGCCTGCTGATGTCATTCACTTTGAAATACACCTTTGGGGAAAGAGTAGCCCAGTAATCTCTGTGGCATGTCCTATAACTGTGTAATGCTGTAGTGTGATATACTAGTTAGGTAGGAGTTCTATTCCCAGATATGGCAAGTGTGGATGTTTGTCTGCGTAGGGAACAATGCTTTTAAGGGCATTCACAGTCACTGCAACCTCCATTTCCCTTCTTTGGCAAGCCGGCTGATGTCATTCACTTTGAAATACACCTTTGGGGAAAAAGTAGCCAGGTAATCTCTGTGGCATGTGCTATAACTGCATAATGCTGCAGTCTGATGTGCTCATTATGTAGGAGATCCAATCCCAGATGTGGCAACTATGAGACTTGGTGTGTGTGTGTTTGTCATTCATATTCTGTATGGAGGTGGCTGGGAGTGTGTAACAACTGGACTCATTGTGTAGTGGATTTTGCAAATTTCTTATATGGTGGGGCCTACCATATATTACAATGTCCACCTTACAAGGATAACAGATGTCAAACAGCAGAGAGGCTGTGGTTGACAATCCATACCCCTACATGTGACATCAAAGCCTGGCGAACAATTTAGGCAACCCTTGTATTACCCAGAGAACACTCTCTACCCATGCCTCATACACAAACACACTCAGCTAGGCAACAACCACTATGTTGGTAGTTCTCTGCATATTGCCCACATATAGTAACCATGGTGTGACTGCAGCAGACTACAGAGGACATGGCACCCTGTCCCATCACTACAATAGGGACATAATTGCATAAAGTGCTTCTTCACTATGTCCCCCCCCGGGTTGCCTGCAACAACTGTAGTGCCAGCAAATGTAACCCACAAAGGACATACCATGCCTTATACACATGCCCTCTATGGACAGATGCTATTGACACCAGGGAATACCTGTATCATGCTGTCAATGTAGGTGCAGGGTCAACCTGGTGTCAATTGGCAGTTCCCACCACATGAGGCCAGGAATGGCACATCTGATTATAACAATCTGTGTACACAACATGCCCCAGACACCCCAGGTACACATCCACATGTCACAGAACATGCATGTGGGATGTGTACACATCCCAGACACCATCCATATCATGGACTGTAGAACACATACATGGCAATCATTGCACAGCACTGGCCACCCACGATAGTAACCCAGATGACTGGATAATGAATACAATACCCAACTATGTGGGCCAATCCAGACACTACACCCCTGAGCCACACTGCAGACCATTTTCATGTGGCCTGATGCCAATTTATACCCTTTACCTAGCCTTGTACAGCCTTCTGGCACAGTCAATCACTACACACCTGTGAAGCAATGCACCGATGCATGTCAGTACTGACAACCTGTATCTGTGTGTGTGTATGGAGTGTAATGATTTCAGTGCTATTCACACTCACTAACTACACCTCTCATTGGCCTACTGAAGCATGCCTTCTGATGTCAGACACCTTCACATACCCTTTGCCCATATATCATCCTGATAACCCCTGTGGTGCATGTGATACCTGCATATTACTGTACTATGGCAAATTAGCTGGTTAGAAAGTTAATCCTGACCCTGCCAACTGTGATAATGTGTGGGAGTCCCTGAGAGGGTGTTGTTGTGTCAACGTTGACACCTGTTCATGTGGACAGGCATGTGTACTACACCTTCCTTATCCCTCCTTTATCACCTTTGCAAATGTCACTCACCATCAGTTATACCTTTGGACAGCTCCCCAGCATGTAAGCTCTGTGGCGCATGCAATAACTGCATAGACTCTTGATAGCAATACATAGGCAGGGGGTTGAAACCCCATACTGGTAAGTGTGTGACACAAACATGCTTAGGTTTTACTCTCCCATCCCCTCTCTGTCTTACTTTGTCTCTGTCTGTCTCTCTCACTCCCTGTCTGGTGAATGTGGAGAAGTACACCTGCTTTGCTTAGGCAGCAGCTTGTGTTTTGTTAAGTGATGCTCATGATCAGCTGATGGCCTCTGCATGAATTGCAGTCCCCCACTAGCTGACTGCATGTGGAATAGCTGTGGTAACTTTCCCATAGCCGATTGCATGAAAACACACTTGATACCTAGGAACATCATGTGGGTGTTGGGCCTTTTCATTCACTGTGAGCAGGACCTCATGTCGGTGCTTGGCAAACAGCATCACAGATGGTATTGGCTTAAACTCTGGTGTCATTCAAAGGGGATCCAATGTCTGTCTGCCTGGGATGACATGCTGGACAAGCCATGCTGCTTCACAAGGGATGGCTTGCACCTGTCACCCCTGGGATTCCGGATATTGGCAAAGGCTCTTGCCACCCCCATAGTGCCTTTTTTAGGCAAGGCTCAAATTCTAAACCTACCACCCTAGAACACAACAAAGAAAAAAAACTAAGGGTAATGCTGCTCAATGCCAGAAGTCTCAACCTCAAGATGCATGCACTCGAGGCCCTTATCAGTATGGAGAACATCGATGTCTGTGCTGTGACAGAAACCTGGTTCAAGGCTCCTGAGAGCACTCCAGCACTATCAGGTTTTACCTCATATCATGCGTTCCGGCCACAAAATCCTGACAATACCAAGAAAGGAGGGGGGGTATCCATATTCATCAAGGACACCCACACCTCAAGATTGGTGGCAATGCACGATGCATCGGAAACCATCCAGGTGAAATTAACCATAGGCAAGACTGCTCTGCAATTTGTAGCATGTTACAGGCCACCCTCACAAACTCAGGAACCTCACATGGCCTTCCTGAAAACACTGGAGGGGATAAATGTATCTCCAAACACCATCATACTAGGTGACTTCAACTACCCTAATATAGACTGGGAACACTACTCAAGCCCAAACACTCTAGCCCAAAAGTTCCTGGAATTCATAAACTCAAATGCCATGGAACAACTAGTCACCATCCCCACAAGAGGAGAAAACATACTTGATCTCATCATCACGAACATGGGAGCACAATGTTCAACACCGGAAGTATACCTCTCACTGGTGAGATCAGATCACAAACTAATCTCGCTGGAGGTCCTCATCCCGCCCCCACCAAATAAAAAGACCACAGTAAAGAACTTCTCGAAGCCGACTTCACACTTCTAAAGACTAGTGTGGTCTCCTTTAAGGCCCCGAGCGGTAAACATTACTCAAACTGCTGAATCACTTACAAATGCCTTCTACCAGCACCTGCAGGGCTGCATGGATCAGGCAATCCCAAGCAAAACAAAGACTCTTTGTACCAAAGGCAAGCGTCCAGTCTGGTGGACCCCAGCCATAAACAAACTACAACAAAAGGAGAAAGCTACTACAAGATAGAGCAAAATCCTTAAAAGGTAAGACACCGCTGATCACTATAAGTAAAAAGCTAAGAGCTCTCATAAAAATCATCCAAAGCTAATTTTGAGAAAAGAATAGCTAAGGACTCTAAAGACAACCATAAGGCATTCTTTAGCTATGTCAGAAACCTAGGAGGAAACTCCCAGATATGCTCAGAATTAGTTCAAAATGATGTGAAGATTACTGATCCTACAGACATTGCCAACATACTGGCTGACAGGTTCAGTGCAAACTTCTGCCCTCCCTCGTCCCCTAAAGGAGAGATATCTATACCAAATGATTGTAGCCCCAAACATCTCAAACGCCCAGGTGAGAACTACTCTTACCAAGGCAAAGAACACAGCACGCATGGGACCTGATGGTGCCCCCGGCTGTGTGCTCCACGAACTCAACGATGAATTAAACCCACAGTTAGGACAGCTGTTTAATCTTAGTCTCACCTCCGGATACGTACCCAGGGAGTCGCGCACAGCGACTGTGGTCCCACTCCACAAAGGCGGTGCCTCCACCGACCCTGGAAATTACCGTCCCATTAGCTTGACAAGCCTTATCTGCAAAGCCATGGAGAGGATCATAATGGATCTCATAAATAAAGACATAGGGAATTTGCAGACTTTGGATCCAACCCAGTTCGGCTTTGTCAAAGGCAGATCATGCCTTTTAAACTTGGCTGACTTTTTTGAAACAGTCACCAAGGCCATTGACGAGGGAAAGGCAGTCCATACAGCCTACCTAGACCTGGCGAAGGCTTTCGATACAATACCCCACTCGGGTATCATTGAAAAACTCATCAACTTAAATGTAAACCCATACATTACAAGATGGGTTGCAAACTGGATGAGTGACAGAACCCACAGGGTCAGAGTTGCTGGCGCCATGTCAGACTCAAAGCCTGTCACAAGTGGTGTCCCACAGGGCTCAGTCCTGGGCCCACTCTTGTTTGGCATCTACTTTTCTGAAGTACAAGCAAACACAGGAGGGTTATGACTGACAAAGTTTGCAGATGACTGCAAACTGGGCGCTGTAGTCGAAAACACATCTGACACAGATATCCTTCAGAAGGGTCTCACAGAAACGGATAACTGGTGCCAGAGCCATGGCCTAAAGTTAAATGCCAAGAAATGCATAGTCATACCCTTCGGGAAAAACAAGGTTACCCCTAGCTACCATATAGGTGGCAATCCCCTGATCACAGAAGAAGTTATCAGGGACCTGGGAACCCAGGTTGACAGTAGCCTTTCATTCAACACTCATATTGCTAAAGTAGTTAGGAAGACCTTCTACATTGCCCACCTTATCATGAAGGGATTCACATCTAGATCAAGGAGGACATAGTCTCCTATACTCATCACTCATCAGACCAATGATTGAGTACAATGCCCCATTCGGAATGTATCTGACCCGACACTTGCAGCAGCTGGAGAGGCCACAAAGTTCCTCACCAAAAGGATAAAGGGTCTCAAAAATCTGTCTTATGCTGCCGGACTGAAAGAACTCCAGTTATATTCAGTTGCTTACCGCTGCTCAGAGGTGACCTGTGCCTGACATACAAGGCCATGTCAAACCCAGATTTGATGAACATGCTTCATCTCAAAAATCTAGATCCCTCAGAGCCACAAGGCGGAGACTTAAACCTCGACACGGTTATTAATAGGACGCTGGAGGGATAGATTCATCACCCAAAGACTCCCTATGCTGTGGAACAAAATCCCGGTTTATGTGAGGCAGAGCACCTCGCTGGCCTTGTTCAAGAGGAATCTTGACCAATGGATGGGAGATCGCAGATACACCCCAGGGGTTACCTCAGTGTCACTGCTCAACAGAGGCACAGCAAAATAATGGGCATAG
>NC_056742.1:302936569-303011569 GCF_019279795.1 Protopterus annectens | reverse complement strand
TATATACATAAACTGAGTTTTACCTGCAGTATATACCTCTTACCTGGTATACCTGTGGAGGTATAGTTTGTTAACACTACCTAACTGTTTCTATACATATTCCCAGATTCCAGGTTGCTGTTATGCATATACCTGTCCATCTCTCATTGCACACACTCTGGGTATGTCTTGACCACATGCAGGTGAACCAGGGCATATTTTGACTATTGCCCCCCTTAAACCTTTGGTGAGTTGTATAATGACAGGTTTGTTTTCATTGACATTTTCCAAATATGTACAAACCTGACAGTCAGTTATATGACATGAAATGCTGCCTACATGTCAGAGATTAGTACACTGATATGCCAGGGGGACAGGGTAACAACCAGAAGATATGGGCCAATTAACTGGACATTCTGGACAATTCTGTACACTTGTAAGGTATGATTCTGCATACAGCATACTGCCACTCCCAGGATTCGAAGCATGGCTGTGTCTGCTAAAAATAAAACAAACAGTGTCCATCACAGTTGAGTGTGCTATAAAGATATTGCTGTGTATCTCTTTTCTGATTTTTGTGTATAAGTCTCCTGTGGTTTTACAATCTGACCTTGTAATTACAACACTCTTATACAGGATTTCCTAGACAGTTTTATTATATAGCACAGTGTGGGTGACAGTTCATAGGTTGGTACTAGGCTATCAGCCCTAGAGCCTATACAAGCCTAGCCATAACAATTCCCTGGCTATTTCTTCCCACACTATTTACTTCCCTGGACCCCTGTCTAGCAGGGCGACTGACGTGATCCCCGGGGTGAATTTCCTTTCTTCCATCCAATCATCAAGGTTCCTTTTGAAGAGGGCCAAATGATGATGAGTAATACCATATTATTCAGAGCAACTGCAACACTAGCAATGCTGTACTGTACCAGAGTAAACAGTACCAGTACAGGATATCAATCTTTTATTTATAGGCACAATTTTTGTATCTGACAGACCTTTGGGGGCAATGTTTGTTAGCACGACCTGAATGTTGCCACACATATTACCAGATTCCACATTAGTATTATGCACATACGTCTCACTCTGTTACTGCACACACTCTAGTCACAGCTTCACAACATGGGGGTGGAGATGGGACATACTTGGTTTATTACTCTCATAACAGTTTGGGGAGTTGCTAGAGTGATAGGTTTGTTCTTATAGATGTCTGACAATCAGTTGTACTTCTTATTTGCTGCCTAAATGTATGGGATCATCCCACTGATTTACCAGGGGGACAGGATGACAGGCAGCAGATATGGGCCAATTAACTGGACATTCTGGACATAACTGTACAGTTGTGGGGTATGATTCTGCATACAGTCTACTACCACTCCAAGGATTCGAACCTTGGCCGTGTGTGCTAAACATACAACAGTTCACATCTCAGTTGAGTATGTTATTTGGATTATGTTGTCTATCTTTTCACTGTTTTCTGTCTGTCTCTCTCAGTTGGACTATATGACCTCTTGTGATTACAACAGTCATATACAGACATTCCAACACATTATATTTATGTAGCACAGTGTGGGTAACAGTGCTTAATACAACAGTACTATTAAGAGAGTGCAACTCTACATTACCATACGATACCAGAGTAAACACATGCAGTCCAGCAGTTAGACCTTTATTGTCAGGCTTTTATGCTTTTATTTACATACAACCTATATGAGACTCTTCCCACCATATCCTCTGATGTATGCAGTACATGCCTTAAACAATACAGGTTTTATACAGGCGATTAACTTACTACTACTTTTAGATTTATTTCCTATGACAGTACAAGCAAGTGCATTACTAACCTGCCTCCCATCACAACCGCTGCAACCTACAGGCATGGGCTTCCTGGTTCACAGCACGCTTATCTGCCACAGTGAAAGACATAAGAGGAATATTTAGCTATACCTATCCATAATATACATGAGATGGCAATTATTAAACAGGTAGTGGAATGATACTTACCCACAGCTGGGACATCCCCTGTCCTTCTAGCCTCTTGGATCCACTGATCCAAGAGATCCCTCTTTCTCTGCTTCAGGTCAGCATAGTGATGCCTGACCTGCTCACCAGTTCAAGGTATGTCAGTGGCACTGGTGAGGTCACGGGCGAGATGGTACCAGGCTTCCACTTTGTTTTGGGAACCCTGGTACTGGCCCTGCAGCAGTCTCTGGTCATGGTCTTTAACAAGGAGTCCTACCATGACTCTGGACTCCTGGATGCCTCAGCACTGCACCAGAAAGTGCACACCCTCTCCCATACCAGTCATAGTGCCTACAGGAGGAAGCTGCAACCAGTTATGAGATGTATTCCCACCTGTTGGGTTTATATAGGGCCAATTTCCCTCAGGTTGCCATGATGGTTTTGAAAATGCTAAGCTATGGGCAAACCTGCTTACCCGAGGTTGGCATTGCTTAAAGGGGTATACCAATGGGCAAACTGATTTAGCTGGCCTACACATTGCTTACACCTAGTAAGCAGGGCTGTGCAAAGCTTAGCATTACTTAAATTTTAATTTGCATACTATTTGCTGTTTAGCATTGATTTATTTATTACATGTTATATATGTGTTTGGTATCCATGATTCATGTGTACGTACACTGTATGGGGTCCTTGTGTTTATTAGGGGATGTCAACACTTTATTACAAAGACACCTAACATCTGGGCTTAATGCAGTACTCCAATTAACATATTTATGTTATGTAGTAGGTTATACAACATAAAACTGTACATCAATTCCTTTCACATGTTAAGTTTGAATTTCCTATAGTGAGGATCTGTTTGGTGATAGCGCAATCTTATGAACTGCTATGATGGCTTAGTGGTAAACTACTGTGACTATAGTGTACAGAGTCCTGGGTTCAAGGCCTGCAAAGGCTGTTTATTTTGTTTCTGGCCAGAATAGTGGCTGTTGCATACAGAGTGATTAAGGCACTTTTAAGCAATTGTAAGTGGGTTTGTGCAACTGTATATATCTTGATTTTTATCCTCTTGTGCCATTTAAGCTACAATAAACATAGCTAAGCAATGGGAAAACCCACACACCTACAGTTAAATTTTATATGTTTGATAAAAAAATTAGCTTGTTTATATTTTATATTTTAATTATTGCTCTTATAAACTTGGGGGATGTCGTTGGGGGTATGCGAACACCTATGAGCGGTCTTGCTCATTCTTATTGCTAACCTGCTGTTTTTGCTTGCAGGGGTGCGTATATTCTGACAGCTCTGCTCTCAGACACGCCCACTGCACTCATACATGCTCCGTGTCTGTTTAGGAGCTCAGGCAGTGCGCCTTCATTAATATGCATGGCGTGCTGCTGTGCTCCTACTAAACGGCTGCTTCCATGCAGGACTAAACTTGGATGGAAGAACAGTGAATCCAGGGGTCAATTTTAATTTTTGTTAATGAATTTGTAATAAAATACTGAGAATGGGATTTCATTAATTGATTCTATTCAAAAAGGGGTGTCATTTCAATGTGCAAGATATATCAGTGTGTCTCTGAAAGCTCTGATTCGCTAAAATATGAAAGGTATTATATGTATACTAAGGCTGAGACTGGTGTAGCTTGGAGTAGTCCCATCATCTACGGTACAGTGATTTCATACTTTCTTTGTTTATAAAAGTGTTCACATTTCAGTGTTCAAAATTCTGGGACTCATGACTGTGAGTCTTAGACTTCTGTCAGAAAAATTGGTGTTGAGGTACAATGCATAAAACAGCAAAAGAAAAATACTAGAAAAGAAAAGGTGAAAAGGCAAAACAGCTTCTTTGAATTCTATTCTATGAGTATTCTATTCTATGAGTATGAGATATGATAATATTTAGATATTTTTAAGTTATCTTGGGCTCTTGACAGAACCAGAAAGAATTACATTATATTACATCAGCATGAAAACTGAAGGAGATAAAAACTATCTAGTCTGCCTTTCAGGTGCTTTAACATTCTGCCTCTCCTCCATTTCTACTTTCCTCCTTCTTGAATGTCTCTGTAGATTCTGTATCTACCAACCATTGTTGTAGTCTCTTCTGTGGGTCTATGACCATCTCTGTGAAAAAGTTATTTTGGAGATCCAGGGAATGGTTAGTTGATATAATCTGCTTTGCATGCCCCAGCCTTGGTTTTCTGTCTGTCCCATACAGAATGATCCCTACACGTTTCCCTGACCTGATGTGATCCTGTATACCAATGTCATGTCCCTCTGTCTCTTGTTTCAAGAGAGAAGAGCTTTAGCTTCTCTAGCATCTGATCATATTCCCTCTCCTCTATCTCATGGATCTTTCTAATAGCATTCATCTTTCTAGAAGCCTGATGCTCTTTTCCTTTTAAGGCCTCAAGAACTGCATGCACTACTCAGGATGTGGTGTGCTCAAGGCCCTGTAGAGTGGAAGCATTACCTCACTGCTTTGGAAATCTATTCCCCTGAAGATGCACTCCAGTAACCTGTTTGCTGCTGTTGCTGCCCTCTCACTCTGCTCCCATTGGTCCATCCCAAATGAAATCAACACTCCCAGGTCCTTTTCCTGCTCTTTAATGATCATTTTCATTCTTCCCAGCTGTTATTTCACACTATGGTTGTTGTGGCATTTGCTTGCACTGATCTTCAGCCACCATCTTTCTGCACATCTGTTCAGCCTTTCAAAATCCTTTGCTAGACTCTTTCCCCAACCTCAGTTGTTGCAGTTTTATCTTAACATCAAAGAGGTTGATTCTGTTTTCTGTTTCCTCAAATATGCCTGAGACAAATACATTGAATATTATTGAACAAGAACTGACACCTGTAATATTCCCTTAGTCACCACCTTAATTCCTTGAATTATCCTACAGTTTACAACCCTCTATTTCCTGCCATTCATCTGTGCTGCTATCCAGTTCCTCAGTCTTGGACCTACCCCAATCTTCCTGTGAAATAAAGGCCTTGATGAAATTCATGTAAACAATGCTTATCTGTACTCCCATGACATGCTTACCCTCAACCCAGTCATAAATCTGGGTAATATTTGATTTGACTGACAGCTCCTTCTGGCCATGAGTTCAAGTTGGTTGTTGACTTGTATATTGTTGTTTTCCAGAAATGCTACCAGCCTACCCCTTAGGATTCTCTCCACTGTCATTAGCAAACAGGTCTGTAATTCCCCAGGTTTTTTTTTCTGCTCCCTGTTATCCTGTTACACACTGATCACTATCCAGGAGGAGTTGATAACATTAATCATTAGCACAACGGTAGTTGCATTTAGTTTTTTTCTGTAAAGACTAGTCAGAGACTGCATCAAACAGGCAAGATGATTTGAGATAAACTGGAGGAACAAGATTATGGAGGAATTAAGTAGTTTATGAAGAAAGGATGTATTAAGTTAAGGTTGTAAGGATAGCAGAAAGAAAGCTTTTACATAGAAAGGAAATGTATATAAATATAATGATAATGGGAAAGTCTGATCAAGAAAGTACAGTGTGTCATAAATGACAAAAGACTATTATATGAAAGGCAGACAGAACTGTAGTATTTTACATAGAAATAAATCCATGGCAAATTACCAGTGAAGTCTGAAATAAGAATAAAAATGTTTCAGTAATTTGGAAGTGAGAAAATGTATACAGTATGACTTCCTATCAGGAAGTGTAAGACAGATAAGAAACTCATACAACCCAGAAAAATAAAGTGTAAATACAAATTAAATATAGTGAATCTCTTGAGTTTGCTGTAATGCAATTAAGGAAGGTATTTTTACAGGAGGATTTGCATCCTCAAACTGCTAATAAAGGGGACTGTGTTCCCTATTCACCCACTACTTATACATAATAGCCCCAGGATCACTGTACCTTGGAGTAGGGGCAATACCCCAAAATGACCCAGCCTCAGATTTAGCATCTATATATATTCTCCCATCCATATTTTCTTCTCACTGTTCTAAGAATTCCATTTACAGTCCTCAGAATTCTAACATAAATCAATGTAGTTTACAATAAACTGAGAATGGTAAAATTAAGAAAAGTAAGAAAGCACAGTATTTATTAATAATTTGTGTATGAAATCTAGGAAGAGGCAAATTTTTGAATGTTCTATATAATAACAGTTGGCATAGTAATGGAGGAATTAAGAGAGAAAAAATGTTATCTTAAAGGAAAATTATATTAACAAAAATAATAGCATTGCAGTGAGTGTTAAAGAATGCAATATTGTACCATCATTCAAGTTTGTCTTTTATGGAATTATAAGCAAAGAACCATTACTATTTATGTTAATTACCAAGGGGTCATTAACATCACCTAAGCTGCAACCAGTTCAGGCCAGTAGTACCTCAGTTTAACATTTTGTCTGAAGGATGGTATCTATTGCAAATGAGAAGCACTATTAAGTACTGGTACATAAATCTAAATAAACGGAGTGATGACAAAACCCACAGACTTCTGTTCTTCCGAACAACAAAAATGAATGCCCAGCTTCCTAAGTCACTAACACTGTACCACAACCCATATGAATATGTTTTTGTCTGTTGAATTCCAAGGGCATTTCTGATGTCAGTTTTGATCTAGAATACCCAAAACAAAGTCACCTCATCCCAGTTCTATTACAGAGTAACAAGACTTTACAATGAGGCAATGCTGCCCCCAAATTTAAGGTGCAACTATGGCAGATCACTTATGACTTCTATAAAACATATAAAGAATATGTGAGATCAAATATCCAGCTACGTTGTCTAGTAAGATGAAAAAATAACTTCATAAAAGTGTATATGGGTCTATTGACCTGTCACCTAGCTAGTTGCCACCAGAAATAATTTTTTAGTATAATAGCTTTATTTTGGCTATGTTAAGGGGTTTTGTAAAAGACAATATAAGCGTCTCTATCATGACATTTAGGCCTAAGACAAGAGAGAGGCTATGCTTTAGATGCCTGAGTTGTATGTCTAGTTTGACAGTAGAGTGTGATGACAAATGATGACCCTCTGCATTCATTCATGCTGAGAAACATGATGTAATTGGACAGAGGGAAAAGCTAAACTTGAAGAAGATAAAGACGGACAATATAGTTACAGATATGTACACTGAAGTTATTAACATAAACCAAACAAAGAATGTACTCCATTCACTTAGATGTCATCTTATAGTAAGCTTTTTTTTGGTACTTTTCTGTTATCAGGGCAACAATTTAAATGTGGCTGCTGAGCTCCGAACTTAGTCCATTTTCAGGTATTTTATTTGTTAATCTTAACATGCGTGTATAAAATGTAGAAATCACATCTCTTTTTTAAATATTATCCATTTTACACATGTTTACAGGAACTCCTTAAAGACATGAAAATACACTGCATTCAGAACTCAACAACCACGTCTAAAGTGTTGCTCCGATATCAGGAAACCTGACAAGAAATGGATTTCTTCATAATGTGTACTAGTGTAAGCCTATGAATTGCTCCAGAAACAGAAAATTATATAAGTACACTTATTTGGCATCTTTTTACCTGTGAAGATGCCATCGGAATGATACAAACAGCTTGATTTGTACTAAGCGTTGTATGTGTGTTTTTTTGTTTTGTTTTTTTACAGCAGCAGCTACTGCTTTCAAAGGGTTTCCCTGACAACAGAATTAAGCGTTGTTAGAAAGTTCAAGTGCCAAGTTATCATGTAAGGAATAATTACAGCATTTATAGCTTCTTTGCACTAATAATATATATATATTTTTGTAAGTGTTCCTTATTTTCCTTCCATTTTTTTTAATGATTCTTACTTTTATTTACAACAAAAGACCAGCGAGATGAATGGAGAAGGGAGTGAGAGAGGAAAAGTATCCTTTGTTCTTATCAAACAAGGTATTAATCCCTTTAAATTTGAAGAATATAATACCCCTATTGCTGATTGTTTTGTCAAGTTCTGGTTATGTATATAGATAGTTGTATCTCCTAAATGGATTGGTATACTCTTAGGATTTTTTTAGGAATTCTTCAGAGAATTTTTCCTCTGGTAGATAGTAAAACTCTGGGAAAGAAAGAGATAATTGAAAATGTGTTCTGGGTATGTAATGAGTTAGCAGATTTAAAAAAAATCCCTACAGAGTGCTTTGACAGAAATATTGGGGAAGTAAACTGTTGCAACTTATGAAATGATTCTTTTAAGCTGGGACAGAGGCTCTGAACTGCCCACACATAGTAAGACTTTACTGACAACATTCATGCTACTGGCTGCCAAAAAAAGCAGTTACTAGAAAATGGAAATCAAAATTTTAACCAGATATAATTGAAGTACTTAATATTGTAAAGGAGATAAGAGAACTGGAGACTGGATCATTAGGAAAAGGAAAGGGCAAATTACATAGAAGTAATCGGAATCTGTGGAAACAGTGCATGCAGAATAATGTTCTCAAGGAAGAGTAATGTTTAAGGAAAGGAAGGAAGGAATTGAATAATTTATGTAATGGAGTGAATGATAATTGTTAAAACAGAACATGCTGCATGAAAAAATGTTACTATGGTTTGTTTTCTTTTATATTAATGTATGTGTATCTGTGTTACTGTTACAGCTGTGATTTAACGAATATGTTTGTAAAAATTACTTTTTCATAGGTTTATAGGTTGGTACTAGGCTATCGGCCCTAGGGCCTATACAAGCCTAGCCATAACAATTCCCTGGCTATTTCTTCCCACACTATTTACTTCCCTGGATCCCTGTCTAGTAGGGCGACTGATGTGACCCCGGGGTGAATTTCCTTTCTCCCATCCAATCGTCAAGGTTCCTTTTGAAGAGGGCCAAAGAGGCCCTCTGCTTGACATGTATGGGCAGTCTATTCCAGAGTCTGGGGAGTTTCTGGGTCAGGAACCTATCCTTCCAGCATGTTTTGTTTATTGTGATGACAAGGTTTAGATCCCTGGAGCATGTAGCTCTGAGGGATTGGGATTTCTTTAAGTGTAGCATGTCCAACAGCTCTGGGTTTGACATGGCCTTGTACGTTAAGCAGAGATTGCCCTCTGAGTAGACGATATGCGACAGAGTATAGCTGGAGTTTTTTAAGGTGGACAGTGTAGGGCATCTGCTTTAGGCCTGTGATTCTTTTAGTGAGGTATTTCTGCGGCCTTTCCAGTTGTTGCAGATGCCTTGAGAGGTACATACCAAACTGGGTGTTGTATTCTATAATGGGTCTAATGAGGGATGAGTACAGTGGGACAATGGCCTCCTTTTTTCTGGATGAAAAGCCCTTAGTGATGAGATGTGCCACATAGAAGGATTTCCTCACTGTTGTGGCGATGTGGTTATCGAAGGTGAGACCACTGTCCACCTGTGTTCCTAAGTCTCTTATCACACTTTCGGTGTTTAGTGTACTGCCACCTATGTGGTAATTCATGGGTGTATGTTTTTTTCCCAAAGGGGATAACAATACATTTCTTGGCATTGAGCTTGAGCCCATGGTTCTGGCACCAAGCATCTGTTTCTGTAAGGCCCTTTTTTAGAGTATCCACATCATTTGGGGATTCAATAATGGCTCCCAGTTTACATTCATCTGCAGACTTTGTTAGCCAGAGTCACTTAGTGTTGGCCTGTACTTCAGAGAAGTAGATGCCAAACAAGAGTGGTCCCAGGAATGAACCCTGAAGTACTCCACTTGTCACTTGTCTGGAGCTGGATTTGGAGTCGGCTACTTTTACACTGTGTGTTCTGTCAGTAAGCCAGTTGGCAACCCATCGAGTGACGTAGGGATTAATGCCCAGCTTAGTAAGTCTATCTATGATTCCAGAGTGGAGGATGGTGTCAAAGGCCTTGGCGAGGTCCAGATAGGCTGTGTGGACTGCCTTACCCTTGTCCATGGCTCTGGAGACTGATTCAAAGATGTCAATCAGGTTCAGGAGACAAGATCGGCCCTTCACAAACCCAAACTGGGTGGCATCCAGTGTTTAAAGGTTGCCAATGTCTTTGTTTATAAGCTCCATGATAATACATTCCATGGCCTTGCAGATCAGGCTCGTCAGACTGATGGGGCGGTACTTCCCAGGATCCAAGGTGGATCCCCCTTATAGAGTGGGATAACTGTAGCTGTGCGCCACTCAGTGGGCATGAAGCCTGAGGTGAGGCTATGATTAAACATGACACTTAGGTGAGGTGCCAGTTCATTTTGTAGTTCATGTAATACACAGCCCGGGATGTCATCTGGTCCCATGGATGCTGTATTCTTAGCTTTGGAGTGGGTTTTTTACCTGTGTGGCCGTTATTACCAGAATTTGGCAAACTTCCGGTATTGAGATGGGCCGTTTAGGGGGTGTCTTTGGAATCTTTGGCAATTTTATTTTCATAACTAGTTTTGGAGGATTTTATGAGGGATCTCAGCTTCTTACTGAGGCTGGTAAGGGAGTTTTTTGCACCCTGGGATTCTCCTCTTTTCTGCAACAGTTTCTTCCTTTTGTTGCAAAGTTTGTTTATGGCAGGGAACCACCAGATTGGCTTCCTTTTTTTGGAGGAAAGCATCTTGGTTCTATTTAGGATGGCACGATTCATGCATGAGTGGATGTGCTTGTACAGTGTCTTAGTGTAGGATTCAACAGTCGAACTTTCAGTTCCCGTCTGCATGGGTGTCATGAAGATTGTCACTTCTGACTTGAGTAGCATGAAGTTGGCTTTGGAGAAGTTTTTTATGGAGGTTTCCTTACTGGGGGGTGGGATGTGGATGTTAAGGGTTATTAGCTTATGGTCAGACCTGACCATCGAGGGGGTGACCATAGGTGTGGAGCATCGATTTCCTATGTTGGTAATGAGCCTTAGCCAGTAACCCGAATCCCAGGGGCGACAGGTGCAGACCATCTCTGGCAAAGCATCATGGTCTGTTGATCATGTCATCCCAGGCAGACAGATGCTGGATCCCCTTTGAATGACACCAGAAGCTTAGCCAATTGTTGAAGTCAATCATTTTGCCGTTATATTGTGGTATAATTCTGGGAGAAGGCAGGATGCTACTCAGTGCTAGGGTCATACCTGCCTGGGCCACATGATCCGAGAGCTCTTCCATGTCTCTTTTCATGTAGTTCAGGGAGGTACGCCTCAAGTCATTCACTCCAACATTTTTCATGGGTAATTCTGGAACAATTTATACAATATCCTCATCCTGCTGTCTTAGATTCAGGGCAAACTAACAGTGTTATGTTGAATTTTAGTGAAATAAATACATGTAATTTTTATGTCCTAACTTTAAAAAAATGGAAACATCTATTTTATTAGATAAATGTATATTGTTTTAATTAAGTGCAATTTTTATAGCATATTTATATACTACTATGAAGCAAACTGATAGTTACAATTTTAAACTGTTTAAAAATGTTGCAGTTTGCAAAATCCTAACTGTCAATTTGACCTTAATTTGACCCAGTTTAGGGATGTCATATACACATAGATAGATAGGTAGATATGTAGACTTCAGAGCTTTTTGAACATATAGAGAAAATATCTGAATACCCAGCCATTTTTACATATTTAAATGACAGTAAATATTGTTTTTCATTTTTCTCTGAGAAATAAATACTGTTTTGGTTCTGAAGTCATAAAAAGCAGTTTAAAGCTATAATTCTTATAAGACAGAACATGTCACACCTATACATGTCCTTAAAACAAATTAAAAAAAATGAGAAGCTTAATGACTATATATGCTGTATAGGCTTGGGGATGGTACCTACCAATACAGGACTATATTTCTTAAAGGAAAATATGTTATAGCACTCAGATATAGGACACAGTTAGTTAATAATTTAAGGTATAAAGACATGTACATACTGTTATTTTTAAGCAGTATGTCAAAATATATGTCAGTGTTTGGAAGGGTTAGAATAACTCCAGACAAAGAAAGTATCACCTTTATTGATAAATTTATATAGTTTTTCTTTTGATATAATGCCAACTGTGGTTATGTACTGTATTTCCCACCCTAGAAATCAAAGTCACATCCACACCTCTTATGAGCACAGTATAATGCATCTTAGCAGACTGTCAAAATGAAATGCACGTAAAAGTCTGCATTCAGTACCAATGCTCAGGAAACTATCACAGGTATCTTCTAACAGTTCTTTGTAAAATTTTCATACAATTGTGCATGGACACTCACTTACTTAAAACATTGAAGACTACCATTCTGTCCTTAAGGATGAATATTTTCCTCAATACTGAAGACTGCATGGTCAAACTGTAGCGATTGGTAGAGAAAATTTTGGTGGTGGCATCTGTACAGTGACACAAAGGGTCACTATTCTAGCATGGTGGGTCTTTCGCCAGTTAGAACAGTATATGACATCCAAAATATTGCAAATATCTGAATAGAGTTACAGTCTGTAAGAACTATTATGTTGAGTTACTATGCTGTTACTTTAAGCAGAGATGCTCTTTCTTCTGTTAATGTACATATTGTTTTAAGGTATTGAATACATTGTTGTGTTAGGTAGAGCAGGTTTGTTGGAGGAAGTATTTGTAGAAGGATAAAAAGAGGTCTGGGGGAAATTCAGGCAGAGAGTGCTTGCCTTTTGTGAGGGAAGCTCAATGACCAGAGCTGCGGCTCTGGGAGAAGGCATCATCTACAGTGAAACCGTACCTGACAGGGGGCTAGAAATTGTTCTACATGAGAGGTCTGGAAGGGGCTTTCTTTCAGAAACTGTTTTCAGCATCTTAAATTATATTCCTGCATGGAAGAACCTGAAATTGAGTCCACATACATAATAAACTGTCTGCATTAATTTTCAGCTGAACTGATAAGTGTTGGTTATGAATGAGCATAAGCAAATAAATTCATAATGAGGTTAATGAGGAATGATGTAATCCAGTGTATGCAAATGAAGCATTTTCTTGCCCGTTTGTGATTCATAGTGGAATTTTCCTGCTTTTCCTTTCCATCCACAGATACTTCATATAAAGAGGAGTCTCACTGATCCTGTCTACCTTGCAGTCTGTGAAAATGCTGTCACTTGCTGTCAGCCTTGTTGTTTCTAGCTGTGAGTTGCTTGTCTTGACTGAGCCAAAACTGCTTGTGTCCAGCAGCGGCCAAGAAGGAGGAGATACAGGCAGAGAATTACTCATTATAACTTTGATAATCATGATATATTGAATAAGTTGAAAGTGGACAGAGACATTATAATGTCTTAGTATGCATGTATGACCCCATAGGGCTACTGGAGAAATATGATGACTTCCTTGTCCCTGTGGATATTAAGGTATGTAGAGCCCTCACTATACTTGCCACTGGGACCTTCCAGAGGCAGACTGGGGGCACACTGGGGGTCTCACAGGCTTCTGCCTTGAGGATACTACAACAGTTCCTGGATGTACTTTTGGTATGTGTGGATCAGTACATCTATGTACATCTATTTCCCAGTGTCATCTCAGGACTGAGCCAGGACTATGCATGCCTTTTGTGGGGTTTCATGCTTCCCTGAAGTACTAAATACAATAGATTGCAACCATATTGCAATTAGAGCCCATACTAGTCCACAATAGGAAGGGCTACCATTCCATCAATTTCCATGTCCTGTACAATGCATGGGGGTGCACCACCAATTTCTCTGCCCACCATCCTGGCAGTGCACATAATTCCCATATCTGGCATATCTGGCACACTAGCCCACTCTACTGCCCCATTCTGCATGGTAGGATGCCCAGTGTTCAGCTTGTTGGTAAGTTATTTTGTTTCCTTTTTTCTACTGTATTTAAGTAGTTATTCATGGTAAAGTGTATGGCTGAATAATAAATTATTTTCCTTTGTTTTGTCTCCCCCTCTCCTTTCTGTCTCACACTGTCTCTTTTTTTCCCTATTCAGGTGATGCTGGATAACCACTGGAGCCATGGCTCATGACACCAGTGAGAGATCCAAGTGGTACTGCAGAAGAGACCTATAACATATCCCTGTCCCAGACCAATATTGTCACCCATAGGGTCTTCAGCCTCCTGTAGAGTCATTTCAGGTGCCTGAATGAGTGTAGGGGTGTCCCTCCGTATGACCCAGTTACTGCATGCAGGATGTTTACTGCATGTTGTATTCTGCACAACACGAGCATGCGCCAGTCTGGTGATGAAGTGACCCGTGCTGTTACTGCAGCTCCTAGTTTCACTCCATTTATGAGTAATGATGGCCAGCTAGCAGCAGTAGTAAAGGACCCCCTGCAGCAGGCTTGTGCATCGCATACAGCTGTGCAGATAGAGGCAGTGTCTAATCCAGAACCATGGGCCTTTGCATTCAGGTTAGTGTTTCCCTTCTTGTAAAAAATACATAGAGTATAACTGATGCATGCAACTGGCTATGTTGTATGATACAAGGTCTGCTCATTGTTTACTTGACATTCTCCCGCACCTTAATTTTTTTTTTTATTTCAGTATAGTTGCTCATATTATTGGGTGGCCACAGTGGTACAGCAGTTAGCATTGTCACCTCACAGCAAGAGGTTCCCTGGTTCAATCCTTGGCTGGGGTGCCTTCTGTGCGGAATCTGCATGTCCTCCCTGTGGTCACGTGGGTTTCCTCCGGGTGCTCTGGTTTCCTCCCACATCCCAAAGACATGCTGTAGGTGGATTGGATACTCTAAACTGGCCCTAGGTGTGAGTGTGTGCCTTCTGTGGAAGGTTGGGCACCGGGCTGGCAACTCAACACTGTAAAAACTCCACTGCCAATCATGAGTGGACAGGTGATCCGCTGTGGCGACCCCTAACCGGGAAAAAGCCAGAAGAAGATAGTTACTCATATTATTGCTTGTAAAAGTCATGTCTGACTCATATTTAGTTATGTCATAAGGCATAATGTAATAATCACAATTCTGTTTTGCACAATAAATTTTGCTGAAGTGGTGCACCTAAGTATGCATGCACAGAATGTCCTCATGTGGTTTAATTAGTAAAAACTGTTAATTCAGTATTTAACATAAGTTCATACCTTACATTTCTATGAAAATGTATTTTTTCTCAAATTAAAGTATGTTGTTTGCTGAGGTACTGCACATCAGATTTTTTTTTTATTTTGTCATGCACAATATTTCTAACTTCAGAGACAAAATGTAGCATTTGCATAGTGGTAAGGGTGAAATGGTAGCAGTGTTTGTTTACATGGCAGGATACTCACTTTTAATCTGTTTTGGTTCTGAAGTCATAAAAAGCAGTTTAAAGCTATAATTCTTATAAGACAGAACATGTCACACCTATACATGTCCTTAAAACAAATTAAAAAAAATGAGAAGCTTAATGACTATATATGCTGTATAGGCTTGGGGATGGTACCTACCAATACAGGACTATATTTCTTAAAGGAAAATATGTTATAGCACTCAGATATAGGACACAGTTAGTTAATAATTTAAGGTATAAAGACATGTACATACTGTTATTTTTAAGCAGTATGTCAAAATATATGTCAGTGTTTGGAAGGTGGTTAGAATAACTCCAGACAAAGAAAGTATCACCTTTATTGATAAATTTATATAGTTTTTCTTTTGATATAATGCCAACTGTGGTTATGTACTGTATTTCCCACCCTAGAAATCAAAGTCACATCCACACCTCTTATGAGCACAGTATAATGCATCTTAGCAGACTGTCAAAATGAAATGCACGTAAAAGTCTGCATTCAGTACCAATGCTCAGGAAACTATCACAGGTATCTTCTAACAGTTCTTTGTAAAATTTTCATACAATTGTGCATGGACACTCACTTACTTAAAACATTGAAGACTACCATTCTGTCCTTAAGGATGAATATTTTCCTCAATACTGAAGACTGCATGGTCAAACTGTAGCGATTGGTAGAGAAAATTTTGGTGGTGGCATCTGTACAGTGACACAAAGGGTCACTATTCTAGCATGGTGGGTCTTTCGCCAGTTAGAACAGTATATGACATCCAAAATATTGCAAATATCTGAATAGAGTTACAGTCTGTAAGAACTATTATGTTGAGTTACTATGCTGTTACTTTAAGCAGAGATGCTCTTTCTTCTGTTAATGTGCATATTGTTTTAAGGTATTGAATACATTGTTGTGTTAGGTAGAGCAGGTTTGTTGGAGGAAGTATTTGTAGAAGGATAAAAAGAGGTCTGGGGGAAATTCAGGCAGAGAGTGCTTGCCTTTTGTGAGGGAAGCTCAATGACCAGAGCTGCGGCTCTGGGAGAAGGCATCATCTACAGTGAAACCGTACCTGACAGGGGGCTAGAAATTGTTCTACATGAGAGGTCTGGAAGGGGCTTTCTTTCAGAAACTGTTTTCAGCATCTTAAATTATATTCCTGCATGGAAGAACCTGAAATTGAGTCCACATACATAATAAACTGTCTGCATTAATTTTCAGCTGAACTGATAAGTGTTGGTTATGAATGAGCATAAGCAAATAAATTCATAATGAGGTTAATGAGGAATGATGTAATCCAGTGTATGCAAATGAAGCATTTTCTTGCCCGTTTGTGATTCATAGTGGAATTTTCCTGCTTTTCCTTTCCATCCACAGATACTTCATATAAAGAGGAGTCTCACTGATCCTGTCTACCTTGCAGTCTGTGAAAATGCTGTCACTTGCTGTCAGCCTTGTTGTTTCTAGCTGTGAGTTGCTTGTCTTGACTGAGCCAAAACTGCTTGTGTCCAGCAGCGGCCAAGAAGGAGGAGATACAGGCAGAGAATTACTCATTATAACTTTGATAATCATGATATATTGAATAAGTTGAAAGTGGACAGAGACATTATAATGTCTTAGTATGCATGTATGACCCCATAGGGCTACTGGAGAAATATGATGACTTCCTTGTCCCTGTGGATATTAAGGTATGTAGAGCCCTCACTATACTTGCCACTGGGACCTTCCAGAGGCAGACTGGGGGCACACTGGGGGTCTCACAGGCTTCTGCCTTGAGGATACTACAGCAGTTCCTGGATGTACTTTTGGTATGTGTGGATCAGTACATCTATGTACATCTATTTCCCAGTGTCATCTCAGGACTGAGCCAGGACTATGCATGCCTTTTGTGGGGTTTCATGCTTCCCTGAAGTACTAAATACAATAGATTGCAACCATATTGCAATTAGAGCCCATACTAGTCCACAATAGGAAGGGCTACCATTCCATCAATTTCCATGTCCTGTACAATGCATGGGGGTGCACCACCAATTTCTCTGCCCACCATCCTGGCAGTGCACATAATTCCCATATCTGGCATATCTGGCACACTAGCCCACTCTACTGCCCCATTCTGCATGGTAGGATGCCCAGTGTTCAGCTTGTTGGTAAGTTATTTTGTTTCCTTTTTTCTACTGTATTTAAGTAGTTATTCATGGTAAAGTGTATGGCTGAATAATAAATTATTTTCCTTTGTTTTGTCTCCCCCTCTCCTTTCTGTCTCACACTGTCTCTTTTTTTCCCTATTCAGGTGATGCTGGATAACCACTGGAGCCATGGCTCATGACACCAGTGAGAGATCCAAGTGGTACTGCAGAAGAGACCTATAACATATCCCTGTCCCAGACCAATATTGTCACCCATAGGGTCTTCAGCCTCCTGTAGAGTCATTTCAGGTGCCTGAATGAGTGTAGGGGTGTCCCTCCGTATGACCCAGTTACTGCATGCAGGATGTTTACTGCATGTTGTATTCTGCACAACACGAGCATGCACCAGTCTGGTGATGAAGTGACCCGTGCTGTTACTGCAGCTCCTAGTTTCACTCCATTTATGAGTAATGATGGCCAGCTAGCAGCAGTAGTAAAGGACCCCCTGCAGCAGGCTTGTGCATCGCATACAGCTGTGCAGATAGAGGCAGTGTCTAATCCAGAACCATGGGCCTTTGCATTCAGGTTAGTGTTTCCCTTCTTGTAAAAAATACATAGAGTATAACTGATGCATGCAACTGGCTATGTTGTATGATACAAGGTCTGCTCATTGTTTACTTGACATTCTCCCGCACCTTAATTTTTTTTATTTCAGTATAGTTGCTCATATTATTGGGTGGCCACAGTGGTACAGCAGTTAGCATTGTCACCTCACAGCAAGAGGTTCCCTGGTTCAATCCTTGGCTGGGGTGCCTTCTGTGCGGAATCTGCATGTCCTCCTGTGGTCACGTGGGTTTCCTCCGGTGCTCTGGTTTCCTCCCACATCCCAAAGACATGCTGTAGGTGGATTGGATACTCTAAACTGGCCCTAGGTGTGAGTGTGTGCCTTCTGTGGAAGGTTGGGCACCGGGCTGGCAACTCAACACTGTAAAACTCCACTGCCAATCATGAGTGGACAGGTGATCCGCTGTGGCGACCCCTAACCGGGAAAAAGCCAGAAGAAGATAGTTACTCATATTATTGCTTGTAAAAGTCATGTCTGACTCATATTTAGTTATGTCATAAGGCATAATGTAATAATCACAATTCTGTTTTGCACAATAAATTTTGCTGAAGTGGTGCACCTAAGTATGCATGCACAGAATGTCCTCATGTGGTTTAATTAGTAAAAACTGTTAATTCAGTATTTAACATAAGTTCATACCTTACATTTCTATGAAAATGTATTTTTTCTCAAATTAAAGTATGTTGTTTGCTGAGGTACTGCACATCAGATTTTTTTTTTATTTTGTCATGCACAATATTTCTAACTTCAGAGACAAAATGTAGCATTTGCATAGTGGTAAGGGTGAAATGGTAGCAGTGTTTGTTTACATGGCAGGATACTCACTTTAATCTGTAATTGTCTAATTCGTGTTTCCATGAAAACTTGTGTATTACTACTTTGAAGTTGTAGGTAATGTCCAGCTGTAAGAATGGAAATGCATAGAGTATTGGTGTTATGTCATGTTGTGTCATACAGATTCCATTCCAGTTTCCATGTGGTTTTAAGCAGTACCATTACTAGGATAAAATGCAGACATTGAAAAGTGCACAAGCCCCTCCCTATTTTTTAATTACCTTATCCCCCTTTGACTTACACATTTGCCTGTGTTTCTGAATGTCAAATTGTAAGTAACAGAATTTACACAGTTGACTCACAGCAGTTCAAGATCAAATGAGTCGCGTACATCTCCTAACAATAGGCTAGGTGATAAGAGGATGTGATTTTGAAGAGGTTCTCTCATGAGAGCTGGATGGTGAGTTTGATGTTGTGACTTACTTTGATGTAGGTGATTCTGTAGATTCTGATGATGTGACAGTGCTGTATGAACATGATTGGGATCTCGAATGAGAGATTCTGGTAGGTGCAGATGAACACTGACCAGACCTGCATGAAGTCTGTTGGACTTGTTCTCCATCGTAACTGAAACCTGGTTCAAGGCTCCTGAGAGCACCCCAGCACTACCAGGCTATACCTCGTATCATGCTTTTCGGCCCCAAAACTCGGGCCAAACCAAAGGGAGGGGAGTGTCCATATTCATCAAGGACACCCACACCTCCAGGTTAGTGGCAACACATGAAGCATCAGAGACCATCCAGGTGCAACTAACCATAGGCAAAACTGCTATACAACTGGTAGCATGTTACAGACCACCCTCCCAATCTCAGGAACCCCATTCAGCCTTCCTGAAGACATTGGAGGATATGAATGTCTCACCAAACACCATCATATTGGGAGACTTCAACTACCCTAACATAGACTGGGTGCATTATTCTAGCCCAAACACCCTAGCCCAAAGGTTCCTGGAATTCATAAATTCAAATGCAATGGAACAGCTAGTCACCACTCCCACAAGGGGAGATAATATACTAGACCTGATCATCACAAGCATGGGGACAAGGTGCTCCACACTGGAAGTATACCCCTCACTAGTGAGATCTGACCACAAACTAATCACCCTGGATATACATATCCCACCTCCACCACCAACACAAAAGACTACAGTGAAAAACTTCTCAAAAGCCAACTTTACACTTCTTAAAACTGAGATAGTATCCTTTAAGCCCACTGGGCCAGTGGAAACCACATCCCACAATGCAGAATCCTTCACAAATGCTTTCTACGGACATCTCCAAGAATGCATGGATCATGCAATCCCAAATAAAACCAAGACCCTCTCCACCAAGGGCAGGCGTCCTGTCTGGTGGACCCCAGCCATAAACAAATTGTATAACAAAAGAAGGAAGCTACTGCACGACAGAGCAAAATCCCATAAAGAGAAGGCATCTCTGATCAGCACTAGTAGAAAGCTACGTTCTCTCATAAAAACATCCAAGGCCAACTTTGAGAGAAAAATCGCTATGGACACTAAAGATAACCACAAGGTCTTCTTCTGCTATGTTAGAAACCAGGACGGAAACCCTCAGATATGTTCAGAATTAGTTCACAATGACAAAAAATACACTGAACCCACAGATATTGCCAACATTCTGGCAGACAGGTTCAGTGCAAATTTCTCCCCTCCCTCACCCCCAAAAGAAGAAATACTTATCCCAGCTGAATGTAACCTCCCTGCCATCTCAGATGTCCAGGTGAGAACCACCCTCAGCAAAGCTAAAAACACAGCATCAATGGGACCTGACGGTATCCCGGGTTGCGTACTACGTGGACTCCAAGAGGAGCTAAACCCGCACATAAAAATGCTATTTAACCTTAGCCTTACTACAGGATATGTACCTGAACACTGGCGTACAGCAACAGTAGTCCCACTCCACAAAGGAGGCACCTCTACAGACCCTGGTAACTACCGCCCCATAAGCTTAACCAGCCTGGTCTGCAAAGCTATGAAAAGAATCATTATGGAACTCATAAACAGAGACATTGGGGACTTACAGACACTTGATCCCACCCAGTTCGGCTTTGTAAAGGGCAGATCCTGCCTTTTGAACCTGGTTGACTTTTTCGAAACAGTCACTAGAGCCATTGACAAGGGCAAAGCAGTCCATACAGCCTACCTGGACTTGGCTAAAGCTTTCGACACAATACCCCACTCTGGCATCATCGACAAGCTCAACAGCTTAAATGTAAATCCATATGTCACAAGATGGGTTGCAAACTGGCTAAAGGATAGAACCCATAAAGTCAAAATCGCTGGAGTCATGTCAGACTCAAAGCCAGTCACAAGTGGTGTCCCACAGGGCTCTGTCCTGGGACCCCTCTTGTTCAGCATTTATTTCTCAGATGTAAAAGCAAACATGGGAGGGTTGTGGCTGACAAAGTTCGCAGATGACTGCAAACTAGGCGCCATAGTCGATACACCAGCTGACACATACATCCTACAGAAAGGCCTCACTGAAACAGACAACTGGTGCCGGAGTCAAACTAAATGCCAAAAAATGTATAGTCATCCCCTTTGGGAAAAACAAAGTACCCACAAATTATCACATAGACAGTAACCCACTGAGTACGGAAAAAGTAATCAGAGACCTGGGGACCCAAGTCGATAGCAACCTCTCATTTGACACCCAAATTGCCAAAGTGGTTAGAAAGACTTTCTACCTTGCCCACCTTATCATGAAGGGATTCACATCCAGATCAAAGGAGGTCATTGTACCCCTATACTCCTCCCTTATCAGGCCCATGATTGAGTACAATGCCTCATTTGGTATGTTCCTCACCCGGCACTTGCAACAGCTAGAGAGACCCCAAAAGTACCTCACCAAGAGGATCAAGGGTCTCCAACATATGTCATATGCTGCCAGACTAAAGAAACTCCAGCTCTATTCAGTAGCATACCACCTACTCAGAGGTGATCTGTGCCTGACATACAAGGCCATGTCCAATCAGGAATTGATGGACATGCTCCACCTCAAAAAATCCAAATCCATCAGAACCACGAGAGCTAAAGATTTAAACCTCAGCACAAATATGAATAGGACATGCTGGAGGGACAGATTCATAACTCAGAGGCTTCCCATACTCTGGAACAGAATCCCAGTTCATGTTAGGCAGAGCCCCTCACTGACTCTCTTCAAGAGAAATCTTGATGAGTGGATGGGAGATCGTAGGTTTACCCCAGGGGTCATCTCTGTGTCACTACTAGACAGAGGCACAGTAAACTAATTCTATTATGTAAGGGGGTCTTCACTGTGTCACTACTAGACAGAGGCACAGTATTCTAAATCTATTTTGTACACTTTTGTACCATTACATGGGGTGGCGAAAGCCACATCACTATGGCTAGGCTTATAAATGCCCCAGGGCAGATAGCCTAGTACTAAACTATGAAACTATGAAACTATCACTAAATACAGTACTTTCTCAGGAAGCATTTGTAGTCTTATGTGATCTGCCCCTACATGTCTGGATAGTACCTCATCCTCTTCCCCTCCTAAGATTAACTCCTGATTGAGTCTGATAAGTCTGAAGTAGTGTACAAACAGAGGCAGCCATGAATGCTTAGTGCACCATCATACTATGTGTCACAGTGAACATGGCATTATACATACTCTGAAAATTATAACACACACCCTGGAGGATTTGGAATATTTCCACTTGACTCTGTGTGCCAGTACTATGAGCCCTAAATGGGGAACCAACATTTTTCTTGTTTCCTGGGATAGCTGTAATAAATACCTGTGCCTGGTGCCCCTTTGTAATGGTATAGCTGTGTACACTGCTACACCTGAATGTCTGCCATCATCCTTAAAGTGTTCATCTTGATTTGGAGATAATGGTGTAGAGGTGCATGGGCTTTCTCCCTGTACAAGCTGGATTGTAATGTCAGAATGTGCTTGACTTTGTGAAGCACTGTCACTTCCTGCAGAGTTATTAACGTGGGGAGGTGTGAGATCCTGCCATTAAACTTGGGAATTATGTGCCATGTTCCCCAAGCTTCCTCATAAATATAACTATATTGTCATCATCATCATCATCACCACCACCAACAGTCATTCTGCTGCTATCATCCAAATTTATTGGTACAGCGGAACTGCTTGTTTCTGCTTCTGACCCTGTAAAACATATTTGAAAACATTACTAAAAAGAAATAGCATGCACTATTGTATGCTTATTAAGGAGCTGGATGGGACACTTAGCATGCATGCTGCCTTCATTGTCATTCTATGTAGATGTGGAAAGTTCACCTATTAATAATAATTGCCATGGGATTAATGTGACATTTCTTGTCAACATTCATTTCTCTGTATAAATATGTATTACTGTTTTTAAACCAGCCCCCTGAGCAGACAAGTGTTGCTGCTGCAGATGTTGGTAGTAGCCAGTGTCACACCACCACTGATTATTCCAGTCCCATCATTGTCTGTGTCATAGTCATCCCCATGGATGGAGAGGAGGTATTCCTCATCTGGTGTTAACTCAACAATTGTTGGAGCCACCTCCCCCCCAAGTACTGCTATAGACAATTGCATTCTGCCTTGCCTTGCTTCTTGCATGTCTTGACATAACATTTGTCCTCTTCTTGTCATCTGTTAATGTGCAGTTTCTGCCACCCACTGCATTAATGTCTAGGACAACTTGATTCCAGGCTTTGGTCCTCTCAGCTTGTTTGGGCCCCCCTTTAACAAACAGATGTTTCCCATGTGGCCAAAGGGCTACCATGAGGATTCAATTTTCCTTATGGCTAAAATTGTCCTTTCTCTACCTTGATCTTTTGTTTTGCATGATTATGACATATGAAGAAAAAAGGCCACTGTCAGACACAAAAACCTTAACCATCAGTCAAGCAGCACAACAATGACCAGGTGTGTCTGCCATCCGCCTATGAAAAAATTAATATAAAACCACATAATTATGCATCATCTCCCTCTAATAAAATAAATGTGTGCTATACTAATGTCTGCAGCACCATCCATAACATCACCACTGAGACCCTACCCTTTCATGTATTCATAATACAGTCATGTTTTATTCTTCAATGACATTCATAAATCTTCAATTAAGGAAACATGGATATTCAGCCAACAATACATCCTTACTGCTTCAGAATATATGTATGCGCAATCGGTACATGACACCAAAGTAATGACTTTTTTGTGAGTGATCACTAATCATTTCCCATTGCTGCTGTGTTGATTTCCCACTTACAAATGGCAGCTTGACACTATTCATTATAGCCATGATAATATGCCAGTGAGATCAATAAAACTATTTTTTTTTCAATGCAATTTACTATTTTATATCATTTTAAGTGTTTCATATTCAATTTTAATTGTTTTAATATTTTTTCCTTACTTTAAGAAGTCCATTGTGTCCTAAGACATTTCCCTTTGAACTAGAGTAATAGCAAGATAATATGATGGTATTCAATTATTTCATATAAATTCAGGTCTGTTTATACTTTTATATGAAAATTAGGCTGTTTTACCTTTATCTCTATGAATTGCAGTAATACATAAATATGTACAGCGACATATGGACCTAAATCACTGTCAGTTGCTCATGAACATAGACACGGGCTCACATGAATGTGCTGAGGACAGCTGTGGAGTCCACAGTAGTCCTCAGCACACCCAGCATGCCACTGGAATGCACAGATATGCTCAAATCTGAAGATATTCAGAAAAACAAAACAAAACTGGGTCATAGTTATTGCGGTTTGCACAACTATACAGTGTAGTATCTACCCATCTAACATCATGTGGAACACCCTCTCACCTAATACCACACAATAGTTTATAAAAGTTGGTCATCACAGATACAGGTATATGTATTTATGCACCCCCCAAAATACCAAAGCATATTCCTGCTGCTACAGTGAAGGAATAAATGACATTCAGGTGTAATACTTCCTAAAAGAAAGCTAAGCCAAGGTATGGCAACAGTAATAATAATAACTAATAAAAATGATTAAAACAACTAAACACCACAAAAAGCATGAAAAGTATCCCTGGGATTCATGAAGCTCGGCACAAGGCCGGCGTTAGGCTTGCACCGACTGTGTGGCATGAAGATGGCGCAGTAGCGCCAAATGCATATTAATGAAGGTGCGCTGCCGCCACAGCCACGTGCGTAGGAAAGGAGCACAAGTGCATAGGGCGTGTCGAAGTGCTGCAGAGACGCATGGAAATGTAAGCTGTTGACGTGCAACCTAAAATGCTTGCATATAACAATTTGTAAGCAATAGTAATCACATCTGTCAGTGTCCGTGGATACTGAAACGTATGCAAAGCATGCAAGACAGTTCCTGCGAACACAAAATGAAGAAGCAAACACAAATGCACGGTAGGGAATAATGGGTCCCTATCCCTCGAACAAATGACATTGAAAACCATGTGCCCGTAGTCCAATGCAGTGTAGATAGTTATACCAAGTGGAAGTGAAACGCATCATATGTTAGCGCGCCGCCAATAGGTACGTCCAGCCCAATGGTCAGGGTCACCAGCTGACCCATATTGTGAGGGAGGGTACACAGCTGGGCAGATGTGTCCATAACAAAAAACACGATAAATGTAAATATCTAGTGACCGTATGACCGAATTATATCCCACAACGCATGTAATAGTCACATACAATAGATATGTCTGTATTTTACATACCATATGTGACAGGAAATAGAATAAGCATGTAAACGAAACAGAAAGAGCATATAAACTGCTACAACAATAAGGCAACATGTAGGCTGAAAGGAACAATATTATCCATAGCGTTGACTGTGGGTACATGTTATCCAGTACAATCGGATATGTGTCTGGAATATATCCCATCCTGGACATAGGAAAAGGTGGTATCCTACCAATGATTAGAACAGTCGGCCAAAATCCGCACATCTGCGGTCCAAGCCGAACTTGTCAGGATGTGTCACAGTTGAACGGGTATTACCCGGGTATACCAACCATGTCATAAAAGTTAAGTATGGGCGTGTACCTATGTGCGTGAGGTATAGCATGTGGAAGGTCAAACATGGCAGAGTAGTCCACACAACCATACAGGTACCTGACATATGTAGGGTATGCAATGTGTTACCTTGACCGTGTCATGGGCCATCAACCAAAGCAGTGATGGATGGAGTGTCAGGAATATGTGTGTGGGGGGGGATGGGTAATGATATAATCCTCAAAGGCGAGTCTATGTCGTATGCAGAATAGGTGAACCGGAGGTGTATGAGGGAGCAGCGGGTGAAGCAGAAGGAAACACAAAAACATGTATACACATCTGCAATACAACCAGACAGGCCATACTGTAGAACACAATCCTACAAACATATGAATATTAAAATGTGCGATACAAATGTACAGAAATGTCACTGGCACATACCCACAGATTGGTCCTGATGGAACTGGCCATATCAAATGCAACACACCTGGATGCATAATGGACTACCCAGCATCCCCTACACAGCACACAACCCACCCCCATACCTGAACGTCCACCAAATTCAGCCATACTTGGCCTACTAGTTTGGCGCAGCCACATCTACACATAGTGACCACTACGCATATGTAGTAGGTAGTGTCACCCTAGGCAGTTTCAGGATTGCAAACTATGTATCCCTTGCATGTAAAACCTCCCAGCACATTTTCATAACACCAGAAGAATGGTCGGTATCTGTCTTGTTAAATTTTTGGATATCCCTCATGGGATAAGTAACCTGTGTAAACATTAGAATGGGTATGAAGACACAATGTCCAGTCCTGTAGACATCTGGACACAAGTTGGAATGTGCAGTAGTGGTGCAAGAGACTGTCCAGCCCTAGATGGTCATGCAGAACCTACTACCCAGGATCAAACACCTGCCCGTGACACACGTGTCCCGACACGAATAAGCGAGAGAATATATTGCACATATTCACATAGTGGCACATGGTATAAGGGTGATGAAGGCACTGACGTAAACAGGATACCCCCTGATCCACTGTGTGAGGGACAATTAATGTGTGTGTAGGTGTGACCTGACCAGCAATGATACAATGCCAAATGTCCTGTGATTGTAGGAAGTAACTATGTACCATACTGCATGTAACAGCTGCCTAAAGCAGTCACATCAGGACAGAATAAACGTAATTCATACAAGAAACAGGCAAACAACAAAAGTGCTTAAAGGTATAGGCTCACAGCTAGGAAACTAATGAATGTTCTAAACCTGCACTGACTGTGGCTATGTGTTGGCCTAAACAATCTGGTGTCCCCAGTAGGGTTACCATCTCTTCCACTTTGCAAGGGACAGTCCCTCTTTGGGCAGTTGTGTCCTGACAAAAAATATTAAAAATGGCAAATGTCCTGAGATTGTAGGACATAATTATGTCCCATATGTTATGTAATAGTTGCATAAAATAATTATTTCTGTATGTAAAATACCTAAATGTTACAAGAAACAGCAACTAAACCACTACAAGAATAAGCTTTTATTTAGTCAAATAAGTAAAGTTCTATCCTTTGTACTGACCATGGGTATGTGTCGGCCTGTAAAATCTGATGTGTGTTCCAAAAATGTCCCATCTTGGCCATTTGAAAAGGTGGCAACCCTAGTCCCCAGGATATATCCCAACCTGTACATATGACAATGTCAACACTACCAATGGTCAGAGCATTCGCACAATAACTGGCCAGCCTCTTAACCACTCACAAAGCCAGTGACGTTTGGAGGAAAGGTGTTGAATGAGAATGACTACTTACAACAATGAAGAGTAATAGATGCATTTAACTGCAGAAAATTAGTAGTATTACGAATCTGTCAACACGTTCCAAGTTAATAGTACTAATATGGTAGAAGTGTCCGTGATTGTCCCTGAGTTGTCATAGCCTTGTTCCTGTCACTGTAGAAATGAGTCCCGGAGTATCACAGAGGTCCATACACATAAGTACACCAACCAACTGTCACATCTGTTGATTGGACTATTGCATACCTGTAGTGAATTTATAACTGATGTCCAGAATAATATTCATTGTATCTATAAATGAATGAAATAGTCACATAAGAAGGGAAACACATGGAAACCACCTCTCCCACCCTGCATTATATAGTGGAACCACTCCCGACCCTAAATTATGTAGCACTGACCTAATAATGTGGTCAGAGGTGCCCAAACACCTGCATCTGTAAACACAGGTAGAATGTTAAAATCTGGACTAACTCTGTCCATGTGCTACATCTGATATTTGAACAGTGCCAGGGCAGTTCTAGTCACCAGTCGGCCGAGCCTAAACCCTGACCAGTACATGAACACCCTGACAATCAAACATGTGTATGTGCGAGGACTATAAGCGTAGGAGTTCTGAATATCCTTGGAGTGAGTAGACATGCAGCACGGGTCCAGAGCAGTAGGAAACAGGGAATGTCCTAAGTGTAGTACTGTGGTTTTCCCAGCAGGAGAATGGATGCCTGCTGTGTAAGGGAAGCGGTGACGCATATGTCAGAGTAGCTATGAACCATGGGTATACATATAAATGAGCCAGAACAACAATAGTGTAGTGGTTAGAGCATCCGCCTAACATAAAGACATTCCCGGTTCAAGGACGACTATAGCACATATTAATTGTGTAATGAATGCCTCTGTGCTGTAAAGCCAACATTTATACATGTAAAGGTGACCGCGTTCGCATGGGTCCGTTAACCAGATTCCATCAATCAAAGTGGTACTTTCATAAGGAATAAGGCACATGTAATCCCAAAGAAGTGCCAGTAAACATATGTAACTCAGAATACGTAGATGCAAGTGCGCCTGCGTGGGTGTGCGCAGCTATTAGCATAGCAAATGTATGTTGTCTTGTACAGCTGTAATTTTTATATATATATAGATAGATGTGTGTATAGATAAATATCCACAGACATAACAGAAATATGCAATTATATATCTACATCTATATCTATATATACATATATATATATATATATATATATATACATATATATATATATACATATATATATATATATATATATATATATATATATATATATATATATATATATATATATATACATATATATAATATATATAGATATGTAAGGAACGCCGAAAGACGAAAGCAAACATAAGGGTTGTGAAGGGAATCTAGAGCAAGTAAGGAATTATAAAGTGCTCGCAGCATATGTCAGATAAAGCTGCACAAATGTGAGTAGAACACCGCTCTTCACACCAGAGGCAGGGTTATACTAGTGGCCATAACATCGTTGAAGTGCTACGTCAACATTGTAAACAGATGGAATGTAGTACATGTTGCGACCACCTACACTTGTAACCCGCAAATCATTCGTAATCCATAACACCAGGAAAGGCACATATGTGCAAATATGAATGGATGGTGAGCCTGTGAATACACGAGGCGGTACAAAATGTGTGTAGGGCCCCAACACTCTGGAGAGGGCAATGTGTAAAGGTGTGTCATGGCTGCAATATCAGGTGTATAATGGCTGTTATGCGTGAAAACTCAACACGGGTGTGCTGGAGAAACTATGGATATGCGATTATGGACACAGGAGTGCTAGGGTATGTTGCGCCGGGTGCAATGAAGCGGCCCGTGGAGGTCAGCTAGTACGTAGGTGCAATTCCCAGATAGACCGTCATTTGTGTGGAGACATGCGTGAATGGGCGTATCATTGTTGGACGTTGTGCGTCAGGGCTGGCAACCCGGCAAGTAAAACCTATACGCCACCCATGAGCGGAACGGAGTTCTGCTGTGACAACCCCAAACCGGGAAAAGCAGAAAGACACAACTACATGAAGATATCAATATGTTAACGTACAATCACAGTAACACAAACACTCATTCTATCAACAGTAATAATATAAATGTGCACAGAAACAAACACAGTAGCAGGAATAATAGGCTGCGCATACGAGTAATAGGTCGAATGACACTGTATCACATCCCAGTTAGCAGCGGCACCCCAGACATGAAAAACGTGCGACATCTGTCCGCTGTATAACGTGCAATATACTGATCACAAGTTCACCGGAGTGAAGTGTCGGTGTCATAATGACTAAGACAATAGTATGCTGTTGAAGCAGAGATAAAACCCAATATGCATGTGTAAGTGTCCATGTCCAGGAAATGTATAGGTTAACGGACACACAGATGTATATATAGTTAAAAACGTATATATATATATATATATATATATATATATATATATATATATATATATATATATATATATTAATGTATATACACATATTTATACAGATATATATATATATATATATATATATATATATATATATATATATATATATATATATATATACACACACACAAGGATATACTACGGATATATATATAGACAGATATATATACACAAACAACAGGTATTGATATATACACATACACACAAAACAAAATATATATGTCATTGTAGATATACACATGTACATAAATAGGTTACTTCACAGCAATTAGGGGTAACATATTTACAGCCCAGGCATATGTGACTGGGAGGTCCAATAAATAAACGTTGTACCCCCCACACTGCCCAGCTAGGCCGGTCAGACATACAGACAGGCAATACAGATCAAGACACTGCCGCTGTCCAAAACACCGGTATGAAAGTACCAATGGGAGAGATCTGCAAGGTCTACACTTTAAACATGGATAACGGTGTCCCTTGTGGGACCCCAAAAACTCAGGGTACGTTTGAACCTGCTGACACTGATATGAGCAGGATGTAGGTGTACATGGAACAGTAGGTTGTGCAAGTGTGATAATACATGGGTTGACAAAATGTACGACATGTGTCCCGAGATGGGGAGATGTGTAGGGGTGTGCTCATACCCCAGCTGCGCTCGCAGTAAGTATTTGTCATGACTGCTGTAGAGGGGTGCCAGGTAGGTGGACCATGGGTATGCAATAATGGGCTTAAGTGTGCAGGTGCTGGTTGCCAGAGATGTAGTAAGCCCGCCCAGTGGAAGTCATTAATATTCCTATGTGGGCATAGCATACGCCTACACCTCCCAAACCTGAAGAGCACATCTACCAGATAGTCTGTAAACCGTCGGGGGAATACATAGAGACCAAATCAGTGCCGTGTACCAGATTAGCATGGACGTCCATAGTTATGTATCAGAATGTAACAAAGTCCAATGAAACACTTCCAGAACTAGTGGTATTAGGTGGACAGGTGGCAGAATACAGGTAGTGACAGATGACAACATGTATGAGTCATAGACAGCATGTACCTCGACAAACGTGAATGAATACATATGCTCTGTGACTGTAAATGTGTCTGGTTAATAGAAGCAATCATCTAAATGTGTCCCACAGGGTGTTATGCATTGTTCCTGATACAGTGTTCATTCACACCTATTGGTATGTGAGTTCTGCTAGTGACGGAAAGTGCATAATTTGCTGACCACCTTAGGTAGATGATAGCATAATAGATGAGGTTCAACACCCATACACCTTCGAGGGACACACCCGTCTGGGCAGTTGTGTCCTGCAAAATGACAGTTATGGCACATGGCCTGTGAGTTCAGAAAGGAGGCTATATAGTGTGTGTAGTGGTGTCAGAAATTAATTTGTTGTATCAGAAACAGCTATATATAATAGGAAACAGTATTATCAATTATAATGCTACATGAATAACCTTAACATATGCAAACCGTGGAAGTCGTCAGTTTACTACTGGTAGTGGGTATGTGTTGCCTTGACACATGTGATAGCTCAACATATAGGATCTATAGGGCCACCACCATTCTGAATGGCCAAAGTGGAACCTGCTCTGTAGAAATGTCAGACGTACCAGGGCAGAACATAGCTACAGCCATGCATAGTACAGAAATATACATATCGGCACAAATCAAAGCGTAGTCTAGCAGCAGTAAAGTTGCTTATGCTACTACATATAACATATCGATGTGTCAGGTATACAAGACCTGTAACAAGCAACCAGTACAGACATGTACAACATGAGAATGTCTCCTACTCAGGACAGTTGCAATGGCTAGAGTATTGTCCATACCTCTCAACTGTCCCTGAATTTCAGGTATGTCCCCGAGTTTGACTGAAAGTTTAACTCTGTCCCTCTTAATCCCTCCTAAAATTAGTGACTTTTGAAGTAAAGGTGGTGAATTACACTTAATGACTAATGACAATAAGTAAGAGTTATAAACTTCTTTTACTTCAGAAAATGTGTATTAAGTCATATGCTCTGATTCTGTCAATGTTTCAAGTTAATAGCACTACTTTTGTAAAAGTGTCCCTGATTTTTTCTTGACCTGTCCCTGATTCTGTAGAAATGTGTCCCCGATTGGTGGAGAGGTCTGGTATTGTCACATGAGATATGCCTAATGAGGGACTGTCCCATGCAAAGTGGGAAAGGTGTCACTCCTACAGTCTCCCGTTGTGCAATCTGAAAGGTGGAAAATGTACAGTAGGTATGCGGTAGCATGACTCGGTGGACAGCTGCGTTAACAAAATCATATTCACATGTCAGCATTGCAGAGTATCGGTTCCCATGTATCAGGCAGATGGGAGCAGATCATATGAGGAACACGCATATAATATGATTACGTCACTGGACAGGCCGCTGAGTCCGTACAGTCGAACGCCTACCGTTGCCAAATGGTTACACATACCCGATACTGTAGTCATGTAGTCCGATGTAATATGCATCACAAGAGATCGCACACACCCAGCGTGAGTGACAAATATAAGCAGAAATGTTGGTGAGCGAGTGGCTGTAAGCGTGTTTGTCTACCAGTATGCCAGTAGTGCACTGTCAAAGAAATGTGGAGTCTAAACAGGTATAAGGTGCTGTGACCAGACGTCAGCAGTGCTTAACACTGTGCAAACCCATGCACAACTGCTCCCACCTGCTGGAATGTGCCTTACCCAGTCCGTATCCAAAGGCGTCAGTCTGTCCGCAAACAAAGAACCACCCTATTCACGTGTTGGTAGCAGTACCCTGCGCACGTAGCTCAAGTGAATTAACAATAGACCATGGCATATGTACAGACAATAGACCACACACCATACAGCGCAGTCATCCAACAGTATAGCAATGTACTGGCAGATATGTCCGGACCACTGGTGTATGCATGCCTGGCCGTCCTGTGTTTCAGTGTGTGAGCATGCCCAGTATGACTGTTACGCATGTTCTTGACCGACATTACCATCATACCATCATGTGTGTGAGCATGCCAAGTATGGTCAACTGTATCGCATGTGTCACATGTCCAGATAGTTAGTATTGTGTTGCTGACCCCTCCGTTCTACACAGACAGGTGTCATGCTGTGTCTGCAGGGAAGCTAATGGTCATGTGGCATTGACAGTTGCTACATGTCTGCATAGCGTGGGGGGACATCCAACCACAACCACAGTCCTACACAGCACCGTGGGTGGTGCACATGACTCTCACATGTGTAGGTTTGACGGGGAGCACAGCTGACAGTTGCACACATCTGCTGCTACTGTACTGGTTCTGAAGAAACTCGCTGTGACGAGTGAAAGCGCTCAACAAAAATCTTGTGGATATATATTAAATTCGTATTGTTCTTATCCTGTGACCGGTGGATTTATTTTGCTATTTTAGCTGTGTCAGGTTCTTTCCATTTGGTTTACAAGTGGTGAGGAATTGTGTTGATCCAAACGGTTTTTGGTGGATTCAACTGTACTGGTATGCCAGGTACTCCATGTCAGTGTGTGGACCTACCTAAATTGCTGGTTGGAGGGATACCAGTGTATGTCAGTTCCCAGCTTTAAATACCAGCACAGCGGTGTTGGACATCCTAGCTTACACAACCTACATCAAACTGCCTGGCCAGCTGTAGTCTGTGTGTGTCTTAGGGGGTTAGGGTCATTCATTGGGCATATCCATAGGCCATTCTATATCATTTGTCTGTATTGGTCCACATCTGTCCAGCTGCATGGAACATGTGTGGGCTGTACGGACACACATGATGGTCAGCCCATAATCTGCAGTGGGTTAGGACACCCTGTGTACTACTGGCTACCATTGTGACCCCCATATGTGCTACAGAGGTCATGGTGCCACTATGGATGTGCACTGTCTGCTGCCCTAACATTCGGCCACCACAGTCACTTGTATGCTCATATACATACCATAGCAATGGGTAAATACACATTCTAATACAACTGCCAATTGTTAGGTCAATAGACATACCCTGGGTGTGTTCTGAACCTGAGGATGGTGCTGGAGGGCTGCCTATGTCGGATGCACACAGTGCCAATAGGGAATATATGGGGAATGAGCCGTCTAAAAGCATTACTCTGTCCCCAGGCAGCTGGAAACACACACACACACACACACACACACTTGGCAGGGCTGGGAGTCGAATATACACCTAACTACCTTATCACACTACAGCATTACACAGTTACAGAACGCACTACCGAGATTACTGGAACACAGCACTCCCAGAGGCATACTTCTAGGTGGATGACATCATCCGCAAAGGCAAAGACGCCGATAGGGAATGTATGGGGAGTGAGCCGTCTAAAAGCATTACTCTGTCCCCAGGCAGCTGGAAACACACACACACACACACACACACACACACACACACACACACACACACACACACACACACACACACACACACACACACACTTGGCAGGGCTGGGAGTCGAACATACACCTAACTACCTTATCACACTACAGCATTACGCAGTTACAGAACACGCTACCGAGATTACTGGAACACAGCACTCCCAGAGGCATACTTCTAGGTGGATGACATCATCCACAAAGGCAAAGACGCCGATAGGGAATATATGGGGAGTGAGCCATCTAAAAGTATTACTCTGTCCCCAGGCAGCTGGAAACACACACACACACACACACACACACACACACACACACACACATACACACACTTGGCAGGGCTGGGAGTCGAACATACACCTAACTACCTTATCACACTACAGCATTACGCAGTTACAGAATGCGCTACTGAGATTACTGGAACACAGCACTCCCAGAGGCATACTTCTAGGTGGATGACATCATCCGCAAAGGCAAAGACGCCGATAGGGAATGTATAGAGAGTGAGCAGTCTAAAAGCATATTACTGTCCCAAGGTAGACTTAGACAAACACATGGCAGTGGTGTGAGCAGGACAACTGCCTATCTGCGGAGCACTATTACAACACTACATAGATACAAGACATGCCACAGACAGTACACCCTTCAAAACAGTCAACCAGTGTGTTCAATGTAGGAATCCATCCTGACGTGGGGTATGGACATCTATTGCCTGGATGACCACCATCGCTATACAGGATTTCAACGGCCATGCCCATACACAGAGGCACATAACCGACACAAGGTGTCACTGGGCATGCTCACACACTTAGTATCACACGTCCGTTTGGAATGTACTGTGTGTCCATCTACACAACGGCGTACTGGGCATGCTCACACACTTAGTAGTAGCAAAGTGCTGTCTTGCATGCACATGGATTCTATACATGGAAGGGCACAGTTTGGTGTTACTCACACACTTAGTAGTAGTGAAGGGCTGTCTTGCATGCACACGGATTCTAAACACGGAAGGGCACAGTTTGGAATGTACTGTTGTCCATCTACACAACGGCGTACTGGGCATGCTCACACACTTAGTAGTAGCGAAGGGCTGTCTTGCATGCACACGGATTCTAAACAAGGAAGGGCACAGTTTGGTGTTACTGTCCCCACGTACATGAAGGCCACTCACATGTACTGACCAGTACACACTCAAGAGCCATCACAGATGTCTCAGGTGCAGATCACAGTGGTAAATGCTACATTCTACTATGTAGCCCTCAGACATCACCATGTCCTTGGACCAGCAACACATATCCATACACTACTACAACACCATGTGACTCATGACCAGTGGACTGTACATAGGTCTACAGCAACTGTGCAGACTACACATGTACTGACAGAGTTCCATCATGTGTTATGCAATGCAATGATACCACTGTTCATAACCAGGTCGGCATTACACACAACAGGGGCCCTGGGTCTTACACAGCTGTAACAGATGACTGTCGCTGTACACCAAAGAACACTCATGTTTGGATATGACATACATGTAATCACAGTTGATATGTACATGGCCCACACACACACAACACATATGTACATAGCATAGCTTTTGCTGTCCTCTGTGCAGACAAGTGGCTATAGCAATCACATGCATGCATATGGAAGGTAGGCCCATGGCTGTTGAATGCTAACAGTACATATGGTAGCAATGTTGACTGAGGCAACATTTCCTCTGTACTAGTTACCCATGACAACCATCATATCATACAGCAGTCCATGTGTTATGTATGCCATCACACATGTCCACCAATTGCAATGCATACAAACATGGATACATGACAGGAATGTAGGACCAACACACATGTACATGTAGTGGTGTGCATGCAGCTACCATGCATGTGAAGTAGCTGATGTATGTAATTCATCGGTGCCTAACTACAACATGCAGTTGCAATGCAGCCCCATCATTGACACCTGTATATGGTGAAATACTGACAGTACGGTAGGATGTACATCAGGTATGGATGGATGTGTGTACATAAAGTTGTGATCCACCTTTGCAGATGGATGTTTGCTGAAGACGGCTCACAGGTGTGTCACAAGCCATCCTACCATTACATGTGCAAACAGTACGCTATGTTACTCTTACTTGAAGGTGAAGACATACAACCTACACAGTGGTCAGGGTGTTACTGACTGTAAATCACTTGACACCTGTAACACTTACATCCTCCTGTGTGCATATAGCATCACAATTGCCGAAGGTAGCGTTGGTACACATAATGCGGCCAATACTGCTGCATGTCTGTCGGACGTATCATCATATAGCAGGTGTATGATTCACAGTACTGCCATGTGTGTTTGCTTGTGTGACCATATATGCCACATATGGTGGGGAATACATCCCAATTATTACACACCCCTGTACACTGTTGTAGAGATCTGTACATACTGCAGTGTAGAAAGCATGATGTAGGCAGGGGTGGTGTGTGTATCACACACATGTCAGCTATCTGTATGTGAATGGCATTTGTGGACTCCACAGTGTGTGTTTGTGTGTGTGTGTGTGTGTGTGTGTGTGTGTGTGTGTGTGTGTGTGTGTGTGTGTGTGTGTGTGTGTGTGTGTGTTTATGTATGTATGGCTGTCTGGTGCATGGAGTGAGGGTGTATGCTACCATGCAGAACAGCAGGATCCCTAACCCCTCATGGTGATGCAGTCTACTACCCTGTTGATGCCATCGGTCTCAGCCTTACTGGCTACCTGTACATGTTCATTCTCTGTGTCGCATCATGTGGGTGCACAGTACTGTGAGGGTGATTACCACATAGGCAGGGGTCCTCACCTCAACACTATCGAGTGTGCGTTATAGTGTTGTTGACCCTGTGAGTGTGGGCATGTTACTGTGTGTTTCTGTATATGTCTGTGTGTGTTCTCATCCTGTAATGTGACAGGGTATTACTGCTACACAGTGAGGCCTCATGCTATCAAGTGGCCTCTAACGTTATCATCGGCCAGACCGCTGTGTAAACCCCCCGCACCATGTCACCATACCTGTGATGTGACCTGGTATGGATGTCACGTCTCTAGCTACTGTAGCCTATTAAACAGCCCACATGCTTCTGGATCAGTAGATGTGTGGACATCTGTGGAATGGTAGCCTTTCTAACAGTGAGGCTGAGGCTACGTATAGCATGCTGGTATTGCCATACATGCCTGTGAGTACTCCACATTTACACATGTGAAACTGCAAACACTGCTACTTATTGGCACATGCAAGTAGACCTTAAGGAGGGAAGCAGGGCATCATTACCAACATGCTGTTACTGTTGTTACCAAGACACATACTGTGAACATACAACAATGCACTCCAACTGCAAACACTGTAACATAATGGCACATGCAATTAGACCTTAAGGTGGGAAGCAGGGCATAATTACCAACATGCTGTTACCGTTGTTACCAAGACACATACTGTGAACATATAACAATGCATTATAAACCTGTACTACATGGCATGTCTGGTGCATGTCAAAAGTACACAACTAATGTAATATACACTTATCTCACTATTCTGTTCACCCTGTGCATCAGACCATATGAGCATGTCCCTGCACCGATGGTGTGGATGACAGGGATGTGGCACAGGCATCATCATATGCACAGGGTGATAATGTTTGCCAGGGGCATAGGCTGCATTAGTGGATGACATTGTGTGTGTGTGTGGGTAAAGTCCGGTGATCTGATTGGACATGTGTGGTCGTTATGCATGTGGGTGCTGCGGTGCCCTACAGATGTTTCTGCTGTGTGCGTGTATGTGTGCACACAGTTCTGCCTTTTGTCAGGCCTACACAGGGGTATTATTGACAGCTCCAGATTGCACAGACCAGGATGTACAGCTCACTGTGTCCGGCCAAGGCCACGTGACCTGTGCCTGCCAGGGATTGCAAGGGCACTACCAGGCGGAGGTACAGATTGGCTACTGTCTGATGACACATGTCCACTGGAACCGTATCCCCGCTGGGAATGTCCATGGTCACGTCCGCATGGCCTGCTGTGTCCTGGTGTGGACAGCACAGCACCAGCTACACTGCTACTACTATTGGCACTATGGGACCGGGCATGTGAGGTGGCTCGTTCACGTTGACCTGCACTAGCTGGTGTAGCTGGCCTACACCCACATGGCCTACGCCTCACTCCTACCAGATGTTCTAGCACAGACAGCTCACTCTCGTGGATTGCCATGCCATGGTCAAGGATTCCAACCATGTCACCCAATCACTTGTCCAGAACATCAGCAATCTGCTGTTGAGCATTTGCCAATGCCTGGATGTTGTCATTTAGAGTACGGATAGCAGCCCTCTGAAGCCACTGCCCTTCTCTGTTCTGCCGTTCAGCACATGCCCGTGTCGCCATTACAGTCTGGAACATGCGTTTGGTGACACCAGCTGCTGTGCTCTGTCCTGCAGGTGCATGTCTGCCAGAGGTCCTCCTACGAGCAGCACTGGCCACATGCCTGTGTGGCACATCTGCAGTCATTACACTGACACCATGGTGTGGAGACACACCTTCTGTAGCCACCACACATTCCTGTTCCAAGCTAACACACGCTGACTGTCCTTCCTCTATGGCCACTGGTGATGGGGTTTGTGTTGGCATGAGAACTGTGTGCGGGGAAGAGGGGAACATAGCTGGGATGGCATCCATTGGCACAGATTCAGCCCCTGACAACCCTGCCTGTACCTCATGCATATGTTCATCACTGCTAGCATCTGTGGGGACACTAACATCAGATGGACCGCAGGAGGGTAACACACCTACATCACCTGTGAATGCAAAGAAAGACTCTACATTACAATAGACACACACAGACACACAGACACACAGTCACACAGACACACCATGCATGTGATTTGACAGACAGTATGCAGCATACATGTGATACAGCAGACGGCATGCAGCTCAGACATTAATAGTGGTAGTTAGCATACCTCCCTGGGTTGCACACAACAGCAAGCAGGTGTCATATCAGTAGCTATGCAGTTCACACAATCATGGTAGTAAGCATGCATCCCTGTGATACACCATGTGGACCAGCACAGGTTAACAGTACACATGGCTGAAGTGACCTTGACATGTAATCTGCTGACGTGTGCAATGACAAGCATACATGTCTGACACAATGGTGTCCTGACACATGTACAGCGTTGTAATGGGTATCACATTGCAGTGTTGTCTGTATGCCCTACAGATAGAATGCACTTTTAGCAAATGTGCATGAGCATTGAAGGGTAGTGTGAGGCATCTACATTGCTATACAGTGTGAAGTACAGACACTGCCATTGCATGGCATCATGAGGCATCTATATTGCTATACAGTGTGTAATATGCACACAGTGCATAGCCATAACTGCAAGCATACACATTACATAACTGTGGATTGTGACCCATGTCACTGAGGTGTATACACACCAAACCATGCTGTGTCATGTGACAGGTCACTGGAAGACCTACGGATGACACCCCTGCACAACTACTACAAAGTCTTAGCTGCCTGGCAACCATGTCCACACATGGCAGACCTGCTAATACACCATGTCCCACATGACATTAATGTACCACACTCACGAGGTGCATGGCTGACAGTGATGTCCTACAGCAGCAAGGGAAATGTACGGTATCTGTGGCCTGATGTGGTGTCAATATCTGTGGAAGCTGTACAGGTGACTACTGTCATGCTATGACACAGTCGTGATGTTCAACACATCTTATATGGTCGAATTAAGTGACACCTCCACTAGCTGTGCACAGGCTTTTAGGATGTCCAGTGTTCAACATCAACTATATAATCAGTCAACTAAGGCTATAGTTGGACCATGTGTGGACAATGTGCAACAGGGTGTATACACATCACAACTACTGTGTGGCTACATGTCTCTGGCCATCGTCCATGGCCATGTGTGAACATATGTTGGCCAAATGCTTGTGATGGCCATCTATCTCACATGTCTGTGTTGTCCCATATGACATACACCCATAGATGTCAGATATGTCGCTATCCACAGGGCTATGCAGACAATGGGTTGTATGTTTGGTATGTGGGGTATATATTATGGGATAGTGAGACAATATTGCAGCCGGAACACTACATGTCTGGGACATGTCAGATGGCACATCACAATGTGTGCACCCATTGCAGGGGCATATTACACAATGGTGACTCCTGTGGGCTGCCCATATCCCAGCTCACTGTGTGGTACTGTTTGCGTACCACATATGTGTTGTTACAATGTATAGTACATATGCCTACATTGAACACCTCCACCATTGTATGCACAGCTGTCCACACATCTAGCAATGACAGATACTGTGGTTTCATGTCGGTGTTTCATTTAGTTTGTATATATTGCACATGGGTAGCCAGTGTGAATGATGACAGATGCGACCTGTATATCATGACTGGACCATACATTTATGTGTACATGTGTTAACTGGCCACATGGCGAATAGATATATGCATTAACATGCCTGATACTGATAACTGTCTCACCTGCAACGGACTGATGTCTGTGCGGCACGCCAGAGGTACCTTGTATAGGGGTGACACAGCAGTTTGAACACTATCCATGACTGTATGACAGCCACAGGGTGCACTGTGCATGTTAACACATTCACCTGTACAATAGCATATAGTATGCACATGTGTGCATACACAGGGTAGCATACTGTAGTATGCAGCATGAGTGTAAACATACCATGCATATGATGTTACATTACATATTGTACAGTGACACATGCAACTAAATGGAATATAATAGTCATATGTGCAGTAGTGACTTACCAGGCAACTCCAGGCTCATTGGTTGGGAGACACCCACCTCCACGATGGCAGCTAGTGTTTGTGAATGCTGTTCTGAGGGTGTCCCCAGGCTGGCCAGTAGCTCCTCGGTGGGTGTGAGTGGGGGCTGGGTTGGTGGCCCACCACCTGTTCCACCTTTTTCCCTGGCGATTGCATTGGCACGCTGTTTTGTATGTCATATCTGGTCCATGCAGTGTCTGCGCACCTGCTGGTAGGTGCGGTTATGGCCACCCACATCATTAACCCTCCTGCGAAGGTCCTGCCACAGGTTGTCATGCTGCTGGGCATGCTGTGGCACATGGCTGAACAACATCTCGTAGTTCTCATGGAGGTATGGGATGAGGGCATCATCCTCCAGGCAGCTATACACTGGCAGGTGTGAACGAGGCATTATCTGGAAGACATAATGATGGAGACAGGTCACAGTATCACAGAGATGTACAGAGATACAGCTGCACATACATTTGTATTAAATCTAGTACATCTGAACAGTTATCTTTGCAAATCGTCATGACACTGACACGACTGACATGTTTGTGTCACACACATGTAACACCCGTTAGGCATTGGATATCATCACCATATATGTGTGTCACCTCATTACATTGTTCATACTCCATGTGAATGCTGTCTTGATGTGGGCATGTCTGTTTGCCTGTACTGGTGTTCTTACCTATCAGCACATGCCTGGATGTGTCCACAGTAATGCTGTTGACCTTGATGCTGTGTATATGTCACATATCAACACATACACTGCCTTAATGGACATGAGCAGTGACAATGCACACATATGCATGGAAACCTTTACATGCATGTGTTTTGCCATATACATCTACACGGCACTGTACAGCAGTTCAACATCCTGCCATGTATCGCCTGTGTTGCACATGTGATAGACATGGGACAATGGCTAGCCGGACGTCATTTGCAGGGATGGTTATCAACTATAGCATGTACGGGCAAGGTTTTCTAGCTGTATCCGACAGCCATTTTGCCACCGCGAGGTGCATCAGTGCCACATTACTGATCCAGACAGTTAATAATACATCTACCATGCGGTCATCACACCATGTATGACAGAGATGACATGTGCAGCTTTGATGGACAGGGTTGCATGGTATGGCAAGAGTATGTAACATGTATGGCACAGGGATCTGTCCAGCATGTGGTGATCCTTGTAGTAGGACGGTGGCTGTCCGTGACGTATGTCTTTCAGATCAGGATATGTACATGTAGCATGTCCAACATCACAGTGTAGCACATGTCTTTATGCAAGGTAGCCAGCATGCTGCATAGTGGAGGTGAGGATTGTGAAGGCTGGTATCGCCCATCCATGGATGGCCAATACCCCTTAAAGGTGATATGTGATCCGATATTGGTCACCCGATTGCTGAGTATGCCTGTCCAATGATCTCCATGCTCATGGATGGCACCCTGTCATGACATGGGTGCCTTGTATGACTACCTAATAGGCCTGGAGACGTCACCAACTCAGGGAGGTGAACTGCACAGCACCATCCCTTACACAGTGTCCATAATGTTGACCGCTGCCTAGGTGGTAGTTAATGGGTACAGGGTTATTCACCTAGCAGTGACAATGTTATTATCAGCTGTCAGATTGTGCACATATGTCACACACCTCACCCACAAAGCCCATTCTGTATGTTGTCCACAACACTGAGACAGCTATTGCTCCTAGGTCATGGCCATTCACATCCTTACATATACAGATGCCTCCCATTTGTCTGTGTGGTATGAGCTACAATGAGGGGGGAGTACAAAACATTAACCCTGTTTTACTGTAGCTGCCACTGGTGTGATATGCACATGTCACTCAGACACCTTTTGTAGTGTTGCTTCTGTCAACAGGCCACTGGTAGAACACTCCTGTGATATACGAAGGTACATCTAGTATACTCAGTGTAGCTGGAACACAGTATGGGTGATGATGTCCTATGACCTGTCACAGGTGTGCTATGCAGTGTGAAATCATCCTTACTGTCATCTACTTCTGTACTGCTAACATCTACGTTGATAAGTCCACCAGGTTCAGGAGGCATGATCTGCCCTTAACAAAGCCGAACTGCGTAGGGTTCAGTGTTTGGACCAATGGATGGGAGATCGCAGATATACCCCAGGGATTACCTCAGTGTCACTGCTTGACAGAGGCACAGCAAAATAATGGGCATAGTTTTCTTCAAACTAAAGGAGTTGCGAAAGCCACAAAAACTCTGGGCTAGGCTTATAAATGCCATTGGGCAGATAGCCTAATATGAACCTATGAACCTATGAACCTATAAAGGTTCATAGACTTGCAGACCATACTCAGCAGGGTAATAGTGCATTGCCTCCAATTATAACTGTCGTCTCCACTTGTGGGTTGCAGTGGGTTGATATTATCCAACACCCTATATTGCATATTCATGCTCAGCACTAGTTCAGAACATATAAGCACTTCATGAGCTCCTAATTACTATAGCACCCATTCCAACTCATTTCTTACAAGTACACTGTCTGTCCTTACATTTCCAGCTTGCTTACAGTACAACAGCTGTTGTACACATGTAACCCACATATCTTGTGAGACATGGTTGAATATATAGGCATGTCCAAGTGTCACTTACCAGTGCTATTGCCTGTCTATATGATGACTATGGCAAGCATGTGGCAATAGAGCAATTGTCTCATGTACACAGTCAATGCTCACCTCCCAACATACGACACTACAGCCTGTGGGAGATGCACATATGTAGCCATGCTGGGGGTAATGCTCTCACCAATCCAGACTGAACCTGACATTCATGTGGGGACATTTAACATTTGCAACACACCCCACTCATCACATAGTCTCACTAGATCTCCACCACCACAGGCCACACATAGTATGAGTACGACATTTGCAGAACCTCTCCATACTCTGTGTAGGCACCAGAGGCAGCCCCCATCACCAAACACAACAACAATTACTTATAGCCCACAGAATCATGTGTGCCCATCAACTACAGCCAATAGGGTGTTATACCCAACACACCGGTCATAGGTGACTCTGTAGGCGGTCACACTGATACACCAGGGATCACTGCAGTGGCTGTACTGTACAGAGGTGCAGGTAACACATGGCTCTGCTGTTCACAGACAGGACACTACCCTAGAGAGGTGCCACCGGTGTAAACACTGTAGTTGGGCTTGCACATAGACTTGCCAGACAGCATAGTACCTCACTATGAACCTGTGAAGCTATTACATGTCCTTTGTGCATGGTTAATTGAGTAGCTCTTCCATTTCGATTAGCTATCATGCTGTTACAGTGTCCCATGACTACAAGCCATATGTATCCTGTTATTGTGTATTGTATATGCCAATAGACGATACCTTTTGTTTGCATAACAGTTATGCTGTGTAGAATATCTGACATATCTACCTACAATATGTACATTACACATATTTTACACATTATCCCATAATGCAAAGCATACTTGCACAGCAGGACCACCTTAGGCATGTTATTGTCGTTATATGCCCATACACATGCCTACTGTGACAGTATATCAACATATACTATCCCCTGCTATGGCACATATGTGTTGGACATACCCTACCACTGACGGCAGGTGGTGTGGAATTGTTCTGTTTAAAGCCCTCATGTAACATCCCTTGTGTTGTATGTGATGTTTACCTTGTGGCCCACAGCAGGACACACAATTTCTACAAGCGTTACTATGCTCAACAAGATCACTACATAATACCTTTTCCCACTTTATGCATTGCGTACACTTTTAATTAATACAAAACAGGCTCTACATACACTAACATACTGAGTGTTCTACATACCTTGTTAGCGTTCTGAATCGTCATAAATATCTCTCTTACACCTTTAAAGTTTAAACGGTTCTATGGTATGAGCATACGGTTTGAATGTATGGCAAGTCATCCTTATATACGTCGATACCTGTAACATGTGGTTTCCTGCCACCAATTGGTGTTCCTGAGTAAATTATTACATGCACATCAGCTGTGCAGCTACTCCATTTGCCAATTACATGGCAACAGTGGGGTATAATTTAATTCTCCACTTGGGTGTTGCCCTTTTGCCCTACCTTCGGGGAGATGTGTTTTGTTGTGAGGAATTGCAACTGCTATTTGTAGAGACACCGATATTTTGAATTCATGTCCCCCATGGATTGTGTGTGATGGCTAGAGTATGTAGTTCTACATGTGAGTGTACCTGTCATCTCAACCATCTGATAAGGGACTATTGCAAACAAAACCTGTAACATCACTGTCTGTTCCATTATACAACAGCTACGATTTCACATGCCGCCTTTACAAATGTGTCTCTCACAAGGTATGGTAACGCTTCTGCAGATGTAATTGAGTGAGTGGATGTTTGTGATGTTATTACAGTCTGTATTGCAATTGTTTCGGGTGTGGGGGAGATGTAGGTGGGTGTACATAGCATATACAAGTTTGTGGGGACTGCATTTCTACATATTCCATATATGTGTGTGGGCTCCTTCCCTAACTGAAGACCTATCAGTTAGTAGACTGAACTATGGTTGTTACGGGCTTATACATTGAGCCATTGTTAAATGGTTTCTATACAGTATGCAGGTGAGGTTGATACTTCCATACCTCCGGAAATACAGTGATATGTAAAGGAATGTTACTAAATGACAGCTGTCTCGTGTATTTCTGTCACAGATATTTGCACTCACTGCAGCTGTGTTGATGACTGAACCTCTTTGGCATGGGTTGCCTCCTTTTCAAATGGCCATAGTGGGACATTTGCAGGACACACATCGGTGTTTACAGGCTGACACATACCCATGGTCAGTACACAGAATAGAACATACTGTTATCCTGAATACATACTTATTCTTGTAACACTTTAGTTACTTATCATGTTTCATGTAACATTTACGTTTTGTAAATTCAGGCATAACTATTTAATGCAACTATTACATAATATATGGGACATAATTATGTCCTACAATCTCGGACATTTGCCCTTTTTAATATTTTTTGTCAGGACACAACTGCCCAGGGAGGGGCTGTCCCTCTTAAAGAGGGACAGGTGGTAACCGTATGCCTACGGCCAGCTATAACCACACCTACCGTAATGATCTACCTCCGAGTTAGCACTAACAGGCACATGATGCAAACACACACACACACACACACATGCACACACACACATTACAGTCCCACAGAAAAGCACACAGCACCCTCAACACACACATACACAGACTACAGCAATCACAAACACAGTTGAACATAGTACCTACGAGGACCGCAACACCGGCAGAGATAACTAAATGTCCCTTAATATCGTGATAACATTACACATGGTTACAGTGTTCCAGTACTGTGTTCTTTCTGTCTTTAAGCCTCGTGATTACGCGTGTCGGTATGTGACACATTCCATAGTTGGCAGTATCCTATTTATTTCTACCTCCATGGTTGTGTACATGTCATTGACCTATCTATATATTTGCAGATATAGGTGAATCTGTATATATCAACATATATCTCTCTATCACCCTTTCTATCTCTATTATATATATGTAAGTATATATGTATATATATATATATATATATATATATAAGAGAGAGAGAGAGTGAGAGGGAGAATACACCTTTCATTGTGTAAATGTCGGTGTATACTGTTTCCTGGACTCCACACGTTTGTGTTTGAACATGTCACATTACACACCTGCCGTTGGTACATCTTGGGTAGCTTAGTGTTAGGTGATTGTGTACATGATTGCGTGTTCTACTCCTGACAGTGGTTGTTTTACCCTTCACAGCAGGCACTATTAGTACAGGGGTGAATAATGCTAGTTTCACCTGTTCTGGACATCATTGACCGTGATCTGCACGATATTCAGAGAAGCTTAGCCCTGTTTCGCACATATCCGTATAGTAATGTTTAAATGATGCTTACCAGCACTGGGCAATGCATATTCCCGCTAACATGTGCTAAACCTGATCTGATGACCTGCATCCAACATCCATTATTCGTGCCTTCTGGATTACGTAACGTCCCTTGCAGGACGTGGTACCGGGAACATGCACGACAGTCAGTGCATTTACCACTTGGGCATCTGGGATTTGTACACGTGTTATGGCGTTTTGTATGTGGACTGTACTACGGCTGTTACTCCATACTGCAATCAAATGGGTAACTCAGTTAGTTTGCATATGGATGAGACCTATTAATGGTATGTCCAAGTGATGTTTAATGGATGTGCTCCAGCATTGGGAATGTATGTCACAGTGAGCCACACACTATAATGTGCTACACCTTCACACAACCATAGGTGAAGCATGCTGGGGTGACAGATACCTGTCATGGGTACACCCCATGCTTTGCCACTACATCCATGATTACATTGTATGGAGCCCCTCATTAACACACCAGGGAATCCATGCAGAGTTTGTGGGGAACAGTGATTACACACATGGATCCCGCAATTGGCTCTGCTCCACTGAGGGACAGTTGGTTACTCGATGTAATAGTGACAGCAGACACTGTTTGCTTCGATTGATGAATGGCCTCTGACAATCGGGCGTGTACCTACCGATGTACCTAGGAACCTATACATACAGTACCAACATATGCTGATAGGTGCGTGTACTGTTCAGGTGTTGACATTCCTTGTTCCAATAGCTGTTGTGTGTGCAATGGTTGAGGGCTGCCTATGTAGGATTCACATAGTAGGCCACCTATGCATTACAATTTACAGCTGGTCGTGTGTGTGTGCCATCCATTTTACTGTGTGTGCAGGTGGAGAGGTGTGTCAGTCCATAGGGGCCTACACTGTCAGAGTATGTGCTATACGTTCCCTCTTTGCCAAGGCATAGGTATATTGGGCATGCCTCCGTCCGCCTACTGGGGCTGGCACAGGGTGTTCATGGTCTGAATCCCTCTGTGCCTGTGATGGCCTTGGCAATTGCAGTGGGCTATGAGGGCCTGCACCATTATGTCCCTGCTGCAGCTGTTTCCGCAGGATCATATTATGTAGCAGGGCACATACTATTAAGATGTGGGCATACGTGCCTGGACAGTACTGCAAGGCTCCACCAGATATGTCCAAGCAACAGAACCATGATTTCAGCATCCCGAACACACGTTCTATGATGATTCTGGTTTGTGCATGTGCCTCATTATGGCATTCTTGCATGGGTGTGTGTGCATTTCTGATGGGAGTCATCATCCATGGCTCCAGTGCATAGCCAGCACACCCACAAGGTGGCCATGTGAGATGTCCCCCCTGACAAATACCTGATACAGCTGTGAGGTATGCCAGATGTGGGAGTCATGGTAGCTTCCAGGGCTGCCAGCACACACATCCATGATAATGCCCTGGGCATTGCACATGACCTGGCAGTTGATGGAGTGGTATCCCTTGCGGTTTATGTAGCACCTACCATGCTCACTGGGTGGTGACTTGATATGTATGTGTGTGCAGTCTATCGCACCCAGTACATCCGGGTAGTGTGCCACATGGTGGAAGAGATGCATATTGCTGGCCAACTCCTCCTGAGTTCGGGGGAAGTATATATGCTCATTGGCATGTGGTAACATGGCATCCAGGAACTGGTGTAGTACCCTGGATGCTGATGCCTGTGAGATCCCCATTATATCTCCAGTTGGCCTTTGAAAGGTACCTGTGGCTAGTATTTGCAAGCTTACACATACCTTCGTGTCCACTGGGATGGGTTCCCCTCTGTTGTTTCTGGATCTCAGGCATGGCCAGCACAGCTCAACTATTTGCTGTAAGATGTCCCTGTCCACCCTGTAACACTCTATCTCCAGATCATGTAGCCCCTGGTAGGTTACCCTTGGTCTGAACACTCTTCTCCTCCTCTGGGGCCTGCGGTGGTTGTCAGCATCATCCTCCACAACACCTTCAGTCTCTAACACATGGTGATGAATCACAGCTATGGCAGCTCCCAACATGTACATTGTAAAAGTTCCCCGTCTGTTTACACCGATGGTGCAGTGTTTGGGAATACACAGGTGTGTGTGAGGTGCTTTCACACTTTATACTATTGTGCTGTGAACACTGATGATGTCATAGGGTGTGTATGTACGATTGTAGCTACAGGGTATCTTATGTGTTTTATGACAGGTACTACTATTGTGATGCCTTTGGTGTTGGATTACATTTGGCTGCCGTGGATTACCTCTTGCCCTTCCCTTTACATTTCTTAATGTTTCACCTCCCATTTTCTGGCATGCATCCAGCAGCCTGCTTTCATTTGTACTTTCCTAAACCTGGTTTATCTTGCGTAATGTGTTCTATGGCCAGTCTACTGCAGGTTTGCTTTGCTCTGCTATGACAGTTCTCTTTTCTTTGCAATCCGACACCTCCCCTATCCTGTTTTGCAGGTATCTGTGAGCAGACTTGTCAGCTGCCATCGATTGCTCGCTGTGAGTTAATAGGTGTTAATTGCTCAGTTGTACTCCAATTACCCTACTGTGGCATTTCCTTATTTTCTTCCCCTGACCTTACTGTTTGAGCTATGGTGTGCGGCGCATGCATCCGCTTACCGGGTTTCAGGCACGTTTTCATCCCCGTACACATGCGCTGTCAGGCACCATATGTGCTCTCAGCTAAACAATGCTATACCTACCTCCCCTCCCCTTTCCTACGGCTTTGCTTAGCAACGGTGAGGCCGGATTTGCATTGCTCCAATGTGCTTACAGCTACGGTGGCACACCCCACTGCTGATGTCATGTATACCTCTAAACCACTCCTCGGTGTTGTAACGCTGCGCTGTATGGTACATCCTTAGTCCAGCGGGATGTTTGCAATTCACTATTACTTGCCTCATTTGCATGGCATTGACTACTAATTCCTAGTTACTGCGCCGAACACTGTCACAGACCCTTAGCAACCCTTGCAGCTTGGTTGCGGTGTACCATGCATACCATTGAGTATTATGGTGAAATCATGATTTGTATTACATTGCGATTTTATGACATTTGTATATATTTTCTTTGTGTTCCCATTTGCGCACACATGCCCTGCGGTTGTACTTTGCGTTACTGTGGACATGACATTAAATGTTGTTTTTTAGGTGTTGTGCATCTTTTCTTATGCCATTGGCTGTATATTTAGCCATTGGCATATGTTAACTTTGTAATACATGAGTCTGGTCCGCTTTCATAGCTCCGATGTTCTGTTTGGAAAAATGTAAACCATGTTTTTTGGTTTACATTTCTGTGGGTTTACGCTACGCCTGCACCACTTCATGAGTCGCTATGTACCTTCATTTGCATGGTGCGGCACTGCACATGGGGTGATTAGCATACCTAAGCCGAGGGCTGCTGCACAGATCTGGCATACGCTGGTAGTGCACGTGGAATTGGATCGTACCTGAATCGCTCGGCGGCCATATTTGGCGTTATACCACCTACGCTACGCCTGCACCTGGCACAAGCTTCATGAATCCCGGGGTATGTCCTTTTCACGTTCTTTGTGGTGTTGAGTTGTTTTAGTATTATTTTTACACTACAGTCTCAGGAACATATCCAGTTTTGTTTTTATAAATAAAAACGATCATTGCATAGTGTATTTTAAGCACCATATACATGTACCTAGAATGTATTCTTTTAAAAAAAGTATGTGACACAGCATTTATGGCTAATCCAAACTTGCCAATAATATTACCTGGTCTAATGCCCCTGCTGGTTAACTGGGTTTGGTTAAGATGGTGTCACACCCTAGAGGGAGTGATCCTAAACCTGTGAAATACAGCCCTACCCATACTTTCTTCATTCTGCTTCTGGCTCTGGTAGTCATGGCAGGACCTGTCTAAGGCATAAGATCGCATTCTAGGCTGTTCTGATAAGGAGACCAAAATCATGGTCCACCTTCTGAAGTAGTCATATCTGGAAAAAATTGAGATGTGCACTAGAGGTTCTGATTCAGAACACATTGATATCTGTCAGGAGATAGGTGATCAACTACAAACCCTGACAGGGATAACCCACCCCAGCCAATAGTGTCACTACAGGTATGATGACGTGTAGAAGAGTAGGACGGACTAGCTGGCTGAGTGGGTAGACCAAGTACAGGCAAGAAGGCCAGAGCTATATAGTAAGTATTTAATTATTATTTTAGGGGGTCATGTTTAACATAGGTTAAACCTAGCTTTAAAATATAACATTGTTGCATAATTGAAGTTATTTGATAGAAGAAAAATGTGTGCCAGCAGAAATGAATCAGTAATGTTTTTGCAATAATGCAAAAGAAAAATAAACTTATTTGCACATTGATCTGCATGTTTATGAGATAACATAATTGTATAGATACAAATGTAAGAGATGTATGAGTAAAATAATAATCTATATATACAGGTACGCATATTTACAGGTATTCACTTACAATATGCACAGAAAGAAAAAAAAGTTTGCGTTTCAATATTTTCATTTAGCATTGCATTTACATAGATAATACTTAAATTACATGCAGACAGTTTGTGTAGGCCAGAAAATAATTTTTGGTATAGTACTTGTATAAGAAAGTCATTTCTTTCACAATTACAACTGCGTGTACAACATGGCTGAAGTCAGTTAGGCACCCCCCCTCCCAGTCAGAGTAGGGACTGTGGAAGGGGGATGGTTGCAGCGTAAAGTGAATACCCAACAGATATATTAGTGAGAAATAGCAAATATTATTACCTGTTCCTTCTGCCCACATGTTAAAATCATCCGTTATATGCTTAGAATTAAGGAATAAAACTATCAAGCACACATTTTGGAACAGCTTAGGAAATGAATACTTCCAAGACTTGCTACAGTGTTCTGTGTGTCTGCACATTCTGGTTGCACAAAATATAGAGACTGCTACATGCAAAGCACAATGTTTAAAAAAAACATTCCACCAAAACTGTACTTGTGATTATAAGAGAGAGTAAAAGAAGATTTGAACAAATGTATAGTAAGGAAATACTGCAGTGAATGCAATGGCTTAGAAATAATAATCATGTACTTATATATTGATGTCAAAAAGGTAAAATTTGGGTAAACAAAGATTGTCTTATGTCTTCTCTTTACAGCTGAAGATGAAATCTCCTACATTAGGAGACAGCAGCAATGGCAAATAAAAAGACCTGAGTCCACTGGTAAGCCTGAATAAAGTACTAAATGGTATTGTTATGTATATGGGAAGTAATGAATTGTAATAATTCATACCATGTTGTAACTGAAGCACTAGGGTACATTCAGTACATTGCTGCAAGCAAGAGCGAGGTATGTCAGCATATACAATAGCATTTTATGATTTATTTTATTAATGTATATAAATAAATAAGTGATAGATAATAGTAACTGAAGCAATTGAGTACATGCGGTGGGGGTGCTGCGGTAGCATTGTCACCTCACAGTAAGATGTTGTCCTGTTCGATTCTCAGCTAGAGCGTCTTCTGTGTGGAGACATGCATGAATGGGCGTACCTTCGTTGAAGGTTGTGCATCAGGGCCGGCAACTCGGCACATAAAAATGTACTGCCAATCATTAGTGGACCAGAGTTCCGCTGTGGCGACCCCTAACCGGGAAAAGCCGAAAGACACAACAACAACAACAACTGCAACCAAGTGAGAGATATGTCAGTATATAACTGCAGCATTTCTGTCTTTAAATGATTTTGTGGATGTAAGTATTTATAAATAGTGTTCTCAGTGCAGTAGTGAAAACAAATACATATCAGGTACAAATATGATTTGTGTGTTTGCATAGTAGATTGCAACATGCAAACCCCACCATTACTTGATAGCAAGCACTGTCCTACCAAGTAAGCATAAACACATCCCGTGAAAATGTCATCCCAGGGACTGCATAAGCACTTCCCATAAAAAAAGTCATCCCAGGGACTGCATAAACACTTCCCATAAAAAAATGTCATCCCAGGGACTGCATAAGCATTTCCCTTACACTTTCAAACAAAAGTCTGCATAAGCACTACCCATACATTCTATTTTAATTCAATTAATATTTATAAATTAAAAATGTTTCTCAGTAAGAGATTGAATACCGTGTAAAATGATGTATGAATTTACGGTATGTATTTTCTCTTTTGTCTCCTCTCCCCCACTTTTTTTTTCTCTGTTTTTATTTTAATTGTGCATTGATTTGTCATTTATTATTTTATTTCTGTTCCATTTATATTTTTTACAGATTCAAAATCCCTCATAGCAGCCCAGGAACTTAACTCCCCTGGTTAGGGAGTGCTCACTCTCTACCCATCCTGGGATGTCCTCACAGGGACAGAGTAGTGGCACCGGTCCTGAAGGGGACCCTGGCAAGTCTCATTGAACAGGGGCTTCAGGACTTGGTTGAGGACATACTGGAAGAGGTAGTTGATAGCTGGATTTAGGCAGTTCAGGTCTCACTTTAGAAAGTTCAAGGCATGCTGTCCCAGCTGGTGTCAACCACCGCCCCACCACAGACCCCTACCCCCTCAACACTGGGATCCTCCACTGCCTCATTCAATCAAGCTAAAAACAGAAAACCCCAGAAATTAATAGTGCTAAGCAGCAGGTATGTGTTAATAGGGAGAAATGTAACAATAAGAAAGATGTCACCAGTGCAGTTAAAGAAGGAAAAACAGTGCCTTGTCAGAGTTTAAACCCATTTCTGTCATGGTAACACAGAAATGTCAAATAATGAGGATACAAAAAAAGATCATTGGCTTCAGTAACTTGCTAAGTGTCTGGTGTCATTCCAAGGAGATCCAGTATGTGTCTGCAGGGGAGGCAAAGCTCGACAGTCCAGCTTGCTTTGCTAAGGATGGCCTGCACCTCTCATTTCAAAGCTTCCACATACCTGCTAAAGCATTTGCTAGCCCTTCATGCCTTTTTTAGGCAGAGCTCACTTGGTGGACATTCCAATATAACTAACATTTCCTTCCCAAAAATGGATCTGATTAAGTTGGCTGTCCTTAGTGTCAGAAGTCTATACAATAAATTTCCTGATCTTGAGGCAGTCCTGTGTCTGGAAAACATCCATGTCTGCATAGTTACTGACATTTGGTTTAAATGTAAAGGAAGGACTCCCTCAATACCAGAGGTTTGTGCTTTTCATGCCTTTAGATCAAAGGTCAACTATGGTAGAGACTCCATATTTGTCAGTGAACATATTACCTCCATGCAGACCCCTAGGGACTCACAAACTAAACTTATTGAACAAGGTGAAGGAGTTTGACAGTCAAAAGCTTGGCTCCCTTAATAAACAGTAAAATTACTGACAAAGTAGAGAGGGAGTGAAGCAGTAATCTGTAGGTAAATCACATTAGACAGAATATGTAATATGCAATGATATTATTAACAATTAGTAACTGTACGTACAAGAAAATGTTCAAAAGATAGAAGTAGCTTGTGATGTAAAATGTAGAGTATGCATATACTAGTCTCTGTGACATTTGTGAAATTAGTAAAGAAGCTGTAGTACAGACAAGATATCTGTTTTAGCCAAATGTACAAAGATTTCATCAAAAATACATACCTGCCATCTTTCCAAATGACCAATGAAGACCTCAGTTTCAGAAAGGTAGGGTAATCTTACTATGTTAAGCTAGAGGCTGTTTAAGCACACAACAAAGGCTATATAAAAATAACAAGTACCAAGATATTTGAAGTAAGAGACCAGGTGGCAGACTTATTCACTCAGCAGAAAATACATTTTTGACTACAGGGCATGCTCATTTGAAATAAAATAAAAACTGAAGAAGACAAACTATAGGATGAAACAAACTGGTTGAGGAGGACCAGAACACACTTACTATGTCAATGCTCTGAAATGACAGAAGGAAGCACAAACCTCAGTAGTTAGCTTAGCAGCAGAGATTTTGGACTATAATAAAAAAAGAAAGAAAACTGACTATATGCCAGTGGTTCAGAAAAATGGCACCCTGTCTAAGCCACAGAAACAAGAAATAAGGAAGTTTATCTTAGAAAGTAAGGCAGTCTTGTCAGAACTGCCTGACAAAATAAGTCTAACTGAAAACTGTCAGGGGGAGAGGTTAGGGCAAACCCTACAGTCTAAAACAGTGGAGAGTGAGAGGCACCGGCACAGAATGTATCACAGAAAAGATAGATACATATGATAGTAAGTTGCAGAATAGCATTAGTAGGGTACTAACTAAAATGGAATCAAGTAAGAAGGCTAAAAAGTGTAAATAAGTCTGTGATTCAAAATCATCACAAACCAAAGCACTTGTAGAACCAGCAAACAAAACACTTCATCAGGTCAGTGAACCAAAAAGCTTTATTTAATGCCACAAAACAATAACTTGCATTTTTGTCCTTAGACTTCATCAGAACGAAGAGTTAACCAAGCTTGTAGTCTCCTTAAATAACCCTCCCTTCCCATTGACAAAACAATTAACCAATTGAAACATTCAGTATAATTGAATGTAGTGCATTCAAAGTGCAACTGTAAAAATGCAACTATAAAAAAATCCTAAAACAAATAGTTACTTGTTACAGTAACAGATTTTTAAAAGGCAGATTTTAAAAAACATTGAATCACATAATTAATATGTAAATACATAAAATGCAGGTCATCAAATGTAATATAATAGAAATAAGTAAAAAAGATGTGTTACACCAAAGTTTTAAATAGTGTTGAAACAAAACCACTGCGGTAAACTAGTAAAACACTGCCATCTACTGGTCAAGAAATAATGCTAAATAAAAGCATTATAGTTTAACAGATCTAAGTTTAAGGACATGGGGCTAAAGAAATATAGTCATTCAAGCCTGGTTCGCTGTTGGCCTCCAAGCTCAACTGCCAAAATAGTTCCCTGTATTCTATCGTTGTCTCCCAGGGACCACCTCAAGGGTCCTGTTCTATTTTTTCTAGGACAAAAAAAAAAAAAACTTCATCTTTATAAAGTGCGGTATGTCTAAATAGTGCATTATTAGAGTCTTTCTTACTAATGTCGTAGAGATGTTCGTATATTCACCTCTTAAACTTCCTTGTGGTCTTCCCTATGTAGAAGGCTCCACAGGGTTTACAAATGGCGATATATATGATCCCCATGGTTTCACAGTTGGAGAACGTGTTAGTTTCTAACTTTGTGTCCCTCTCCATTAAATACAAACTCTCCCCCTGTATAACATGTGAGCATTGGGAGCAAGCCCCACACTTAAAAGTGCCTTTCTCCTGCCTACCCTGCTTTGGTTTTCTATATTCCAACATTTCCTTAATGTTTTTCCCCTTCCTATAAGTACATTTCAGGGGATCCTTGAATAACAAGTACAAGTCAGAATAGTCCCAAACTTCACCCAATTTCTAGAAATGTCTTTAACCAAATAAGTGTCAGTACTGAAATTCAAGATGAAATTGCTACTCCAATTTGTGTCTGGGGTAGGGGTATTCTCTGTGTTGGTTACAGTGTGTTCCAATACCCCTAAGATGGGACTAAATCTCCCCCCTCCCATTTTTACTTCATTCAGTAAGTACTTCTTCTATTAAAGCAAGGGGGTAATTTCTTTCCAAAAACATATCTTTCAGTTTCTTACTTTCTAAGTCGAAGTCCCTATCAAGGGACGTCATCCTACTACTCCTAATGAACTGCCCTTTCAAAATTCCTTTCTTTTGTTTGAAAGGGTGGGCATTAGTGTAAAACAAGTAGGAGTTTGAAAAAGTCACTTTTCTGTAAACATTGGACTTAAAATTTCTGACTTCAGGTATTTTTTCAATCATCACATCCAAATATTGTAAATGTTCCCTAGAAAAGCTATGGGAGAATTTAAGGAAGTCAGTAGTACTATTGACGTACTCAATAAATGCTATTAATTTCTCCTCAGGTCCAATCCAAAACATGCAAGTAATGTTGATAGTATTTCCAATTTTGAGAATATACAGAATGATAAACAAACTGCTCTTCCCAAATGGACAATACCAAGTTAGCATACATGGGGGCACAGCTGGCCCCCATGGCTACTCCACTTGACTGCCTAAAAAACTCACCCTCGAAACACAGAAAATTGTGCCTAATACCAAATCCATTAAATCCATAAACACCAAGATACTGTTTTTGCCAAAACTTCCTTTGGTTCTAAGAGCTTCTTCGAACCATTCTAACCCTAACTTATGAGGAATGACATTAAATAAATCCTGGATATCTAAAGTAACAAAGATGAGTTTGTCAATGTATAGGTCATTGTTGATAATTCTCAAAAAATCCCAAGAGTCCTTCAGAATGCCCGCCTGCTCAGACCAGACCCTTTTTAACCTTAGTTTCAAAAATTTAGCCAAAGGGTAAGTTTTAGACCCAGTGGCTGCCACAATTTGTCTGAGTGGTGGGTTATCCACATCTTTATGGACCTTGGGTATACCAAAAATAGATGATACTATTGGTTTGTCCATAATTAAAAAGTGATAGGTATCTTGACTAATCATGTCTTCATCAACCAGTTCTTTAAGAATAAAATCAATCTTCCTATGGTCTATATTGATTTCGTTACATGAAACTCTAGAGTATCTGTCCATGTTGTTTAACATATCCAACATCTTGCCTGAATAAATAATACTGTCCATAAGGACAACCCCCCCTTGTCGGGTTTCATAACCCTGACTTGGTGGTTGTTCCTTAAAGAATCCAGGAGGGTGTGTTCTTCCTTATTCAAATTATATTGTCTTCTTTTCTTATTCAGACCCTGTCGAAGCTCCCTTTCTACTTGAATTTCAAAGTTTTTTAACTGGGGGTGAAGGGGTGGATTGTAAGTACTTTTTCTCTTAATCAAGTTCATGCCCCCCCCTTTCATGATGCATTAATAATTCTAAGTTCTTTTATCTCAAAAACAATTTTAAGTCAAACAGAACATTCGTAATTTGACTTCTGTTACTAGGTACAAATTTCAAACCTTTACTAAACAAACTAAAGTATGTGCAGTCGATGTTCAGGCTACTATAATTGTATATACTAAAATTGTGATACTTGTCCCCGTACCCCTCGACTACTATACCATTGTCTTATATCGAACTATGAGTGGGTTAGTATCTTCTCCTGTTCAAATATTCCCCCATGTTGGGGTAGTAGCTGACTGGTGTTTTTTGTTTTATCCTATTGACGAACTCATCTTTGTTACTTTAGATATCCAGGATTTATTTAATGTCATTCCTCACACGTTAGGGTTAGAATGGATCGAAGAAGCTCTTAGAACCAAAGGAAGTTTTGATGAAAACAGTATCTTGGTGTTTATGGATTTAATGGATTTGGTACTAAGGCACAATTTTCTGTATTTCGAGGGCGAGTTTTTTAGGCAGTCAAGTGGAGTAGCCATGGGGGCCAGTTGTGCCCCCATGTATGCTAACTTGGTATTGTCCATTTGGGAATAGCAGTTTGTTTATCATTCTGTATATTCTCAATATTGGAAATACTATCAACGTTACTTGGATGATATTTGTATGTTTTGGATTGGACCTGAGGAGAAATTAATAGAATTTATTGAGTATGTCAATAGTACTACTGACTTCCTTAAATTCACCCATAGCTTTTCTAGGAAACACTTACAATATTTGGATGTGATGATTGAAAAGATACCTGAAGTCAGAAAATTTAAGTCCAATGTTTACAGAAAAGTGACTTTTTCAAACTCCTACTTGTTTTACACTAGTGCCCACCCTTTCAAACAAAAGAAAGGAATTTTGAAAGGGTAGTTCATTAGGAGTAGTAGGATGACATCCCTTGATAGGGACTTTGACTTAGAAAGTAAGAAACTGAAAGATATGTTTTTGGAAAGAAATTACCCCCTTGCTTTAATAGAAGAAGTACTGGATGAAGTAAAAAATGGGAGGGGGGAGATTTAGTCCCATCTTAGGGGTATTGGAACAAACTGTAACCAACACAGAGAATACCCCTACCCCAGACACAAAAGGAGTAGTAATTTCATCTTGAATTTCAGTACTGACACTTATTTGGTTAAAGACATTTCTAGAAATTGGGGGAAGTTTGGGGACTATTTTGACTTGGACTTGTTATTCAAGGATCCCCTGAAATGTACTTATAGGAAGGGGAAAAACATTAAGGAAATGTTGGAATATAGAACACCAAAGCAGGGTAGGCAGAAGAAAGGCACTTTTAAGTGAGGGACTTGCTCCCAATGCTCACATGTTATACAGGGGGAGAGTTTGTATTTAATGGAGAGGGACACAAAGTTATAAACTAACACGTTCTCCAACTGTGACACCATGGGGATCATATATATCGCCATTTGTAAACCCTGTGGAGCCTTCTACATAGGGAAGACCACAATGAAGTTTAAGAGGCAAATATACGAACATCTGTATGACATTAGTAAGCAAGACACTAATAATGCACTATGTAGACATACCACACTTTGTAAAGATGCATTTTTTTTTTTTTTTTTTTTGTCATAGAAAAAATAGAACAGGACCCTTGAGGTGGTCCATGGAGACAACAATAGAGTACAGGGAACTATTTTGGCAGTTGAGCTAGGAGGCCAACAGCGAACCAGTCTTGAATGACTATATTTCTTTAGCCCCTGTCCTTAAACTTAGATCTGCTAAACTATAATTTTTTATTTAGCATTATTTCTTGACCAGTAGATAGCAGTGTTTTACTAGTTTACCACAGTGGTTTTGTTTCAACACAATTTAAAACTTTGGTGTAACACATCTTTTTTACTTATTTCTATTTTATTACATTTGATGGCCTGCATTTTATGTATTTACATATTAATTATGTGACTCAATGTTTTTTAAAATCTGCCTTTTAAAAAATCGGTTACTGTAACAAGTAACTATTTGTTTTATGAGTTTTTATAGTTGCATTTTTACAGTTGCACTTTGAATGCACTACATTCAATTATACTAAATGTTTCAGATGGTTAATTGTTTTGTCATTGGGAAGGGAGGGTTATTTAAGGAGATTACTAGCTTGGTTAACTATTCATTCTGATGAAGTCTAAGGACGAAAATGCAAGTTATTGTTTTGTGGCGTTAAGTAAATGTTTTTGGTTCACTGACCTGAAGAGGCGCTTTGTTTGCTGGTTCTGCAAGTGCTTTGGTTTGTAGTGATTTTGGTACTGTTTCCAAGCACTTTTTCCTTCTCAAGTCTGTGATTCAGATATAGCTGAGGCGAGTAAAAGGATAGGAGTGATGCTGTGCAGCTCAAATCAAAGAACAGCAAGGAAAAGGAGAAATAATGCCTTAAAAGTACAGCAGAAGAAGGGTACAAAAAGAGGAAGAAAACAGCAGTCAATAATAGTAAGAGGTTTAGCTACAGAGCTATGATTAGTTTACCTAATGCTTAGTGCAGTTCTCAAGTCAGATGCCTCCTCTCAACTCTACGTTGAGGACCAAAAAATCTATTCTTTCTAGGTTAAGAACCCAAAATAAAATAAAAAAGCAATTCTGCTTGAACCTGTAGCAAACCACTTGCTACAATTGTAACAAGCAGCTTACTATAGTTTGAATACCACACACAAATCACCTCAGTGCATCTGCTATGACCGTAAATATAGTATCAGCATTCATTCTGCAATACTAGCCCATCAACAATTGCTGATCATGCCCCCTAGCACCTTACTGCAGGGCACCGCCTTTACCCCACCCTAGCTATGCTTCTGTTTAGATATGTAACTTTCAGAAAGCCAGATGAGACTGTATAAAATATGAATGTTAAGGATGAGGCCAGCCTAAATTGTTCAAATACAGAGGATATGAATCACTTATTACGACAGGTAAGTTAAGTTTTCAGCAACAGAAGGCTGATGTTAGTACTAAACTAAACTAAACAAAAATAAAAATAAAAGAAATCTTATCATTGGTGGCTCCACAATTTAAAACTTAGATTTTTATATCTGTCAAGGACTCAATATCACTAGATCAGTAGTATGCTCACCAGGTGCAAGAATAATGAACACACTTGAGGGTGTCCAAAGGTTTATAAAGGACAATACCATGTTTGACTATGCAGTTATCCACACTGGGCTAAAGGATATTGCTCACGGGGGAGCATATGACATAACCAAGCAGTTATGCAACCTTTCGACAATGTGTCTAGACTGGATATATGCAACTTTTTCTGAGATTTTGTGTAAACGTTTTCATCATAACCAAAGGTATAATCAAAAAGTGTAATGGGTGAATGTGTGCAATACCAAGACAGCAAACTGAATAGGATGAGATGTTACTACACATCAAGGTACTGGGATAGAGGGACAAATGCTAGTGAAGAATGGTTTACACCTGATTAATGCAGGAAAAGACAGTCTACAAGTAACATTTTAAAAGGTTTTAATGACTATAGTTATTATTTTCAGAATTTTGCTCCAATAACCAATTGTACATTTGAACAACCACATTAAATGCATTAACTATGAATGCATGCAGTATAACAAATATGATGTCACTCCTAGCTGACCGTCTGAAAACAACACTACTATCATCACAGAAACATGTCTTCGAGAGTTTGATTGGTAACTATATTTTTCACCATATAGGTTTTTTGAATTTTGAAGAAGTGAAACACAAAAAGGTGGATGCGCAATGGCACTCATTAGGAAATAACCCACAGTTTCAGATTAACATTGTGTTGATTATAAGGTAGATCTCATTGATTGCATAAGTTTTCTGTTGAAAATAAGCAATGGAACATTCTAACTCAATAGACCGAGCAGGCCATCTAAATGTAAAAATTAACCCCGGGATTCATGAAGCTCGGCGCAAGGCCGGTGTAAGGCCTGTGCCGGCGGTGCAGTGAATAGTCGGCGTAGTAGTGCCATATGCATAGTAATGAGTGCGCGCCGCAACCACAGACACGTGCGTAGTGTACGTGAGCGAGCCCAAGTAGGATGCGTCCGGAGGCGTGGCTAAGCCGGCAGGCGATGAGCAACCTAAAGTGCTGACTGCCACAGTCCGCCCATAATAGTAATGGCACCAGCCAGGGCCCGTGCAGAATGAAACGCACGCAGAGTATGCAACATAGTACCCGTCCCAACAAAACGGAGAAGCAAACACAACCCACGAAGCCCTAAGTGTACCCGTCCAAGGAACAAAGGATACGCGTAATATCGTGTTCGTCCCGCAATGAGTAGCGACTAAGGTTACCACCTGTCCCACTTTGCGAGGGGCAGTCCCTCTATGGGCAGTTGTGTCCCGATAAAAAATATTAAAAACGGCAAATGTCCTAAGATTGTAGGACATAATTATGTCCCATATTTTATGTAATAGTTGCATAAAATAGTTATTTCCGTAACTAAAATACCTAAATGTCACAAGAAACAGAATAAGCAACTAAACTGCTACAAGAATAAGCTTTTATTTAGGCAAACAAGCTAAGTTCTATGCTTTGTACTGACCGTGGGTATGTGTCGGCCTGTAAAATCTGATGTGAGTCCCGAAAATGTCCCACCTTGGCCATTTGAAAAGGTGGCAACCCCAGTAGCGACATGGGCATGGTCACCAGGGTTACCAACTGTCCCACTTTGCTATGGACAGTCCCTCATTTGACAGTTGTGTCCCGCCAAAAATCGAAAAATGGCAAATGACCTGAGATTTCCGGACAAAAATATTCCCTCAATATACCTCTAATAGTAGCATAAAACATATATTTTGTATATGAAACACATACATGGCATAAGAAACAGAATAAGGAACCCAAATGCTACGAGAATAAGCATATATTATGGCAAAAAAGTGAAGTTCTGTCATCTCTACTTGCTGTGGGTATGTGTTGTCCTGCAAAATCCGATGTTTCCACAAAAGATGTCCCACTATGGGCATTGGAAAAGGTGGCAACCATAATGGTCACAAGCAGTAGTGAGAGTACACAGCCGGGTAGCCGTGTCGACATAACAACAGGAAGGAACCAAGATACCCTAAACACAGGCAAACATGTGCATAGCAACATGTACCACACCCAGCAACGTGTTCGTCGCATACACAGGACAGCGTATGTCTAAGCGTAATATCCAGAAGCAGAACCCATGCATGCAAATGTAATACACAATAGCCCCATTATAGCATGTAACTCCCACCCATGTACCGTGCACCCAACCCAGCTAGCAGCCTTGCGCAGCTACACACCTACACACAATGGGCATACCTGAAATGTGGTAAGAAGTATCGTTTTAGGCAGTGCCACGCGGGCAAATATGTACCCCACATGTCACCAACCCACCTCAGGTACAGATATGCAAATGGCTGCATGTGAATGTGTCGGCAGAATGTGTACATCCCGCATGTGGTATGGACCCGTCCAAACCCTATAGGCTTGCACACGCCACGGTGCACATAACTGTACACATGTGGACAAGTCGGGATGTTGAACCACCGCACTGATGATTAGCTATGCAGACAAGTCAAACACATATAGCGGAACATGTGCCTACCAAACAGGACGTCCTAACAGGGTGCCACAGGCACAGAAGGGGAAGGTGGGACATCACATGTGGAGAGTAGCGTTGCCGGACGACCAAACACCCACGGCCAAGGTAAAGGACGGAACAACATGCATATGGCCGGATGGATGTCGTTAGAAAAATATATATAGAAACACATATGAAGTGCCAGTTTAGAAGCAAAATACTATATAATGCATTGAATTGTACTGTACAATATGGCAGTAGAAATGATCATGCATGTAATTGGTGAAGCTTAGCTGCAGTGTGATCGAACTCTGACCCTGGTAGTAACCAGTTCAGCAGGCTTATGTCTCTCAGCATTAATTATCTGCTGGGTTACAGAAAAATAAATGTATGTACATGTATATCTTCCTCCCTTCCACTGAGGAGGATGGCCTTGTGAGCTCTATCGAAGATAGAGTACAACTCCTTACCAGAGAGACAAAGGAACGTATTAAGAAATGAACTGACTATTGTATTGGAACAGTCCAGGGTCCTTGAAAGAGCAACAATTACAGAAGGACACTGTAATTGACCAGGTGCCTTGCAAGGCTGTGTTATTCTCGTGGGAAAACATTTTAAAAGCATTACCTCAGCACCCTCGTATGAATAGAATATTGTGGACCATAGTGATGGAAATGCCCTGTGACTGACCACATCAGTAAGGTGAGCAAAAGCTGATTGTAAACACTATATAAACAAATTGCTTCCTGTATAGAGTCAGACAAAACTCTTATACTTGTACTGTATAGTTTTTTGCCTCCCGGTGTACACTACTAAAACGTTGTGAACCTGAGCTTCCTGTGTTATTGACTGTCATTTAGATAAGCCTACTGATTTCTACAGTCTGGTTTTAACAACTTATTTGACATTGTGGTCCTTCTTAGCCGGAATTCCCTTGGTAAGCTACAGGTCAGAGTGCATGGGTGGTTAGACATCTGCGCAGGAGAAGTTGCCTAAATGGTTCTTCTTGAGTGAAAAGACCTCCGACTGAATTGTTGTGTGTAAAGAGGCTGTCCACTGTCTGATCTGTGGCTGAAAAGCGGAAAACTGGATCCCAAGAAGAAAACGTGCAGTCATAAACGGGAAGCTCAGGTAAGGAGAGTTTGCCTCTTTGTCTCTGTTGTAGATCAGGGACCAGGCTACATTGTATTTCTGTTAACAGTTGTGACAGCAGGTCGAAGACCAATCCAAGTAGTTTTACATTTGGACATAGATCAGGGGAACACAGAGTAGAGTAAATAGTCATTGTAGACACTACAGTGGATACAGGGAAGGAGATACCACGTGGTACGAGAGAAGGGTTACGTAACAGTCGTTTAGAAGACATGGGAGATTAGTGCACTAAGAGATCGTGAGATCCGCGTTTGACGGGTGATGCGAAGTATATGCAATTGCAGAGAGCACATAATGTGAGATATTCTGCAAGATGGGGTAATAAATATGACATTGATGGTATATTACACAAAATATCGTTAGTGAAACATTGGAATCACTTAAAATGTGACGCAGATGTTCTAGGGTTACCACCTGTCCCACTTTGCGAGGGACAGTCCCTCTTTGGCCAGTTGTGTCCTGCAAACAAACTGAACAAATGGCAAATGTCCTGATATCTTAGGACAAAAATATTTCCTATATTTTCTTTAATAGTAGCATAAAACAGTTATTTTGTATCTGAAACACCAAAATATTATAATAAACAGAATAAGCAACTCAAATGCTACAAGAATAAGTTGCTATTCTGGCAAAAAGTAAATTTCTGTCCATTGTACTGGCTGTGGGTATGTTTTGCCCTGCAAAATCCGACGTTCCTACCACAAATGTCCCACTTTGGGCATTTGAAAAGGTGGCAACCCTAAGATGTGCAGGTTAAAAAACAGCGACAATTGGGTATCCCTCAAGCACATAGGTGGATTGAGGTAGTGAACCGAAGGGAACAGAAGACTAAAAATGTGAAAGCATCATACGTAGACAAAGAAGATAATAATACAGTAGTAGCGACGGACCCCCCCCTCCACCCCTCCGATACCACATCCAGGATATGAAGCGGGAGGGCAGGCTAGTCCCCCCCACGTTATCCTGTGGCAACAGAGGTATCACAACGACCAATTGTAAGAGAAGCTATTGAAACCACATCCCGAACACATACAATACCTAGGGACACTCAACTAAGAAGAGAGTCACTAGAACAGAGTGAGGAAATCTGTCAATTAATTGAAGTACCGAACCCTCAGGCAGGACAGGAAGGCCAGGACCCAACTCCCTTAGTGTATAGACCGTGGACACCGGAAGATATCCGGAAAGTCACAGAGGGAATTCCCCATCCACAAAGTAATCACTATTCACCATGCAATACCCCTGTATCTCCTGATAGAAAAGCAAATGGGGAATGGCGGATGGTACAGGATTTACAAGCTGTAAATCATGCAATAATACCTAGGGTACCGATGGTGCCAGACCCACACACTATATTGAATGCTATGAACCCGCAACAGAAGTATCTTACCGTGGTACATATAAGCTATGCTTCCTTTTCAATACCTATACATCCAGATAGTCCGTATTGTTTTGCATTTACATTCAGGGTAACAGATACAGCCATACCCGGCTATCACAGGGATACTGTGAAAGTCCAACGGTATTCGCACAGGAGATGGCTAGCAACATGCCGGGGTTTACTCCACCCGGGGGCAGTCAAGTTCTACTTTATGTGGATGATATCCTGCTTGCGGCCCCTACCCAGCAGTAATGTAGGGAAGATACAATAGCATTATTGAAATATTCAGCAGAACAGGGACATAAATTAAACAAGCATAAATTGCAACCTCGGAGAATACAGGTCAAGTACCTGGGATATGTGGTATCCAAGGAGGGTAGAACATTAGATGACGATAGGAAGGCAGCAATTTCACAAGCACCAAAGCCAACTACCAAGAAGGGAATGATGTCCTTCCTGGGCCGACTAACTTTTGTCGAAGCTGGTTACCTAACTATGCTTTTGAATTGGCTCTATTGTCTGCTTTAATCTTTAATACACCTATGGCAGCACAAGATATACTACACTGGATTCCAGTAGCAGAAACAGCTTTCTGCAGACTAAAACGATTGATAGCTTCAACATCTGTTTTAGGTCTCCCAAATAATCATAACAGATGTTTTCAGACTGTAGATTGTAAGCAGGGATATATGACGTCAGTCTTGACGCAACAGCATGGAAGTAAGCAACGCCCCATAGCTTACTACTCATCGCAGTTGGACCCAGTGGCATGGTCATTGCCACATTGTGTACAGGCAGTTGTTGCAGCAGCCATGGCAGTACAGGCCTCGGCATCAATGGTATTATTCCACCCTCTCACTGTGAGAGTGCCTCATGCAGTTGCGATAATTTTGCTGCAAGAGAAAATAGCATTCCTGACCCGTGCTAGACATCTTTCTTGTTTGACCATACCCCTGAGTCAACCTCATATGGTGATTGAACATTGTACAACATTAAACCCATCAACGTCACGTCCGACACCTGTGTATGGCACACCACACAGTTGCCTACAGGAAATGGAGCAAATAACTTTACCCAGACAGGATATTACTGATATACCCTGAGATGATGCAGAGGTGACAGTTTATGTGTACGGATCATGTAGAAAGAGTCCTACAGGAAAGAATCAAGTAGGTTATGCAGTAGTTATTGATATTGAGATTGTAGAAGCCCAACCCCTGCAGCATAACTTGTCTGCTCAAGCAGCAGAATTGATAGCTTTAACACATGCTTGCACTCTAGCGAAAAACAGATGTGTGGACATTTATACCGATAGTCAGTATGCTGTCTCTACAGTGCATGTTTATGCGCAGCAGTGGAAGAATAGGGGAATGATAACATCCACTGGTAAACCGATTAATCATGCGCAATTGATCTTGAATTTATTAGATCCCATTCAGTTACCTACTAAAGTAGCTAATTGTAAATGTGCAGCTCATACAAAGCAACAGGATAAGATTAGGAAAGGTAATGCACGAGCTGATGCAGCTGCAAAACAAGCAGCCTCACACTCAGAAAGTGTCTTTTTGAATGAGGAATGACAATCCTCAGAGATTCTAGATTTAGAAATGTTAGAAACAATGCAAACATCAACTACGAAAGCAGAAAAGCAGACGTGGGTTAGACGAGGAGCAATCCTTGAAGACGGACTGTACATCTCCAAAGTGAGAAAGCCAATATTAACGTCTAATTTATTCAGATATGCGGCTTTGTTGAGCCATGTCTCAACAGGGGGGATGGTACACTTGGTTAACAGAATATTCCTAACATACGGAATTAGGAACCACATACAAACATTTTGAGCAGCGTGTCATATTTGCAGTAAACATCATGCACAGGGAGCATTTCAACCGAAGCGAGTGAGTTTCTCTACACCACCATACCCGTTCCATACTATTTGTATGGAGTTTATACAGCTGAATAAATGTGAAGGGAAGAAATACTGTTTAGTGATTATAGATATGTTATCAAAATGGGTAGAAGCATTTCCAACCAGGAATCCGGATGCAGCAACAGCGGCAAAGGTCCCAGTAAAATAAAGTATCCCTAGATCTGGCATACCGGAAAGAAGCTACAGTGACAATAGAACACATATTGTGAACCAGACAATCCAGCAACCTGGGGGATTATTTGGGATTTTCTTGAATAATCATTGCACGTACAACCCACAGTCAGCATGACTGGTGGCGAGGTACAATGGGATCTCGAGAAATAAGTTGAGGAGGTTGATGAGTGACACCCAGACGAATTGGATTTGCTGTCTACCTCTAGCATTGCTGAGCATGACAACAGTTCCAAATGTAAAGGGTTTGACCCCCTTTGAAGTAGTATTTGGAATGGCATATTATGTGCCACAGTGGAAAGCTGTCATGCCTGCAGAGCTGGAGGTCGATGGCTCATTAGCCAGTTACATGAGAGGATTGTTAACCAATAACACTGTTTTGCAGTTAAACTCTTTTTCAGATAAAGAGCAAGCGAAGCCGGACACAGAGCTGACTCCAGTATCCTGGGTGTGGTTGACTGTTATCCAAACAAGTAACCGGACGAGTCCAACGTGGGAAGGTCCGTACCAGGTACTGTTGGCTACGCCTACTGCAGTAAAGGTTGCGGAAAGGTCGTCCTGGGTTCACCTGACCCTTTTCAAACCGGTAAAGAATATCCAGTCTGATTTACATGTTGTAGCCGATATACCATAGAGACAGAATCACCCGCAGAGTGTATAACAATACAAAGCAACCCCAAAGACATTGGTTTACTGTCCTACTGATCATACACCTATTAACCATGTTTGTGGTGACTTTACTTTTGCTGTGATCTTTCCTGCATATAACTACACAGATACAAATAGTGAGACGTGATGAACTGGCCACAGATTGGCATCCAAACCTCAACACATACCTAGCCATGACGCGTGTGCATGTACAGACTATGAACATTTCAAATTGCTGGGTTTGTACTGCCATACCTACATCATATGGAGGACTTTCGATGTATGCTGTCCCCTTGGGGATAGATTGAGACTTGTGAATATCTACCTTTTGATACAGGTTCTGTGAGATCACAGGACAAAGTGGCACTGTACTTACCTGTTACACAAAAGGAATTGTTTGTTTTCATAAACATGATACAGTCCAAGTTGGTGGGAGTAATTGTAACATAACTGTGTCTTACAAATGTCATATAACAGCCAAGGATTACAGTACTAGTTGTAACACCATTCATGATTTGTATTTAAGCTTAATGAGAACAACGTGGAAAGATGTGCAGAAACATCCTGAATTGTATAAACAGTTGTCTGTTATAGACAGGAAAATGTTACATGCAGAGTTAACCCGCATCAGTAGTAAAGTAGAATATTGTTATTTTGTTTGTGGGAAAAAAGCATATCAATGGTTACCTGAGAATTGGTCCGGCAGTTGTTTTTTGGGTTATCTGGCTCCAGCCATATGACATACTGCAGAATTGCCTCTGGGTACGAAACGAAATGTAACAGATATAGCTCGAAGAACTGGGAACTCAGTCGCGAAACCTACTAATCCAGTGGGTGAAATGGAACCTGTTTGGAAAAATCATTCTTCTGCAAGAGATAAAGGAAAATTGACTCATATGGACTTGAGTGACAGTGTTATATACTGGGCTGGAACAATCCCAGCTTATGGAGCAGTGAAATCAATCAGGGAACTGAGGAAGTTGTCAAAACCTCTCGAAGGAATGAGCAATGCGACTTTTCCGCTCTCTAACTTGTGACTGATGAACTGAATGCAATGAGAACTGTTGTGCCACAAAATGTAATGGCTCACGACTGCACCCTGGCGAGAAGTGGTACGTGCGCGCTTATCAAAGAAGACTGCTGTGTTTAAGTACCACATAATAAGCACGATATCAACGACCACCTAGAGGTAATACAGCAGGTATCAGCCATGGCGGAACCAGGCCCAAACCCACTGACAAACTATTTCCAGAAACCATTTGGTGGATGGGGTTCACTCATACTGAATGTCTTGATTGCCATTTGTGTTGTTCTGCTCATATTGGGAGCATGTGTCTGTTGCGGGATACCTTGTATGAAAGTATTAGTCAGGGACTCTGTTGACGTATCTGTAACCGAGACTATGTATCAAGACCTGGAGTGGGATTTGTTAATACCAAATGAAATCCTTTCTGAAATGTACAACAAATGACTTGCCTAGTTAAAAGTTCCAGAGAGGAAGAGGCTAGGGAATGAAATAATGTTGTATATGTTTCTGGATAGAATAGAAGCAGTCAAAGGAGGGAGAATGTTAGAAAAATATATATTTAAACATATATGATGTGCTAGTTTAGAAGCAAATAGTGTATAATGCATATTATTCTATTTTACAATATGGCAGTAGAACTTATCATGCATGTAATTGCCTGTAGTGTAGCTGCAGTTTGATCGAACCCTGACCCTGGCAGTAACCAGTTCAGCAGGCGTATGTCATTCAGCATTAATTATCTGCTGGGTTAGAGAATAATAAATGTATGTACATGTATATCTTTCATCCTTCCACTGAGGAGGATGGCCTTGTGAGCTCTATCGAAGATAGAGTACAGCTGCTCACCAGAGAGACAAAGGAACCTAGTAGGAAATGAACTGACTATTGTATCCGAACAGGCTTGGAACCTTGACAGAGCAGAATTTACAGAAGGACATTCTAATTGACTATGTGCCTCGCAAGGCTGTGCTATTCTCATGGGAAAACATTTAATAAGCATTACCTTAGCACCATTGTAGGAATATAATATTGTGGACTATAGTGATGTAAATGCCCTGTGACTGACCACATCATTAAGGTGGGCAAAAGCTGATTGTAAACACAATACTCATACAGCTGTTTCTTGTATAGAGTCAGACAAAACTCTATACTTGTACTGCATAGTTATTTGCCTCCTGGTGCACACTATTAAAACGTTGTGAAACTGAGCTTCCTGTGTTATTGACTGTCATTTTGAAAAGCCTAATGAGTGTTACAGTCTGATTTAAACAATGTAATTGACAGATGTGTATGTCCTAGCATGGGAATAGGTCAAGCCAACCACCACAATCACCATGTGTACCACATACAAACAGCCAGTAACACGCAGTAGTAATGCATGAAGGCATACACGACTGTGGGAATAGCACAGGACATATGGCACGTGCCAAGTGCAGATGCGTGACACAAAACCCCAGGATGGGGCTCCTGCAAAGAGGAACATGTGCCAACCACACCTCCCACAGATGTACCGGCAATGAAAACACATGCCAAACACACAGCAACACTACCGTCCAACCCACGACCGCAACGGAGGCTGGTCAAACACCACCATGAAGCGTGCACAAACAGGGACACGTGTAACCGTTGCCTTAACACCCCCCCATAGGCCAAAGAAGAATAGAATGGACATATGCATGTAATGTTGTGAAGGATGTGTGGTAGTCCTCAGTATCACAGTGGTAGGGACACAGATACACTGTAATCAACTGTATGTGTACTGTAGACAGCATACCTGCAGGTAATACAGAGGACAATCACGTGCCACAGAAATATACACATGAGAAAGAGGATAGGGGATAGACAAGTGTAAATGGGACAAACTATGAATATAGGTTCATAGGTCCATAGGTACAGGGTAGGCTATCTACCCAAGTTCAGCCATAACCCTACACCATAGTTAGGATTCCTTTGCCAACCTTCCGGTCTGGAGATAAAATGCTTATGATATTGCCGTACCTCTGACAAGCAGTGATAATGATGTAATCCCTGGCCTATATCTGCAATCCCCCATCCAACGGACAACATACCCCCGAACAAGGCTAGCAAGGATCTCTGCCTCACATGTACTGTGATGTAGATCCACAGCATAGTGAGTGTCTGGGTGACGTATGTGTCACTCCAACACATCCTATTAATGACCGCATCAAGGTTCACGTCACCTGCCCTTGTGGTTCCGAGGGATGTAGATACAGTAGGTGAAGCATAGACATGACATATGGGTCGACATGGCCTCGTATGTCAGGCACAGGTCAACACTGAACAAGAGGTATTTGACCGAATGGAGCAGGGGTCCTACAAGTGGGGCAGCATTACACAAATCCATGACACCCTGCATCTGTATGACAATTAACCTATGAGGCCTTCCCAGCTGCTGTAGGTGTCGGGTCAGATACCCTCCGAATGGGGCAATGTAGTCAATCATAGGTGTAACACGTAATGAGTACAAGGAGACAATGACCTACCCTGATCTAGATGTGAATCCCTGCACAAACAGGTGGGCAATGTAGAAGTCCCACCGAACCACGATAGCAACGTGTGTGTTGAACGAATGGTGACCGACAACCTCTGTCCCCTGATCCCTGGTAATCACCCCTGCGCTCAGTGGACTGCCACCCATATGCTGGACAGGGGTGACCTAGTACTCCTCAACAGGTATGATGTTGCATTACCTTGCATTTAGCTGTAGGCCATGTCCCTGACAGCAGATATGCATATCTGGGAGGCCCCTTTGAAGGATATCCATGTCAGATGTCCGTCCCACTATGGCACCCGTTTCGCAGTCATCTACAAACAATGTCGCCCATAACACCCCTGTGTGTGCCTGTACTGTGGAAATGTAGATGTATAAGAGGAGTGGACCCAGGGAAGAGCCCCGTAGGATACCGCCTGTGACAGGCAGTAGGTCCGACATGCTGCCAGCAACTATGACCGCGTGGGCCATGTCACATAGCCAGTTTACAACCCATCCTGCGATGTACGTGTTCACATCCAAGCCGATGGGTTTATCAATGATACCTGAGGGGGGTAATGTGTTGAAGGCCTTTGCCAGGTCGAGGTAGGCTGTATGGACTGCAAGACCCCCATCAATGGCCTCAGTGACTGTCCCGAAAACGTCAACCATGCTTTAAACGCATGAACCGCCCCTGACCAAGCCAAACCGTGTTGGATGCAAAGTATGCAGGTCCCCTATGCCTTCATCTACGAGCCGCAGTATGATCCCTTCCCATGTCTTTGCAGATAGGTCTCCTCATGGTAATGGGACAGTAATAACCAGGGTCAGTGGAGGCATTGGCCCTGTGATGTGGGACTACAGTCGCCGTGCGACACAACCCGGCTACGTTACCCGAGGTGAGGCTACAAAGAAACAGCTGTCCTAACTGTGGGTCTAATTCCTCAATGAGATCGTGGAGTACACAGTCGGGTCACCAGCTGGTCCCATGGATGCTATGTTCACTACCCTGGAGAGAGCATGTCCCACCCATGCGTCACAGAACATTTGGGGACCACAAACCGCCAGTACAGACATCTCTTCATGTGGGGGGGGGTGTGGAGATGTCCTCACCGAACCTGTCAGCCCGTATTTTGGCAATGTGTGTATGTTGAGTAAACTCCACATCATCGTGAACCCAGTCAGAGCATATGTGGGAGTGACCTCCCAGGTGTCCAGCATAGCAAATGAAGGCTGTATGATTGTCAGCCAGGTCCATGTAGATATATCTGTGGATCGTGCCCCGGACCATGTCATGACAGCCTGTAGCTCTACACATATAATGACCAAGGGTGTCATACCTCACAAGGTGTCTGCTCCGCCTTGTAGTAGCCACCTCCTCTCGTTGTACAGCTTGTGTATGGCTGGGGTACACCACACTGGATGCTTGGCATTGGTACAATGAACCACAGTTGGGTAAGGGAATGCCTGATCCATGCAGTCCTGTAGGTACCAGTAGACGGCATATGTAAGTGATGCAGTGGCTGCAGTACTGTTGACCACTGGCTCAGGGTCCTTAAAGGAGACCACAGTAGTGTTCAGAATTGTGAATTCTGCCTTTGAGAAAGCCATGTGTATGGTAACCGGCAACACCCACAGCAACGGATGTCAATAGCAGAAGCCATTGTCCAAATAACATAGATTAACTTCGGCATGACAATATGTATTATCATACATGTATTGACACGTGTCTGCTAAGTACACTTGCAAATGGCCGGTAAGACCTGGGGCAAAGTGCCCGTGATTTACCTAGTCTGGAGGTGTCGTTCCGACAATAAAGTGGCGATACTTCCCAACCGGGACCTCTGGGGATTAATTAAAGCGGTTGTTAATCTGCAACATTGGATGTACACCATTTGGTTCCGGTCTCGGAAAACATGGTTTCCGTAGCACTACACACTATGGGTAGTCAAGCAGACATCCGCGATTGGTGAACACACAGCAGCAGTCAAACCCACTGGCCACACGGACACAGTCCGACAAGCTCTACACTTTACATATGCACATTGGTGTCCATTGTAGGACCCAAAAATTTTCCCGTACGGAATGCGTGCCAGCCTCTGTCATCACCCACGTGAACCGATTGTTGTGACCACATCACAGCTACACATATGCACCGCAAGCGTGTTCAATGTTGATGATAGCTGTCCATGAAATGCAGAACATATGCACAGAAATCCCCAGGGTTCCGAGTCCATAGAAGTGCATCCACATCACAGTCCCGCACACATGAAGGATGTGTAATGGGTACTGTCGACTGTTGCAGTCAAGGGATCCTGGGTATGTAGAAACAGGGCTCAGTGTCGATGGGCAGGTAATCCTTTGTCCCGCCCCGTGGGAGGGATGTGGGCGTAGCACCTGCCTTACTCCCCATTAATAATGCAAAGCATCCACCGGAGAATGCTAAATGCAGGTGTGAAATGTGTACAGCCCTATACCAGTGTCCAGTAGGCAATTCTCATGGATGAACAAGCGTACGACCAAGATGGCACCCACAACTGCAAACCCGGTGGAATTACACAGCCGCGGTAAGGCATAACACAGGAAATATACATAGGGACTACAGTTGACATTCCCCATACAAAGTTGGACCGCCGTGCAAACACGCGTACACAGCACTCAATCTGCCAGCAACAAAATGGGGAGCACTCGCTACCATACTGCGGAACAGATGGGCGACCTGTGGAACACATA